>NC_069506.1:47123513-47456013 GCF_027579735.1 Bombina bombina
TTTGAATCTTGCCAATTTCCAGCGGCGATGCTGCAGTAAGTTTTTTTAGCAAGATGTCAGTTTCACAAACAAGTTTTACTGAATTAGCCAAAATTAGGAAAGTGATAACGCTAGAGAGAGAGAGAGAGAGAGAGAGAGAGAGAGAGAGAGAGAGAGAGAGAGAGAGAGAGAGAGAGAGAGAGAGAGAGAGAGAGAGAGGTTAGCAAAAGGTGTCAATTAGTTTTCTATTAATATTGACTAGTTTGGCAAGATTCTTTAAAATTCTTTTGTGCACTTCCGTTTTACATATGTGAAATGTTATATAGTTGTTATGTCTGGATAAACCACATTAAACATTTTCTTTCGTGAATCAGATTGAGCATGAAATTTTAAGCAACTTTCTAATTTACTCCTATTATCAAGGGCCCGATCCGATATGCAGCGTCGCCCGCAAATGCCGGCGACGCTGAATTTTGCACTGGTTTGGTATCCTATATACGGCGTAATCTAGAAGTTACGCTCGTATATTTCTGCCATCGCCCGTAGTTTTTTGGGCCATAGGCAGGTATACCAAACCCGCGCAGTTTGGTATCCAATATACAGCGTAAGGACTTACATGGCGAAAATGGAGAAATCTTACTCCATTTTCACCTCGCCACAAAAAGCAGCCGTAGTAAGCCTTACGCTGTGTATTGGAGCCCCGTAACTCCCTAAACTAGCTACAAAATAAACCTAACACCTAACGCATGCGCAATGTCTATCTACCTGTTAACCGCGATCCCCCGTCGCAATCCCTAATAAAATATTTAACCCCTAAACCGCCGCTCCCGGACCCCGCCGCCACCTACATTAACTACCCCCTAATGTGATCCCCCTATACCATCGCCAACTATATTAAACTACCCATTAAATTGAGCCTCTTACACCACCGCCAACTACCTTACCTACCCCCTAAAGTGAGCTCCTACCCCTCCGCCATCTAGTTTAAAATTATTAACCCCTAATTTAATCCCCCTACCCCGCCGCCACCTATATTAAATTAATTAACCCCTAATTTAATCCCCCTACCCCGCCGCCAGCTATATTAAATGTATTAAGCCCTAATTTAATCCCCCTACCCTGCCGCCAGCTATATTAAATTATGTAACCCCTAAAATACTAAACTATCCCTACCACTAAACCTAAGTCTAACCCTACAAATAGCCCTGAAAAGGGCTTTTGCGTGGCATTACCCCAAAGAAAACTGCTCTTTTACCAGCCCTTAAAAGGGCTTTCGGTGGGGCTTTGTCACAAAGTAAACAGCTCTTTTGCATCTAATCTAAATCCCCCTACACCGCCGCCACCTATAATAAATGTATTAACCCCTAATCTAATCCCCCTGCACAGCCGCCAGCTATATTAAACACATTAACCCCTAATCTAATCCCCGTACACCACCGCCAGCTATATTAACTAAATTAACCCTAATTATATTAGGGTTAATATAGTTAATATAGTTATTATATTATATATATTAACTATATTAACCCTTATTATATTAGGGTTAATATTGTTATTATATTATATATATATATATATATATATATATATATATATATATATATATATATATTAAGTATAATAATAACGCTATCTAACTCTAACATCCCTAACTAAATTGATATTAAAATAAATCTAATCTAATATTAATATTATTAATGAAAATATTCCTATTTAAATCTAAATACTTACCTATAAAATAAACCCTAAGATAGCTACAATGTAATTAATAATTACATTGTATTTATTTTAGGGTTTATATTTATTTTACAGGTAACTTGGTATTTATTTTAACTAGGTACAATAGCTATTAAATAGTTAATAACTATTTAATAGCTACCTAGTTAAAATAATTACCAATTTACCTGTAAAATAAATCCTAACCTAAGTTACAAATACACCTACACTATCAATAAATTAAATAAACTACAAATATCTAAACTAAAATACAATTAAATAAACTAAACTAAATTACAAAAAAAACAAACACTAAATTACAAAAAATAATAAAAAGATTACAATATTTTTAAGCTAATTACACCTATTCTAAGCCCCCTAATAAAATAATAAAGCCCCCCAAAATAAAAAAAATTCCCTACCCTATTCTAAATTTAAAAAGTTAGCTCTTTTACATTACCAGCCCTTAAAAGGGCCTTTTGCGGGGCATGCCCCAAAGAAAACTGCTCTTTTGCCTGAAAAAAAACACAATAGCACCCCCCAACATTACAACCCACCACCCACATACCCCTAATCTAACCCAAACCCCCCTTAAATAAAGCTAATACTACCCCCCTGAAGATCTCCCTACCTTGTATTCACCCCGCCGGGCAGAACTCTTCATCCGATCCGGGCGATGTCTTCAAGCAAGGGGCAAAGAAGTCTTCTTCCATCCGGGCGATGTCTTCAAGCAAGCGGCAGAGAGTCTTCTTCCATCCGGCGATGTCTTCAAGCAAGCGGCAGAGAGTCTTCTTCCATCCGGTGATGTCTTCAAGCAAAGCGGCATCTTCAATCTTCTTTCTTCGCTCCTCCGCCGCGGAGCATCCATCCGGCACGACGACTTCCCGACGAATGATGTTCCTTTAAATTACGTCATCCAAGATGGCGTCCGTCGAATTCCGATTGGCTGATAGGATTCTATCAGCCAATCGGAATTAAGGTAGAAAAATCTGATTGGCTGATTGAATCAGCCAATCAGATTCAAGTTCAATCCGATTGGCTGAATCAATCAGCCAATCGGATTGAACTTGATGACGTCATTTAAAGGAACATCATTCGTCGGGAAGTCGCCGTGCCGGATTGATTCTCCGCGGCGGAGGAGCGAAGAAAGAAGATTGAAGATGCCGCTTTGCCTGAAGACATCACCGGATGGAAGAAGACATCGCCGGATGGAAGAAGACTCTCTGCCGCTTGCTTGAAGACATCGCCCGGATTGGATGAAGAGTTCGGCCCGGCTGGGTGAATACAAGGTAGGGAGATCTTCAGGGGGTAGTGTTAGCTTTATTTAAGGGGGGTTTGGGTTAGATTAGGGGTATGTGGGTGGTGGGTTGTAATGTTGGGGGGTGGTATTGTGGGGTTTTTTTCAGGCAAAAGAGCAGTTTTCTTTGGGGCATGCCCCGCAAAAGGCCCTTTTAAGAGCTGGTAAGGTAAAAGAGCTAACTTTTTTAATTTAGAATAGGGTAGGGATTTTTTTTATTTTAGGGGGCTTTATTATTTTATTAGGGGGCTTAGAATAGGTGTAATTAGCTTAAAAAACTTGTAATCTTTTTTTATTTTTTGTAATTTAGTGTTTGTTTTTTTTGTAATTTAGTTTAGTTTATTTAATTGTATTTTAGCTTAGATATTTGTAGTTTATTTAATTTAATTGATAGTGTAGGTGTATTTGTAACTTAGGTTAGGATTTATTTTACAGGTAAATTGGTAATTATTTTAACTAGGTAGCTATTAAATAGTTAATAACTATTTAATAGCTATTATACCTAGTTAAAATAAATACCAAGTTACCTGTAAAATAAATATAAACCCTAAAATAGCTACAATGTAATTATTAATTATATTGTAGCTATCTTATGGTTTATTTTATAGGTAAGTATTTAGATTTAAATAGGAATATTTTAATTAATAATATTAATATTAGATTTATTTTAATAAGAGTTTAGTTAGGGATGTTAGAGTTAGATAGGGTTATTATACTTAATATATATATATAATATAATAACGATATTAACCCTAATATAATTAGGGTAAATATAGTTAATATATATAATATAATAACTATATTAACTATATTAACCCTAATATAATTAGGGTTAATATAGTTAATATAGCTGGCGGCAGTGTAGGGGGATTAGATTAGGGGTTAATGTGTTTAATATAGCTGGCGGCGGTGTAGGGGGATTAGATTAGGGGTTAATACATTTATTATAGGTGGCGGCGGTGTAGGGGGATTTAGATTAGATGCAAAAGAGCTGTTTACTTTGTGACAAAGCCCCACCAAAAGGCCTTTTAAGGGCTGGCAATAGAGCAGTTTACTTTGGGGTAATGCCATGCAAAAAGCCCTTTTTAGAGCTATTTGTAGGGTTAGACTTAGGTTTAGTGGTAGGGATAGTTTAGTATTTTAGGGGTTAAATAGTTTAATATAGCTGGCGGCGGGGTAGGGGGATTAAATTAGGGGTTAATACATTTAATATAGCTGGCGGCGGGGTAGGGGGATTAGATTAGGGGTTAAATAATTTAATATAGGTGGTGGCGGGGTAGGGGGATTAGATTAGGGGTTAAATAATTTAATATAGGTGGCGGCGGGTAGGGGGATTAAATTAGGGGTTAAATAATTTAATATAGGTGGCGGCGGGGTTAGGGGATTAGATTAGGGGTTAATTAATTTAATATAGGTGGCGGCGGGGTAGGGGGATTAGATTAGGGGTTAAATAATTTAATATAGGTGGCGGCGGTGTAGGGGGATTAAATTAGGGGTTAATAATTTTAAAATAGATGGCGGCGGGGTAGGGGCTCACTTTAGGGGGTAGGTAAGGTAGATGGCGGCGGGGTAGGGGCTCACATTAGGGGGTTATAGATTTAATATAGCTGACGGCGGGGTCCGGGAGCGGCGGTTTAGGGGTTAATAACTTTATTAGGTGGCGGCGGGGTCCGGGAGCTGCGGTTTAGGGGTTAATACATTTTTAATTGTTAGAATAGTGAGGGGGGATAGCGGATAGAGGGTTAGACGTGTCGGGCTATGTTTGGGAGGCGTGTTAGACAGTATGGGTGATTTTATAACTTAGTCAGGTTTTGTAGGCGCCGGCAGTTTTTAAAGTGCCATAAGTCACTGGCGACTCCAGAAATTTGTACTTATGCAGATTTCTGGACATCGCTGGTTTATCCGACTTACGGCACTTTAGCCTCTGACGGCGCCGTATATAAGATAGCTTGAATTGCGAGCTGAAACTGCGGGCGGCGGGTGTTCCCTCGCTTGCGCCGCAAACTACGCTGCATATCGGATTGCGCCCCTAATTTTCTTCATTCTCTTGGTATCTTTAATTGAAATGCAAGAATGTAAGTTTAGATGCCGGCCCATTTTTGGTGAACAACCTGGGTTGTCCTTGCTGATTGGTGGATAAATTCATCCACCAATAAAAAAGTGCTGTCCAGAGTACTGAAACCAAAAAAAAAGCTTAGATGCCTTCTTTTTCAAATAATGATAGCAAGAGAATAAAGAAAAATTGATAATAGGAGTAAATTAGAAAGTTGCTTAAAATTGCATGCTCTTTCTGAATTACAAAAGAAAAAAATTGGGTTCAGTGTCCCTTTAACCAAATTTTTTTGTTTAATGATTATAGAGCATGCAATTTTAAGCGACTTTCTAATTTATTGCTATTATCATTTTTTTGTTTTTTTGGTATCTTTGTTTTAAAAGCAGGAATGTAAAGCTTAGGAGCCGGTCCATTTTTGGTTCAGCACCCTGGATAGTTCTTGCTTATTGGTGGGTACATTTAGCCACCAATTAGCATGCTTTACCCAGGTGCTGAGCAAAAAATGGGCCAAAAATAAAAAGAACATTTTCTTTTGTGTGAAGAACATCAGGATGTAAAATATGCATAACTATCTTCAGGTTTAGAGCACTTGGTTAATAGCGGCCAGGTTAGCACACGAGTGATAAGTGTTCATTTTTTCCCCTTCAGTGCCCTCCATTAAAGTCTAAGGGAAGAAGAAGTTAACGCTGTTGTGGTATCTAAAGTCCTAAAGTTTGCGCATCGAGTTTCACTTGCATGCAAAAAAAATACTTGTAATACACGCACTAACCTGCAGTCGTAAAAAGTTTACTTTCAGCAGTATTAGCACTCTAGCAATGTGTTTCCTATACCAGCTGAAGAGTATTAAATGTTTTAGAACTTGTTCTTTTAGATTTATTTTTGTATAGGAACTAACTTGTTTTGCTCTTTGAACCCACAAGCCATTAACATGGGCTGAACTTGCAGGGAGATCATTTCTCCTTACCTTAAACACATGTACAATATACCCATAATCCCCAAGCTCAAAAGGTTTTTTTTTTTTTTTTTTTATTAAGAATGGTGATTGTATACATAGCAAATATATAGGTGGTCCATGGAAGTAACCTGTTTTATAATTGAAGGCACATCGCCACTCGTCTATACAGTGAGGGTTATAACATTTTTCCTAGTGGGAGCTTTGTGAGACTAGTGAGACTGAAATGAGCATTTATTGGGTAATGTGACAATCTTTTGAATATCGGGCCCTTAGAGAGAACAATGAAACATGAACATTTTAGTACTTATCTCTCCTACCTCCCACTGGGAGTGTAATTTCTTCTCCTCGTTATTGTTTTCATAACTTTTCCACAGTCAATATTAGAGTATGGAAATTTCCAGTATAGTTAAGGATACAATAGGAAAAGGCAGCTATTTCAAATGTCAAAGCAAAGATAAAGAAACTATTTGTAATGAATGTAATATACTCCAACAGGTAAAAATAAATAATTGGGAACACGTTAGAGGGGAGAAAATCTTACACTGTCCCTTTAATATTGTTTCTTCAAACTCTGATCCTATGCATCAGTAGTACATTTTAGTTAATGTGCCTAAGCATATTCTTTATATATGTGTATATATAAATAAATGAATATATATATATATATATATATATATATATATATATATAAATGCCAATGTGTTTCTGCTTTCCTGCTGCAAATAATGCAGTGTGTCTGTATGAGAATGTGATATGTATTTATAAAGCGATGTGTGCTTTGTATGATCTTAATTTCACAGGGTGGGGGGTTTTACGAAAACACAGGCCAGCTGTGTTGAGGAAAAAGCTCACATAAAACCAGATTTATTGTTACCATATGGATCTATATAATAAAACCACCAATCTGACCATCACTATGACTTCAGCATATTGCTAAGAAATACCCTGGATACATAAGTATTCCAAAATATGTCATAATAAAAGATTAACAGTTTAAAACTTTGGAAATAGATGTCTTCCTTGTTGCAATATATATTTCCTTTTCTTGCATTACCGTCTTGAAAATCCTGGGAACATAGAAAATTAGATTTTAAACATATAAGCAGAGGATATACACAGATATATTTTCCAAATTCCATCAAACTTTCGAGATTCAAAGCTTAATGTTTACAATAGTGATTTGCATGACTCATTATATGAATGGTATAGACATCTATTTTCATCTGAAACATTGTTTAGGGGTTGCCTATGTTATGTATTCATTAATTACTGCCCTGAATGTTTGTACAATCTTTTCTTAGGCATTTAAATCTGTAATCAAATACTTTTGCCAGATATTGTCTGGAATGACATTTTGGCCTAAACTCAAACTGGTCTCCACCTATCCTCCAGTGGATTATATACGCTTTAAAAACTTCTACTACAAACCATTTAGAAATGTGAACATAGCAATAACTACAAAAATGAAGAATATTTTGTTAATGAGGTGTTGTAATGAGTTAATGCGTCAGCTTTCTTCTTGTTGTGGATAAGTGTGAATCTATACTGTGCGCTCATTACAATATAAGGTTAAAAAAAAAGCACAGCTGGACAGAAAAGTCAATTAATTGAAAATCATTGTGCAGTATGAGCGCTTTATATAGTATGCAATTTTTTCCTAGGTATTTAAACCACCAGTATTTGAAAACCCAGTGGTCTGGTGTTGCGGGTCAAGCTGAGGTTTCAAGAACATATTGTACAAATATATGTTTTCAGGGAAAAGTGTATAAACATTGTCTGCCTATTTCAGGGTTTTTTTAAACCAGTCTTCACTAACACACCAGCTTTTCAGGATATCTTAACTGGAGAACAGGTAAAAGAATCAGCTGATCAGTAAACATAATTATTAACCTGCTCTCACATAAGCTTATCCTGAAAATCTGGCCTGTTTGGGAGGAACGAGGACTGGTTACAGATCAACTGATTATTTAATCCATGTCCTTGTTCAAATATTGGGGTATATTTATTGATGTGCGAGCGGACATGATACGATGTAGCGTATCATGTCCGCCGCACATCGATAAATGCCGACAGCATACGCTGTCGGCATTTATCATTGCACCAGCAGTTCTTGTGAACTGTTGGTGCAATTCCGCCCCCTGCAGATTCGTGGCCAATCGGTCACTAGCAGGGGTGTCAATCAACCTGATCGTATTTGATTGGGTTGATTTCTGTTCGATGCATCAGAGCAGGCAGACGAGTAATGGAGCTCTTTAGACTGCTGCTTTATAACCTCTGTTTTTTCGGCGAGCCTGAAGGCTCCCCGGAAACAAGGGGCATCAAGCTCCATACAGAGCTTGATAAATTGACCCCATTCTGTAAATCTACCCAGCTAGTGTGTCATGTAATGCTAGGACTGTACAGTAAATTGCAGAGTCATTGAGGATGCAAGCTCTGTAACCTGAGAAATATGTATGCCATTTTGATCTTGATTGGACATGGTGGACAGTGCGTACATATTCGCCTCTGTCTGCCCAAGCTCTCCTCTGGCGGGCAGCAATCCGCTGCCAGAATTTAACTTTGCTTGCGAACCCCGCCCACGCACAGCCAATCACGCGCGGGCAGGAGCTGTCACTCTCCCTAGTCCGGCGAGAGCCCGGGAAGAGTGAAATTCTCCAAAAGTTAGAGAACAGGGTAGGGAAAATAAAGCCTGACTGCAGGTTCTCTTGTTCGAACCTGCAGTCATAAGAAGTAGAAGGCTTGATAAATCGAGCCCAAAAGGTGTAGATTATTATGTGTAGATTATTATGTGTAGATTATTATGTGTAGATTATTATGTGTAGATTATTATGTGTACATTATTATGTGTAGATTATTATGTGTACTTTATTATGTGTACTTTATTATTTGTACATTATTATGTGTACATTATTATGTGTAGATTATTATGTGTACATTATTATGTGTACATTAAAAGATGCCATCATCTTGAACATTAGTGAAAGTTAGTATAAGGACCTGCAGTGGGCCTGTAGCGTTATAAGGATATAGGCAGCAAGGGAAAGAGACAGGAGAAGAGGTGGTTCCTAGGGGGCAACATTGTCGCAAAGTAAAATGGGAGGTTTCCTACCTTAAAAGGCCATGCATGGAAAGTTCCAGCCTCTTCTTTCTGGATCCTGAAGTGGACGCGTTTCCTTTCTTCTTTCTCCTGGAAATTCTTCCGAATGCAGCGTTCAAGAAGAAAGACGGTCCCCCCAAAGAGATACAAGGAATCCTTGACATTTCAAGCAGCTAAAAAGAAAGAAGTTGAGCAGATGAGTATAACTGATGAGGATGAAATTGTTCCTCCAACACCACCAACACAGTCACATATTTATGTACTAAATGCTGATATGCACCAACCTAGTGAAAAAAACGTTTCAAACACCACAACAGATAAATAACAATGATTTGGCTAACCCCCCCTCTGCGACAGAGAACACAGGGTTTCAAGCTAGGGATTCACATATAGCAATGGCGAATATTTTAACACAGTTCTCCCCAGCGACCATTCAGGCAATGTCAGCGCTTTTTGTGCAATTAGCAGCAAATATGCCTCAATTCCCTGAAGTACTAAATGCCTCCCCAGTTATTGCTAGAGCTAATGAACAGAAAGGGCAACAAACCGGTAGGCATCAGTCGGTGGGTACTTCTCCTATTCCAGAGATGGGATCTTTTTTTCACTCATTATACACAAAAATCAACAACAACTTCTAGTGATTCTGCATTAAGAAACAAAGGACCATGCCAGAAAGCTTCTGAACATAAAAATAGCTGATTAAATGTTGGTTGAATGCATACTGGAAAATGGTTGACTTCATTTCTGGCCACGAACCAATCCAGAAGTGTTTGAATATAGAATGAGAAACATAGAAGACTACATTTCAGGCCTCAGCCCGTAGTGACATAACTACGTGTCTTCTGTGTTTGTCCTTTGTGAGCTGAATACAAAGTGAAGAGTATTGCTGATGTGCTGACACTTTTCTGTGTGCTGCAATCTTAACTTCGGCCAGCAGGTGCTGCATCATTGGTGTCGAACATGGATGGACATGTTCCCTGCCTTGGAACAGCGTCTGTCCTCACCTTCCTAAATAGGGCCCATAGCTTATAGCAGGTATTAAGAACTGCGCTGCAAAAGAAATGTTTTGAAATAATTTAACACTATCTATTTGCTATTACAACTTACAAGGTTTTGCAAATTAAGAGCAGTTCAGGGCTACACGTGTTAAAAAGCCTGGGGAATCTATGGCCTAGATTTGGAGTTTGGCGGTAGCCGTGAAAACCAGAGTTAGAGGCTCCTAATGCTGGTTTTAGGCTACCTCCGGTATTTGGAGTCCCTCAAAAAAGGGTCTAACGCTCACTTTTCAGCCGCGACTTTTCTATACTGCAGATCCCTTTACGTCAATTGCGTATCATATCTTTTCAATGGGATCTTTCTAACTCCGGTATTTAGAGTCGTGTCTGAAGTGAGCGTTAGAAATCTAACGACAAAACTCCAGCCGCAGAAAAAAGTCAGTAGTTAAGAGCTTTTTGGGCTAACGCCGGTTCATAAAGCTCTTAACTACTGTATTCTAAAGTACACTAACACCCATAAACTACCTATGTACCCCTAAACCGAGGTCCCCCCACATCGCTGCCACTCGATTAATTTTTTTTAACCCCTAATCTGCCGACCGCCACCTACGTTATACTTATGTACCCCTAATCTTCTGCCCCTAACACCGCCGACCCCTGTATTATATTTATTAACCCCTAATCTGCCCCCCACAACGTCGCCGCCAGCTACCTACAATAATTAACCCCTAATCTGCCGACCGCAAAGCGCCACCACCTACATTATAGCTATGTACCCCTAATCTGCTGCCCCTAACACCGCCGACCCCTATATTATATTTATTAACCCCTAATCTGCCCCCCACAACGTCGCCTCCACCTGCCTACACTTATTAACCCCTAATCTGCCGAGTGGACCGCACCGCTATTATAATAAAGTTATTAACCCCTAATCCGCCTCACTAACCCTATAATAAATAGTATTAACCCCTAATCTGCCCTCCCTAACATCGCCGACACCTAACTTCAAACATTAACCCCTAATCTGCCGACCGGAGCTCACCGCTATTCTAATAAATGTATTAACCCCTAAAGCTAAGTCTAACCCTAACACTAACACCCCCCTAAGTTAAATATAATTTTAATCTAACGAAATTAATTAACTCTTATTAAATAAATTATTCCTATTTAAAGCTAAATACTTACCTGTAAAATAAATCCTAATATAGCTACAATATAAATTATAATTACATTGTAGCTATTTTAGGATTAATATTTATTTTACAGGCAACTTTGTAATTATTTTAACCAGGTACAATAGCTATTAAATAGTTATTAACTATTTAATAGCTAGCTAGTTAAAATAATTACAGAATTACCTGTAAAATAAATCCTAACCTAAGTTACAATTAAACCTAACACTATACTATCATTAAATTAATTAAATAAAATACCTACAATTACCTACAATTAAACCTTAGGGGAATGTGGGTTGTGGGTTGTAATGTTGGGGGGGGTATTGTATGGTTTTTTTTACAGGCAAAAGAGCTGAACTTCTTGGGGCATGCCCCGCAAAGGGCCCTGTTCAGGGCTGGTAAGGTAAAAGAGCTTTGAACTTTAGTAATTTAGAATAGGGTAGGGCATTTTTTTATTTTGGGGGGCTTTGTTATTTTATTAGGGGGCTTAGAGTAGGTGTAATTAGTTTAAAATTGTTGTAATATTTTTCTTATGTTTGTAAATATTTTTTTATTTTTTGTAACTTAGTTCTTTTTTATTTTTTGTACTTTAGTTAGTTTATTTCATTGTAGTTATTTGTAGGAATTGTGTTTAATTAATTTATTGATAGTGTAGTGTTAGGTTTAATTGTAGGTAATTGTAGATATTGTATTTAATTAATTTATTGATAGTGTAGTGTTAGGTTTAATTATAACTTAGGTTAGGATTTATTTTACAGGTAATTTTGTTATTATTTTAACTTGGTAACTATTAAATAGTTCTTAACTATTTAATAGCTATTGTACCTGGTTAAAATAAATACAAAGTTACCTGTAAAATAAATATTAATCCTAAAATAGCTACAATGTAATTATAATTTATATTGTAGCTATATTAGGATTTATTTTACAGGTAAGTATTTAGCTTTAAATAGGATTAATTTATTTAATAAGAGTTAATTAATTTCGCTAGATTTAAATTATATTTAATTTAGGGGGGTGTTAGTGTTAGGGTTAGACTTAGCTTTAGGGGTTAATCCATTTATTAGAATAGCGGTGAGCTCCGGTCGGCAGATTAGGGGTTAATAATTGAAGTTAGGTGTCGGCGATGTTAGGGAGGGCAGATTAGGGGTTAATACTATTTATTATAGGGTTAGTGAGGCGGATTAGGGGTTAATAACTTTATTATAATAGCGGTGCGGTCGGCAGATTAGGGGTTAATAAGTGTAGGCAGGTGGAGGCGACGTTGTGGGGGGCAGATTAGGGGTTAATAAATATAACATAGGGGTCGGCGGTGTTAGGGGCAGCAGATTAGGGGTACATAGGGATAATGTAAGTAGCGGCGGTTTACGGAGCGGCAGATTAGGGGTTAAAAATAATATACAGGGGTCAGCGATAGCGGGGGCGGCAGATTAGGGGTTAATAAGTGTAAGGTTAGGGGTGTTTAGACTCGGGGTACATGTTAGGGTGTTAGTTGCAGACGTAGGAAGTGTTTACGCATAGCAAACAATGGGGCTGCGTTAGGAGCTGAACGCAGCTTTTTTGCAGGTGTTAGTTTTTTTTCAGCTCAAACAGCCCCATTGTTTTCTATGGGGGAATCGTGCACGAGCATGTTTT
This sequence comes from Bombina bombina, assembly GCF_027579735.1. Classification (NCBI taxonomy): domain Eukaryota; kingdom Metazoa; phylum Chordata; class Amphibia; order Anura; family Bombinatoridae; genus Bombina; species Bombina bombina. Next base: position 47,136,416 of record NC_069506.1, read on the forward strand.
TGAGGCTGGCCGCGTCCGTAAGCAACTCTGGTATCGAGAGTTGGAGTGGCGTTAAAAATGCTCTACGCTCCTTTTTTGGAGCCTAACGCAGACATTATATGGACTCTCAATACCAGAGTTATTTTAAAGGTGCGGCCAGAAAAAAGCCGGCGTTAGCTACGCGGGTTGTTACCGACAAAACTCTAAATCTAGCCGTATGTTTCTGTTCTTCTTTGCTCTGGTCAGTTAGGAATACATAAATTAGCTTGTAATCTGAGCTAACCAATCACTGTATAGAATGTTACAAACTCTAGTAAATTTCACCATACTTAAAGGAAGATGAAAACAAAAATGTTTCTTTCATGGTTCAAACTGTATGATTTTAAACAACTTTCCATTGTACTTTATTATCTAATTTGCATCATTTTATTGGTATCTTTACTTTAAAAGCATACTTAGGTAGGCTCAAGAGCAGCAATGCATTACTGGGAGTTAGCTGCTGCACATAAATGCCTCATCATTGGTTTACTAGATGTGTTAAACTAACTTCCAAAAGTGCATAGCTGCTCCTTCAACAAAGGATACCAAAAAATGAAGCAAATTAGAAAATAAAAGTAAATTGGGAAGTTGTTCAAAATCAATGCTCTATCTAAATCATAAAGGAAAAATGTGAGGTTTCATGTCCCTTTAGGAATGATGGAAGGACCCTAGGCTCTTTGTTGTGAGCGGAACAGTCATACTTTTCAGAGGTATTCTACAACTACAAAAAAAGCAAAATTAATATTGAGGCCTAGATTGGCCATGTTATAGGGATATAAAACCCAACATTTTTCTTCCTTGATTTAGACAGAGCATACAATTTTAAAGAATTTTCCAATTTACTTACATTATTTAATTTGCTTCCTTCTCTTGTTGCCCTTTGCTGAAAGGTTTATTTATGAAAACTCAGGAGCAGCAAAGAACCTAGGTTCTACTTGCTGATTGGTGGATGTATATATACACACCGATTTCATTGGCTCACGCATTTTTTCAGTCAGAAACCAGAAGCACATTGCTGCTCATTCAACAAAGAATACCAAGAGAACAAAGAAAAATTGATAATAGGAGTAAAATAGAAAGTTGCTTAAAATGTTATGCTCTATCTGAATCCTAAAAGAAAAAAATTGGGTTTCATATCCCTTTAAGATGCTTTGGAAATGTTCTTTTATTTTCTATAGACAAGTTAAATATTTGTTATCCCTTCAATCATTAAAATCAATTAAGAACATATAAATACCGCTATTGTATTCTCTCAATAAATAGGGGCCTATCTATCAAGCTCCGAATGGAGCTTGATGCCCCGTGTTTCTGGCGAGCCTGCAGACTCGCCAGAAACAGCAGTTATGAAGCAGCGGTCACAAAGACCGCTGCTCCATAACCTGTCCGCCTGCTCTGAGCTGGAAATCAACCCGATCGAGTACGATTGGGTTGATTGACACCCCCCTGCTGGCGGCCCATTGGCCGCGAGTCTGCAGGGGGTGGCGTTGCACCAGCAGCTCTTGTGAGCTGCTGGTGCAATGCTTAATACGGCGAGCATATTGCTCGCCGTATTCAGCGAGGTCTGGCGGACCTGATCCGCACTCTTGGATCATGTCCGCCAGACTTTCTTAAATAGGGGCCATAGTATGGGTGAAGTTAACGCAATGAAAAACCACTTGAAAACTATAAAACAGACAGCTGCCCCTAAAGGTTTTTGATTGGACAGTAAAGTTCTTCAATTTTAAAGTTCAACTAAAAGTTATTAAATAAACTTTTCATGATTCTGTATATTGGTTCTAAAGATACAGATATCCTGGGATGGCTGAAAAATACTTTCGACTAGCATCCCCTTATAATTTTATATTTAAAGGGACAGTCAACACCAGAATTTTTGTTGTTTTAAAAGATAGATAATCCCTTAATTACCAATACCCCAGTTTTGCATAACCAAACAATTATAATCTTTTGTTTACCTTTCCTTTCTGTAAATATGCAGTATTGGTATTTGTGTCATAAGGGTATTTGCCTCTCAATGTACCATGGTGTGGTCCCTTTAAATATGTTCATGATCACAGCAGGACTGGGATTTTCAATCAGCTTAGGGCTATTTAAGCCCTGAATGGTTGAGAGTGACTATGTCTATGAGTAAGGCTAGTTGGAAGCCGAAACGCGTGAGACAACATTACTAGTCCTGCTGTGACTTTTTTGTTTTATATTTGTTTTAAGCATGTTCCTTTTCCTGCAATAAAAGAGACTTTCTTTCTAAAACGCCTTGAGGTTTGCTGGATCTTTTGTTTCTACAAGTCGTTATCTACCTTACCTGGCTTGAACCTCGGCGTTATACCAACAGCAGCAAGTGGTCATCTTGGGGCCGGTCTGGATACAGACAGCGGAGTACAGAATCCTGTGGCGGCCCATACAGTCACTATTCCGGAGACCAGCACGTCACGTTACGTTACGTGGAGATCACTGTGAGGAGGAGCACACTCGAACGAAGAGCGGTAGCACGAAGGCCGTGACAGAGGCACAGGAACAGAGGCCGGCTGTCGAGACTTCGTGCACACCAACCTACAGAGAGGGTACATCGGGTTTGTGTCTCTCGCTCCAGAAGAATAGGAGTTATTGAAAGGAAACCGGGGAACCAGATTAACGGTGAGACTCCTTTCTATCTTCATTTGTACACTGATTATTGACGGTGTTTGTGCTGATCAAACAAACAGTCTCCCGCATATGTGGGTGAAAGATGGACTGTTAGTGACATTATAAGGAACCTTGTAGCTATTGTTGGGGGATTGTGTGCTGTTTTTGAATTGCTGATTCCTTATTGTTTCCCCCGTTGGCTCGGTTCTCACACCACATAAAAGGATAAAAGGGCCATGGAGAAATATCTGCTGATGGACTTAATCCCACGGGGACTGAGATTAAACAAATTTCCAACCTTTCAGGTTGATGACATAGAGTTTATTAATGAGTCGAATGCCATTTTAAGTGATTGTTCTAAAAAGCTAATGAATATGATTGTGAAATTTAAGACTACACAGCTTGTAACTATAAGAGAGGAAGTGACTAAGATACAGAGTCAATTACAACAATTTGTAGATCACCCCAAATTTGAGGATTTAGATAAACTATTACAAGAAACAGTGGATAGGTTCAGAACAGAACTAGATAATTTAAAACTTAAGAAATTTAACAGGGATAATACAGATTATGCAGCGAATCGAGTCTATGTATGGTATAATAACTCTTTCTCCACTAGCTCTAAACAAAGGCGTTCTAGATCACGTCAAAGATTTAGGGGAAATGGTTTAATACAGGAAAAGAGAGTCACTTTTAGTGACACAGAACCCTCTGATGAAGACAATGAAATAGCCAATGGAGGAGAGTCTAGTGGATTATCAGATGAAGAGATACCTGTAGTTAGACCTAAGACAAATAGTTCCACTAGGATAGATCCCGTTGTCACCAGTAATTCACAGAAATTAATCAGTACAGAGAGAAATATCACTGATCAGTTTCTTGATAATAGAAGACAGGAATTTCTGAGTGACAATGAAGGAGATATTAGACCCTTAAGCCATCCAGGTAAATCATGTATCAAAACTAAAGATAAGCAGGTTTTTCAGGGGGACCCCAAAGAAAGAGAGGGGGAGGAGAAAGAGGAAGAGACGTAAGAGGAAGAAGAGGGTACAGGAGAGCAAGAGGGGGTCGCAACAAGTACAGAATATGAAAATAATAAATATATCTGATGTATCAATTTCTACAGAAGAACAGGAAGTATTAAGTCTAGGGCTGGGCTTTGTACCAACGTGTAACTTTGACTTGTTTAAAACAATAGTTGATGTCAATAGGCTCGTGAGAGACTTAACACTAAAAAAATTATTTTGGAATAAAAATAAAGGTGAATCTACCATATGTGATGAAACTGATTTAGTGATGAATATTGATAAGATTGGAGTATGCAATCCTTCTGACATCACAGATTTCGCTGATAATTGTAACTATTTATCATTGCATGACCTTCTTCATGAATCTTGTGTGTCTGATACTCCCCACAACATGATAGGTACACATGGAGGTTTTAAACCCCGTTCAGTTTTCTACCCTACTAGGGAACGGGGACCCTTCCTAGAAACTTTCCACCACAGAATAGAACAAGACCTCATTGATCTGAGTAAAAACCACAAACATGTCTTTCCTAATTTAAATACATCACAGCAACAGGCCCTCACACATTTGCAGAGTAGAAAGGATATTATCATAAAGAACTCTGATAAAGGGGGAAGTATAGTCATTATGAATAAGTGTGACTATGTAGCAGAGGCAAGAAGACAGCTCTATGATGTAAATGTATACGACAAACTGAGGGGTAACCCGATTGTGACTTATCAGAATCAATTATGGGATTTGTTGGATGATGGCTTGCATATGGGTATAATCGATCAAGATACCAGAGACTTTTTATTTGTGGCCAGACCGGTTATCTCAATCTTCCACCACCTCCCCAAGGTACACAAATCCTTGGAGGAGGTGCGTGGAAGACCTATTGTCTCAGGAATAGGCTCATTATTTGAAAAATTGTCCGGCTGGGTTGAGTCTCTACTGCAGCCATTTGTACATATGTTGCCCTCTTTTGTTAGGGATACAAAACATCTCCTAAAGACATTGGAGGAAGTTCAATGGGATGCAAACTGCTCGTGGCTAACAATAGATGTTGTCGGATTGTATTCTGCTATCCCGCATTCTTGTGGTCTAGTTGCCATTGAAAATGTTTTGAACTTGTATAGTAATTATGATGATGGATTAAAGAGTTATCTATTAAGGGTTATTGAGTTTTTGCTCAGTCATAATTTTTTTGAATTTGGTGGCGAGTTCTTTCTGCAGAGACGTGGGACCGCTATGGGGGCAAAATTTGCCCCAGCGTACGCCAACCTCTTTATGGGTTGGTGGGAGCGGTCCCACGTCTATGCAGAGAGAAATCCCTACAGGAAGTACATAAAAGTGTATAAAAGATACATAGATGATTTGCTGTTGATCTGGACGGGTACACAAGCTGAAGCACAAGAATTTGTGAGCTTCTTGAATGACAATAGAGTTAATTTGGAATTTACTTTTGAATACCATGGCTCTCAAATTCCCTATCTTGATATTATCCTTATGGGAGATGTGGCTAGTGGTCAAATTGATACAACTCTGTATCGCAAACCAATTGCATCTAATGCATTCTTGCATGCCCGTAGCAACCACCCCTCACATACGGGATTTGGTATTGCTAAAGGGCAGTTTATCCGTATTAAACGGAACTGCTCGAGGGATCTTGACTTTGAAAATGAGAGCATTATCCTAAAAAACCAACTAAGAGAAAGAGGGTACAAAAACAAGGTAATTAACAGAGCTTACCTTGAAGTAAGCAGGATGCCCAGAAGTGACTTGATACATGGAAGTTGCCATGGACAAGTTACTAATAAGTTTGATAAGGATAAACCTACTTTTGTTACCACATTTAGTCCTCAGTTTGGGGCTATCTGTGAAATAGTAAATAAACATCTTCCCATACTGTCGGCAGAAGACAGTTTGAGGAACTATACCTCAGAAGGATGTAAATTTGTTGCCAAAAGGGGTTGCACCTTAGGGAATATACTCTCACCGAGTATGTTAAAGATGGATAAAACATCTACAAGTAGTTGGCTTCAAGTAAAAGGTCATTACAAATGTCACTTCAGCAAGTGCATAGCATGTAGCTACGCAAAGACTACACGTACCTTTCAGTCCAAAATGACTCAGAAAGTTTATAATATTCTTGATCTGACCAACTGTAGAACCACACATATTGTGTATCTTGTAGAATGCTCTTTATGTGACAAGCAATACGTTGGGTGCTCGACTAGAGAAGCACGGACACGTATACGCGAGCACCTAAGAAATATTGAACTATCAATTGAATGCTCAGGCTTGACACAACATTTTATACAGGTGCACAATCAAGATGTGAGCAGTTTAAAATGGCAGATCATTGAGTATATTAGACCCTCTTTTAGGGGGGGTGACAGAGCACAGAGAGTTTTGCTTAGAGAAGCCTACTGGATTTTCCAGTTAAAAACTCGCAGACCAGGAGGTCTGAATATAGATCACGATGTCATTAACTTCTGGCAAAGAAGATGATTTGAATATTTAATCTAAAGACATTATGTTCCTTACTTTTAGCTTAGGGTCAATTCATTGATTATAGCTAGAAGACATGTATATATAAAAAATACAGCTCCATAGAGTAGTTTGGTTGTGAATTATAAAGTTGTGCACACATACTTGCAGATTGGTGGTACTTATATGGTGGACTTTAAAATATTTAGGTAAAATAATATGTAGGTATAATTAACAGGGTTAACAGTTGAGTACATATTTGAATATTTAGGAAGGAAGGGTTGGATTTATTTTGAACTAGTAGCATTTCATATAATGTTTTTCAAAAACACCCCCAAATATCCAGAGTGTAATTGTAAGGATTCCAACGTGACCCTAATATAGCTTTATTCCAAGTATAGAATTAATACAGTTATGCTTAGGGATAAGATACCACTTTTTACGTAACCACTGTATTTTACACAAATTTATAATCTTTTGTTTACCTTTCTTTTCTGTAAATATGCAGTATTGGTATTTGTGTCATAAGGGTATTTGCCTCTCAATGTACCATGGTGTGGTCCCTTTAAATATGTTCATGATCACAGCAGGACTGGGATTTTCAATCAGCTTAGGGCTATTTAAGCCCTGAATGGTTGAGAGTGACTATGTCTATGAGTAAGGCTAGTTGGAAGCTGAAACGCGTGAGACAACATTACTAGTCCTGCTTTGACTTTTTTGTTTTATATTTGTTTTAAGCCTGTTCCTTTTCCTGCAATAAAAGAGACTTTCTTTCTAAAACGCCTTGAGGTTTGCCGGATCTTTTGTTTCTACAAACAGTTATAATTATATATGTTTTACCTCTGTAATTACCTTGTATCTAAGCCTCAGCAGACTGCCCCCTTATTTCAGTTCTTTTGACAGATTTGCATTTTAGCCAATCAGAGCTGTCTCCATGGTAAATTCATGTGCATGAACTCAATGTTATCTATATGAAACACGTGAACTAATGCCCTCTAGTGGTGAAAAACTATCAAAATGCATTTAGATTAGAGGCGGCCTTCAAGGTCTAAGAAATTAACATATGAACCTCCTAGGTTTAGCTTTCAACTAAGAATATCAAGAGAACAAAGCAAAATTGGTGATAAAAGTAAATTGGAAAGTTGTTTAAAATTGCATGCCCTATTTGAAACATGAAAGTTTTTTTTGGACTTGACTGTCCCTTTAAAGCTTAGAAGTTTAAGTCAAAAGGGAACCATGGTAAAAATAACATGTACAATAGACTAAGGGCTTCATTTAGCAAATCATGGATGGATAAGGTTCTCTACCTGTCCACCCGTGATCACAATGAATGTGCTGCAGACACTGTACATCTGATTCCCGCATTTAACATTACAAAGGGATAGTATTGTGCAGCACCTCCCCACGCTCTCATGTGACCTTTGAACTCTGCCACATCTGAGGTGAAAGAGAGATTAAAAAGCGGCGAATGACCACTGCTTGATAAATAGAGGTCTTAGAATGAAGAGTGTGGAAGAATTCTGAAATATCCACAGCTCATTTCTTTTGCAAAAAATGTAGTAACATTCAATATTTATGCTGGGCTGATAAAAGGATTATTCTCATACTTTAGAGCAGTGGTTCACAAACTTTATCGGTTCATGGCGCTCTTAATGTTTCAAGATTTTTTCAAGGCACCCCAAGTCAAACCATAGTTTTATAATCTATATTACATACCTGACAGTTGCAGTGTGCAGTTGGTGGCTTGGTGCGATTAGTATTAAATGCAAATTACCTTATATGAGGCTAGCAGAGCGATGTTTGGTATTGACAAATGCTGAGAAAAAGTACCTTGTTGTTGTTTTAATTGTTACCTTTCTGGTAAAGAAGTCACAAGATTTACCAACCATATTTGAATGACTTACTTGGAATAATGTATTCTGGAGCCAAAATCTTCAAACACACTTCACACTGCGGTCTTTCTTCACCATTGACATTTGTTGATGTAAAACCAAAGGGGCAGAACTACAGGGGGTGCAGAGGATCTCAACTGCAACCGGGCCCCCGAGGGTGGGGGCCCATCTTAAAAAAAAAAAAAAATTGACTTGCCACTGCCTGCACTGATATCATGTGAGTGTGATGTGATGCTTCACTAGTGTCTCTGTCTTTGACTACAGGGGTTAGTGTTTCTGTTTTACCCATTGGTGTTTATGTGTGTGTGTGTGTATGTGACTGTGTGTGTATTTATGCATGTATGTGTGTGTGTGTGTATGTTTGTGTGTGTGTATGTGACTGTGTGTGTATTTATGCATGTATGTGTGTGTGTGTGTATGTTTGTGTGTGTGTATGTGACTGTGTGTGTATTTATGCATGTATGTGTGTGTGTGTGTGTGTGTATGTTTGTGTGTGTGTATGTGACTGTGTGTGTATTTATGCATGTATGTGTGTGTGTGTATATGTGTGTGTGTGTATGTGACTGTGTGTATTTATGCATGTATGTGTGTGTTTGTATGTGTGTGTGTGTGTATGTGACTGTGTGTGTATTTATGCATGTATGTGTGTGTGTGTGTATGTTTGTGTGTGTATATTTGTGGAACCAGCAAATTACAGAGCTTGTTACTACAGCATTGGGAGGGGGCGGGGGTAAACAGTGTCACTATACAGTACCACTATATACAGTACAGTGGGGCTGGACCATGTCACAGACTACTGTGGTCACTTTATAAAGTACTGGGGTGGGTAGGGTCAGGCCAGCCATCTCACCGGCAGATTACAGACTGTGTCACTGACTCTCTATAGACTGTGGGCACAGGGTACCTCTATTTGCAGACATTTAATCTAGTTACGCCTCTGGCCAAAATCCAAATAATTGTCATCATATTTATATTTCCGCTTCTTCACTAGTTTGTGGTGCATCCTCTTCATTTTCAGTCCTAGTGTGCTTATTAAATAAAAACGTGTACATTTTTAGGCGTATAATACCTATGTACTCGCAGATCAAGTCATATATTCATGTGATAACATTGTGCATCCTATGCATCTAAGCATGTTGCATCTGGGTAAGTACATTCTGGTCTATTCTCAAAACGATACGGTCTCATCAGTGGTCTTGTCAGTGAGCATCATTTATGAGCGGCGCACAGTTTAAGAACCATTGCTTTAGAGTCTTCCTTTGTAATGCAAATAATAACTTTAGCTTGTATGTGTAAAACACAGATATTATTGAATTATTTTTCTTTTCTTTTTTTAAGTTAACTAGCATACATAATAAAAAAAACACCAATAACGAGCACATTTCTGCAGTACATTTTTATAGACTAATCTTATCGTTAACAATGATTTGTGGTATCAGTAGAATAATTATAATGTTACTTTCAAAGACAGCTAAAGCATTAATATGTTTGTATTGTTTCATATGGCAGCAATGTAGATTTATTTTAAATATTGACTGAAAATAATGATGTTAGATATAAAGAAGATAGGGTGACTTACATACCCTTCAGTTAGAAGACAATAATACAGTTCCTCTCTAACGTCAGCTTGCTGTCTGACAAGTATTAAAGTATCATTCCTAACCATTTATCAAATCTGCCAGAAAAGAATGTTACTGATCAAATAAGAACAAAGATTCATTACTACATATGCTGGAATCTCAGGGTGCTTGTTGTGCCCTACACAGAAGACCTTTCCTGTAGTGACCTTTACCCACATAAAAGAAAAGTAGAGGCTGAAATACTATTGAATTATCTGGATATGAGAAGCAACCAGCCACAACGAGTATTTAGATCCTAAAATAAAAATAAAACTTTTCTAGTAAACTTTTAGGAAACCAAATAAATAGTTTTTTTTTGTTTTTTTTTTAACTAAGAGTGAACAGTTTGGAAGTACAAAATAAAAATAAACCTGAGGAAATGCAATAAACAGTAAGCAATCAATAAATGAAACCTGGAACCTGCTTACAACAAAAAGCAGTGGTCATACAGTTCATTTGTTTGGGGTGATTGACAGGTCCTGCTCTCACACAACTGGTCCAGTGAGATCAGTGGGCTGTGCTGAACAAGGATTTCCCTGTGCAGGCAACAGTCAAACAGCAATCGCTGACCTCTCGCCATGAACATGCAAAGACAGGTTCCTTAATTGGGTTATTGTGGGGCCTATGCCTTGAACAACTTTTGTATATCATGTCTACAGGAATTTGGATGGTGCTTCTAACCTAAGATGTGTTAGCTGGGCAACTCTAAAGTTCTGCCCTTTCTGTAGTAACCCTAGTCAAAAAGGATGATCTTCATAGAGTCATTCTGAAGTAATCGATAACTCTAGACTAGTCATCAGAAGACATCCTGAAGTACGCCCACAGGCCAAAATATTTAAATGAGATGACTCTAGAGGGATTCACTGGCTGTTCATGCTTGTGAAGTAATCAGTAAGGTAAACCTGATGATGTTTGATGATGTGAATATAACTTCTAAAGTAGTTTCATGATCAACAAATCACTCCAGGATGGTCTCTAAAGTAATCCTGTTTGTATTGTGTATCTTTGTTTGGTGCAGGACTTCTGAAAGTATTCATTTATCTTTCATTTACTAGTTGGTTTGTATCCAGTTGCTAGTTGATGTAATATTTTTCCCCACGTGATCACTATATTTGAAACATTGTTGCAAATACTGCAGCAATATAGTGATAAAGACACATTCATGTTCTTAAATGGACACTGAACCCAATTTATTTCTTTTGTGATTCATATAGAGCATGCAATTTTAAGCAACTTTCTAATTTACTCCTATGATCAATTTTTCTTTGTTCTCTTGCTATCTTTATTTGAAAAACAAGGCATCTAAGCTAAGGAGCCAGCACTTGTTTATTGGTGCTGTCCAATCGGCAAGAACAACTCAGGTTGTTCACCAAAAATGGGCCGGCATCTAAACTTACATTCTTACTTTTCAAATAAAAATACCAAGAGAATGAAGAAAATTTGATAATAGGAGTAAATTAAAAAGGTGCTTAAAATTGCATGCTCAATCTGAATCACAAAAGAAAAAAAAATGGGTTCAGTGTCCCTTTAAGCTTACCACAGTATGCTTTCATGGAAAGGTGCTAAGCTTCTGTAATGGATATATGTAAATTTGATAATATAAGTATACTGAGATTTTTTTTTGTTTGCTAATTTTAAATTTCATAGACAGCATCAAAACCTTGTGCAGCGAAGGATTTAAGTAGCACTGTGACGGCCGCAACTTTAAATATATATGTATATGACTATATACAAATATATTTATGTGTTAATATGAGTATATACACATATTAGCACACACACACACATATATATATATATATATATATATATATATATATATATATATATATATATATATATATATATATAAATATAAAAAAGCATTTACATATATATTTACTGGGAACACACAGATCCCATAGACTGCAATGTAAAGGCACTTTTCAGTGTTTTTTTTTCTTTCTAACACTCCCCCTCATGCCAACTTTAGCCTTAAAATACTGCCTAGTGCAGTTATTTTATTAAAAAATAAAGATGTTGGTACCTTTATTTTTTAATAAAATACAGATCTGATCTTTGTTTAATTTTATAAGCGCTAATTGCTACCGCAAGCTCGTGTTACCAATAACCAGCCACTTATAATGGCGGGTTAATTATCGCATGCCCGCATTTTGGGCTAATTTGTCAGTTAAGGGAGCGCGATAATTTAATGCTCCCCTTGTAATCTAGTCCTATCACTTTATAGCAGTTTCTTACTTTAATACTTAAAGGGACATTAAACACTAAATAAATGCTTGATAGAATTATACATTCAAAGGAAAGATTAGTCTGAGAGTAACATGTAGATGTATTTTTTAAGGTTTAATTAGTTGTTTAAATAGTGACAAAATAAGTGGAAAGTTTTAGTGTCTATAAAACAATGGGAGCTGCCATGTTGTAACTTAGGTTAACTTCTCTGCTGTGGCCAATTAGGGACAGTTATAATTAGGTCATTAGCGTGTTCAGCCAATGGCTGTGAGGAATATAACATTGCTCTGCACTTCCATTTCTAATAGGTACTGAAAAGCTCACAATTTCAGATTGGAATTACAGGAAAAGGGGACAAAATAAATAATCAAAGTCTATTGCATAATTTTTTTATACATATGATTTATCGTTTTATATTACTATTTTAGAGTGTTTAATGTCCCTTTAATGGATGCTAGGGGTTTATTGGCGGAGAGAGACAAGCTTACAGCAGTGTGTTTGGAAAAAGAAAGGCAAAGCAAATACAAAATCAGAACAAAAAAATTAGACTATTGCAATTTCTCTAACAAATGGAAAACAAAATATTTAATGTTTCATAACATGTCAGGATTTTTTTTAATAAATATTATTCACATAGCAAATATACAATTGTGTGCAACTGTAATACAGGCCACATGCACCCAGCTGCCTTCCCACTAAAATGAAATATCCGATTTCTCAATTGAAAGCTTGTATTGTCTGTATTAAGGCCTGTGAAACATCTTGTATAGCAAACGTGTCAGCTGGACAAAGGAGGATTATTTTTGCTGACCTTGTCACAGCTGCACTGTTGCGCGTTACAGTCAAGAAGATGCTCAGTAGACAAATTTTATATCCAAAGCTGCAATGTTCATTTATTATCAACTTTCTAAAATCCATCTCAGTTCTGCTGGATTTAACACCTTAACGACCACAACGTACCCTGTACGTCACTGGTCATTAACCCTTTGAGTGCTAAGCACTTTCCCACCTGGGTGCTAAGATTTTTTAATGTTTTTTTTTATTATTTTATTTTTTGAACATTTTTTTTTAAAATTTTTTTTAAAAAATTCAGACCCCCAAGACTTACACCGTTGGAAAGGTTAGGCGATTAGGTCTGTAGCTGCTTAGATGCATGAGATACAGGCTTCTAAGCAGCATGCCCCCTGCTCCTATACTTAACATTGTTAAGTATAAATAAAGTTGCGCGGTGACGTCATCACATCATTGCGCGTGACGTCACCACTCAAAACGGGAACCCCCGACGATGCCTGTCACTCTACAGACACGATCGCCGGGGTGGGAGTGGGTGGAAGCCCCCAGATCTCCCTCAAGGTGGGAGAGGGCTAGCGACGGCTCTGAGTCGTCATTAGCACCAGAGTGGGAAACTCTGTGATGACTCAGAGCCGTCATTAGCAAATAAAGGGTTAAAGGGACATGAAACCCAAAAAAAATATTTAATGATTTAGACAGAGCATACAATTTTAAACAACTTTCTAATTTTCTTCTATTATTTGATTTCCTTGCTTCTCTTGTTATCCTTTGCTGAAAGGTTTATCTAGGAAAGCTCACGGGCAGCAAAGAACCTAGGTTCTAGCTGCTGATTGGTGGCTGCATATTTATAACGAGTGTCATTGGCTCACCCATGTGTTCACTTAGAAACCAGTAGTGCATTGCTGCTCCTTTAACAAATGATACTAAGAGAATAAAGCAAAATTGATAATAAAAGTAAACTGTTTAAAATTGTATGTTCTACCTAAATCATGAAAGAAAATTTGGGGGCTTTATGTCCCTTTAAGGGGTTTCTTTGTTATAATAGCGCAGGTTCTGCCATGAGCGTGGTCTCCCTATTAAAATGCAATCCCCATAGAATGACCAGCAATGTACAGGGTACGTCGCTGGTCTATAATGGGCTAAATATTAAAGAAATTATGATTTTACATTAAAGTGCAATTATAGTGTTAAAAATGTCATGCTCTAATCCATAATTTTAACGCTATATTTGAACTTTAATGCTAGGTTTTTAATTCCCGCAAAGGGTTTAAACTAGTCTTGTGCCACAGCGAAAAATGTGTTTTGGGGAAAAAATATTCTGAAAAATTAGTTTTCCTAATATTTGTCTGCTTTTAGTTTAAAATGAAACAAATGCTGAATATTCTGTACCATTTACACTTTTTGGCTAAAACTAATGTAAATGTTCATTTGCTAGAGGGGGCACAATGTAACCTGCCGGCTTATATTTACCTCTAGCGCACTGGGTGGGCGGAGCTAATCACAATACTTTTTCACAGAGACCAGGGGTGCGTTAATAGGAAGCTTAGCACAATGGGTCCCAGAACCTTCTCCTTTAGCGCGGGCTCTGGGATCTTCCCCAATAAAACTCCTATTAGCTTGGACCTGGGCTAGGGATTAGTGCCGCTCTCCAGAGTGCTATAGGTAAGTATTTTCGTTAGTATATATTAGTTCTCTTTAAATTATTTAGGGTATTTGTTTAGATATTGGTTTTGTGAAAAGGAAACGAATATCCCTATTTTTTTAATGAATATCGATTCGTAAAGAAACAAATGCGCATCTCAAGTTTAAGCTCATGCTCAAATTCCCGCTTGGGAGCTGCAGAGCACTTCTGGTCCCGAGCAGAAACTGCTGCTGATCCAATCAGCAGCTCTAATCGAACAACCAAGCTGTGTGACTAGCACCGCGGATTTAAACAGTGGCAGTTTCTGCTTGGGAGCCAGCAGTGCACTGCGGGATCCGAGTGGGAATTTAACTATGTAATTAACCCCTTATTGGGAGATAATCACATAGCATTACAGCATCTTTAGTGTTAAAATGGCATGCTCTAACAGATTAGATGTCTTGCGTATAACTTCACATGGTTTAAACACATTATTAAAATCTTCTCCAGAGAAGCAGTGCACTACTGCGAGACAGCTGGTGATTGGTGGCTACATACATATGTCTGTTGTCATTGGCTCACCAGATATATTCAACTATGTCCACATATTTTGTTGCTAGTTTGGAATTGACTTTAAAGAGATAAGAAACCAAACATTTTTCTGTAATGATTTAGATAGAATGCGCAAATTTAAACAACTTTCCGATTTACTTCTATTATCATATGTGCTTTGGTATCCTTTGTTGAAGGAGCAGCAATGCATTGTTGGTAGCTAACTGAACACACTGGGGGAGCCCATGATTAAAATGCATATACATGCAGCCACCTATCAGCAGCTAGCTCCCAGTAGTGCTTTTCTTCTCCTGAGTTACTTAGGTATGCTTTTCAAAAAAGGATACCAAGATAAAACATGTTATCAGTAATAGAACTAACATGTAAAGTTGTTTAAAATGGCATGTTCTGTCCATTATCGAAGTTTAATTTTATATTTAATGTCCCTTTAACTATGTATTTAAATCCTTTTCATGAGTTATACACATAGTTATATGCAAACAACATAACATATTAAAAGATTTTCGTTTTGCACCTTTGTGTTCCATTAAGAACTGGGCCAAAGTGTATCAAACGATTTGTATTGTGTTTTTTAGGAAATATCCAGCTTGAGAACAATTTAGCAGATTTATAGAATACAATACATGGAAGTAAAAAAAAAAAAAAAAATCTTAATTTTATTTTCCTATGAAATAAAAATGTAAAGCTGAAAATTTTAAGTTTTATGAGTATATTTTGTACACTACAAAGTTGAATCTTAGCATTATTAGAGATGTGAAATAAAACATGATTTACGTTATCAACATATTTTTTTTTTTCTACTAGCAATTAGAAATAAAAGTAAATTACAGTTAGATTATTATGAGTATGTGTCTCTCACATTGAAATTTTAAGGTACAAATAATTGCTAGTAATTATTGCATATAGCACTTACATATGTCAACACTGTATGGAAATTTTGAATTTTATAAGAAACATCTATTAAATTCATAATAATAACAGTCAAAAATGACAAGTAAAGCTGCAGATAATCACATTTTTTTATTCATAATTATAAAAGAATCACATTTTAGTAGGAAAGAGTTTCATTATGTTAAGAGTGTCCCTGTTGTAATATTGTTAAAAGAGCAGACAATTTATGTTTAAAAGTCCGGCACCTTTAAATGACACAGAGGGATGATTTATAGATAGACATGTAACAATAAATACTTCTTATATTCTAGAAATGTAATTTGCTCTTGAGTAGAGATGTGCATTCAGGCTTTGTACAAATCCAAATTCTTCCCAATATTGCTCATTCCTCAAGTTGTTTGATATATGAACAGTCAAATACATTGTTGCATAAGTTCCTGCACTATTTTTGCAAGTGGAACTAAGTTCCCCTTGGACAGAGAACAGAAACACTTCAGTAAACACTGCTGCTGCTGGTGGGAGGAGCTGGAGCACAGTCTGGTTAGAGGGATAGTGAGATTCTCTAGTAATAGGCAGTATCACTTCCTACAATACACTAAAAGCAAGCCTGTCAGCGGTCCTGCTGTGTGATCATCCTGCACTCTGTGTAACACATGGTGCTTACATTTCTGCGTGGCTTGCTCTAGGGTTATTTAGCTCCCCTCAGCAGAAATAGGACTATTGCGACTTAGGTGAGACTCTGTGACAGAGGAGGAGTCTCAGGCCCAAAGGTAACCATTCAACCCTTCATTGGATTTAATTTGCTTTCATTAAGCAAAGGATATAGATTATATACATATAAATACAGTGTGCTTGTATAAAACAATATTCATTATTTTGGGGGTGAAAGTCTTGGTGAGTTCTCACACTTTATTTCGTAGGACTTGACCCATGATTATTGGACAAAACAGATGAATGATTGCTTGATGCTTGATTCATTCATTCGTTCATGCCAGTCAGGGCCAAGTTATTTTGTTTGGTTAATAAGCTCCTTTGTTTGTAACGGTGTATAAGAGGTCTTACCATTAATTTTTCCATCTTCCCCTGTCCAATCCTGCTATAGTATTAGTAATGACTGATGTTAGGGATAGACGGTTAGGCACTAAATACTGCATTTTAGTTATACAGGAGTTGTATGTTCTTTTAACATTGAAAACTAGGTTCTTTAAATTGTTTAACAAAACTTGGTGAAAACAAAATTACAAAAAATCAATCACAGACTGAATGCGCCAAAATATTAAAAATATCTGTAACAAAAACCTTCTTCCACCAAATTTGTTCTCAAAAGTACAAAATAGTCCCAAATTACAATCGTCACAGTGAATAGGAATGGTGGCGCTCTACTTTCTCTTATCAAATTTCCTCACTAAATGAGCAATGAAATACCAATAAAAGAAGCGCCGAATAGCGCAATATGCCTGTATAACACTTACTAAATAAAATGTGGTATGATACTCACATGGTGGTTGAAAAAGAATATGCACATATTCTACACTAGTGGGAGCTAGCTGGTGATTGGTGCCTGCAAACATTTGTCTCTTGTGATTGGCTAACTAGATGTGTTCCTCTTGCTGCTAGTAGTGCAATGCTGTTCCTTCAGCAAAGAGCATCATAAGAGACTGATGCAAATTTGATAATTAAAGTAAATTGGAATGTTGTTTAAAATTGTATGTTCTATCTAAATCATGAAAGAAAATTTTGGGGTTTTATATCCCTTTAAGCCCATAAATAACAGTTGGTACTTATAGTGAGGGCATCCACGAAAGTTGGACACAAGAAGTTTCCGCCTCACACTAAACTCTGATAGTAACGGATGAAGAAAATCAGTTTAATAAAAGTTATAAAAGCAATACAAAATTGTCATAAAAACAATGTGTCTCACAACGCGTTTCTCAGTTATTACTGACTGTTTCTTCTGGTGAAAAATATGCTCTTTTAATTGTTTGAATCCTATAATGTACATTATATCAATTGTCTATATTAGCTGTTCCTATTCATGGATGAAATTCGGCCAAACAAAACGTTTGAAAAAAATCCAAAACAAATCTTTTGGATGAAAACATTTTTTATTCGTGCATATGTCAACTCGAGTTAATAAACATATAGATTATAAGCAGGACAGGGTGTGTTATCTTTAGCGCGACATTGCACAAACAATAAAGCACATCTAGTATTACAAGTGGATTCTTAAAAATTGAAAGCAAAGGGACATGAAACCCATCATTTTTCTTTCATGATTCCAAAAGTGCATGCACTTTTTAAACAACTTTCCAATTTACTTATATTATAAATTTGTCTTGATTCTCTTGGCATCCTTTGTTAAAGAAGCAGCAATGCACTACTGGGAGCTAGTTGATCTATCTGAAACATGAAAGAAAAAATGTGGGTTTAGTGTCCCTTTAATATTAACAGTATAGCTCAAAACTACATGAAAGACTGCACTACTTGCTCCCCATCCATTTAGAGCATACTCTGCTTAGCACACCATCCGCTTAGCTCTCAAGAGATATTGAAAATGAATTTTACACACATAGGGCTAGATTATAAATGACACGCTATTTAGCACTACCAGTTGCACGCAAGCACCCTCAGAAGTAAATGGTTTGCGCTCCAGCGAAACCCAAAGCGAGCTACCTTCAGAACTTCGGATATCGTGATAATGTTATTAACTTCTCCTCCCCATATAGCTTGCGTGCTAACCAAGCGTGCTAAAGCCGACTTGAGTTATTAATATTTTGCATTCCAATGTTCTTCACATAGAAATGTTCTTTTTATTTTTAAATATATATACATATATGATTATTTTTTGTAAAAAAATACAAATAAATAAAAAATAATTAAAATATATATATATATATATAAAATATAAAGATATGTATAGGAATATATATTTAAAAATAGTTAGAACATTTTCCCCTATGTGAAGAACATTGGTATGTAAAATATTTACAGTATATACACATTAACACACTATTAAATATTGATACTGTACTAAATAAAAATTTGTTTTCATGTTTTCAGGTATTTGAGTGCGTATACATGTTTATATGTGTATTTATGTATGTATATACATATATACACACCTATAAATACATAAATACACTTGTATATACACATATATATATACACACACATACACATATTTGGATATGTATATCTATGTATAAATATATTATAGCCCTTTCCAGTCAAACATCTTGTAACATGCCAATGCCATATACTTTTTGACCCATATAACTTTTTTAACATTCATGTGAATATTTTTTTAAGATAGTTTTTATATGAGTGCAATTGTTTATTTTAATGTATTTATGTTGTGTTTAGTGCAGCTTTTTTTTTAACTCCTGATCCTGACAAGCATAAAAATGTGAATATGCTTGCTCATTCATGTTTACTTTAAATGAGCCCATTGATAACAAATAAACCCAAGAAAAATGGAAACGCCATATGTACAAACCATTCTCTCCAAATATTATACTGGTATCTTACACAGCTGACTAACATTTAGAAACCTTTAGTGAATAAGCTTCAAACTATGCATTGAATTTTGTTTTTGTTTTCTCTTTCACTAGAGTGAGTGTCTTTAGGTGAAACTAAAATAAAAATAAGTTTGCACTGTAGTTTACGGCATATCACAGACTAAATGCAATGATACAATTCTTAATTGTTTCAGATGTGGAAAAGGGAAAAATTAATTAACTCATAACATGCTAACAAATTTAAAAAAAAAAAAAAGAAAAAAAAAAAAGCTTTTAGGCAAATTATAAAAGAACAGAGCAGTCCTATGGGGAATGATTTCAAGACATTAGGCATAAATGACAAGGAAATGGAAGAGATATTAGGAGCGATTCTGCATCTGTCTTTTACTAACAGAAGACAATCTATATGAGTTAAAACGGTCTACAGAAAATAAAACATAGAATTGTAAAAGTACTTCTCTAATGGATGGTGAAATTTGAAATATATGTGTTTTGAATGAATGAATGAATGAATAAATAAGTGAATGAATTAATTATTATAATAATAATTATTATTATTAATAATAATATTCAATAAGTTGGTAATATTGATCATGGATCTTTAAACCAAGGGTTGGCACCCATTACAAGGTTGCAACACTATGTTTACTGGGTCGCGACTTGTGTGTGTGTTGTAGTAGAGTGTAGTAGAGTGTGTGTGGCGTGTGTGTGTTGTAGGAGAATATGTGTGTGTGTTGTATGAACGTTTGTGTATTGTAGGAGAGTGTGTGTGTTTGATGTAGCAGAGTGTTTGTGGTGTATGTGTGTTGTAGTAGAATGTGTGTGTTTGATGTAGTAGAGTGTGTGTGGTGTATGTGTGTTATAGGAGAGTGTGTGTGTGTTTGATGTAGTAGAGTGTGTGTGTAGTGTATGTGTGTTGTAGTAGAATGTGTGTGTTTGATGTAGTAGAGTGTGTGTGTGGTGTATGTGTGTTGTAGTAGAATGTGTGTGTTTGATGTAGTAGAGTGTGTGTGGTGTATGTGTGTTGTAGGAGAGTGTGTGTGTTTGATGTAGTAGAGTGTGTGCGGTGTATGTGTGTTGTAGGAGAATGTGTATGTGTTGTAGGAGAGTGTGTGTGTGTTGTAGGAGAGTGTGTTGTGTATGTGTGTGTGTGTTGTAGGAGAGGGTGTGTGGTGTGTGTGTGTTGTATGAGTGTGTGTGCTGTATGAGCATGTGTGCATGTGTTGTATAAGCATGTATGTGATGTGTGTTGTATGAGAGTGTGTGTGTGTGTGTGTGCTGGCTAATTAGGCTACCAATACAAGCAGATTTTTAGAGGGCATTTGAAGTAAGACATTCAATTTCTTAGAATGTGCATCAGAATCTCATAGCCAAATAGAAGAATACAAAGAATACAGGAATAATTTTTCACTCTATCAGTGCCACAAATGGTGATATAAACATGCAATATGTTTAAGTATTCAGCAAGAGCTAGTTTATTTATCATTCTATCTATCTATCTATCTATCTATCTGTCTATCTCTATCTATATTTTAACTAAGTGTACAACCACTTATTCTACCTATAGAAGCTACATACAAAACAAGGAAAGAAAATGACTGCATCTCCACTGATGATTCCCATACAGGCTGAAACGTTTGTCTGATGTTAGCTGTACAAACCATTTGTCCAGAACAGAATTGCCTGGTCTTTTTAGCTGGACTGTGCCTTTGATGGATATAGCTGTACCTTTTGTTCAGAGGAGAATTGCTTAGTATATCGGGCTGGACTGGTTTTCTAGTTGGAATCAAACAGATATACTACAGGAAAGTTAGCCTTGTACAAATTGATAAAAGAGGCAACATTTCATATGGTGGGCAGAATCCCCTAGGGCAGTGATGCGAACCTTGGCACTCCATATATTTTCAAAACTACATTTCCCATGATGCTTGACTGGATGTCAGAGTGCCTAAGCATCATGGTAAATGTAGTTCTGAAACATCTGGAGTGCCTAGGTTCACTATCCCCTAAGGCAATCTGTTATAGCTCTATCCATTCCCAGTTTAGTACTTGTCTTTACTACTTTGTAGTAGCTACATACGTTAACAGGCAGGATCATGCACTAATATGCCAGTCACTTGGTTTGTGAGATGAAATTGACTGTATATAGTTTGTGATGACTTTTTTGATATTGGTCGTAGTCCAATAGCTAAGATGATTTTATTTGTAGTTCTGAAGTGTATTTTATGAATTAAGTTTGTAACAGTGTCCCTTATACCTCCTGGCAGATTTACATTAGGCACTTTTCCTGAGTTAGTGTCACCCAGTTACCCCAAATGGACAAAAATAATAATTTTTTAATTCACCTTTTCTCCCTTGAAAATCTAACATTTTATTTGGTCTGTAAATGTTCATCTATACATACGACTTACAACTCCATTTGAACAATTGCATTTTTTCATGTATATGTCCATGTTCATGTAATGCTCTTGGGATATTTCCCTATCAGACAAAACTTGGCCAGTAGTCTTCTTATCCTAGCGTCAAGTGGAAGGATAAGGAAATATCCCAGAACAAAATGAGAGGTATGAAATGAGGTAAATAGTACTCACGGAAAACACGGCAGTCCTTAAAATCAGCTGTACAGGAAAAAACAGCAGAGAGGCCAGAGACAGGCATGGTTCGGCAACAATAAGGCAATCTAGCAGGTCAGGAGTTAAACAGCAGGGTGGTCAGATAGGCAAAGTTTGTAACAAGGTATCCAGCAGTTCCAGGAAGCAGCAGGAGGTGTAAAGCTCTAGACTGTGGGAGCAGAATACAAGAGGTCTCAGCAGAACAAAAATAATTATGTCAGTCCAATAGCTGTGTCAGAACTAGCGGTCAACAAGCCAACCATACATGGTTATCAGAGTCAGAAAAAAATAAAGGGAGATTCTAGCCAAATTCAGAATTTACACAGGTGCATTTCCCCTTTGTATAGAAGCAATTTTTTATTATACATGTCAAGCTCATAGCAGCGTGTTCATGGGTTTGGAGCTCATGTGTGGAGGTGTCAGACTTAGGGCTGTCTTGTGCACTAAAAGGGGCCAGTGAGATTCATTTCTTAATGGAACTACCCCTTTTAGGCATAGCTGAAGAAACAGACAGTCAATGCAAGTTTATTGTACAGGACACTGAAAGATCGGATAATGGAAGCAGAATAGATTATTATTATTATTCTTTATTTATAAAGCGCCAACAGATTCCGCAGCGCTGCCCATGGGTACAAGGATTAAAAGTACAATGGAGAAACAATACAATAAGAGACCAAATTATACAGACAAATACAGGGGGAATTGAGGGCCCTATTTCCATGGAAACCTATAATCTAGATGGGTGGGATAATGGGAAACAGGAGGTGGGGGCGGCAAAGGTGAGAATGATATTAGTGAGGAGATAGATGAGGGCAACTGTTGGGTAAGTGAAGTTAATTTGTTAATGAGTCGGGTGATAAGCTTCCCTGAACAAAAAGGTCTTTAGGGAACGTTTAAAGGAGGAGAGGTTAGGGGAAAGTCTGACAGCTCGTGCGTTCCAGAGGGTTGGCGCCGCACGAGAGAAGTCCTGTAGTCTAGCATGAGAGGAGGTGATGGCAGAGGACGTAAAAAGCAGGTCATTGATGGATCTTAGGGGGCGGGTTGGAGTATATTTTTTGATGAGTGAGGACAGGTAGGGTGGGGCAGCATTGGTGAGGGCTTTGTAGGTGAGGGTGAGAATTTTAAATTTAATTCTGCTCTGAATGGGGAGCCAGTGAAGAGACTCACAGAGAGGTGCAGCAGAAACAGAGAGTCGAGAGAGGTGGATTAGCCTTGCAGATGCATTTAGGATGGATTGAAGGGGAGAGAGGCGGGAGAGAGGGAGGCCAGATAATAAGTTATTACAGTAGTCAAGTCGGGAAATTACCAGGGAGTGGATTAGCTGTTTAGTAGTTTCAGCACTCAGAAACGGGCAAATTTTGGAGATATTGCATAGGTGGTTGTGACAGGATGGAGAGAGCAATTGGATGTGGGGAATGAAGGACAGATTTGAGTCAAGTGTGACTCCGAGGCAGCGGACTTGGGGTGATGGGGAGATAGTGGTGCCGCCAACAATGATGGAAAAATTAAAAACTGGAGTAGAGTTAGAGGGGGGGATTAGAAGTAGTTCGGTCTTGGACATGTTTATTTTTAGGTGGTGAGAGGCCATCCAGGAGGAAATGCCAGATAAGCAGTCACTGATGTGAGAATTGACAGAAGGAGAGAGTGCAGGGGTGGAAAGGTACATTTGGGTATCATCAGTATAGAGGTGATAGTTGAAGCCATAGCTGTTGATGAGTTTACCCAGTGAAGAAGTGTAAATAGAGAAAAGTAGAGGACCTAGGACAGAGCCTTGAGGTACTCCAACAGACAGAGGCAATGGAGAGGAGGAGTCACCAGCAAAAGAGACGAAGAAGGATCTGTTAGAGTGATGAGTGAATCCAGGAGAGGGCAGTGTCACAGAGCCCAAGAGAGCTGAGAGTCCGTCGGAGAAGGGGATGGTCAACAGTGTCAAAGGCAGCAGAGAGGTCAAGTAAGATGAGTATAGAGTAGTAGCCTTTGTTTTTAGCAGAAAGGAGGTCGTTAGTAACCATGGTGAGGGCAGTCTCAGTTGAAGCCAGATTACAGGGGGTCAAGCAATGAGTTGGAGGACAGGAAGTGGGTTAGATGATTAAAAGCTAGTTTTTCAAGGATTTTTGAAGCTAGCGGGAGCAATGATATGGGGTGGTAGTTTGCAGGAGAGTTAGGGTCAAGGGAGGGTTTTTAGAGGATGGGGGTGGCCTTTGCATGTTTGAAGGAGGCAGGGAATGAGCCTGTAGAAAGGGATAGGTTGAATATACAGTATGAGTAAGAGCCGGAGTGAGGGTGGGAGACAGAGAAGGTATTAGATGTGAAGGAAAAGGGTCAAGTGGGCAGGTAGTGAGGTGTGAGAAAGACAAGAGGGAAGCCACTTCACTCTCAGTGGTTGGGAGGAGGGTGCAGAGAGTGGCAGAGGGGTGACTGGGAGCGAAGTTTGGAGATTGCAGGCAGATAGATGAGCAGGTACACCCACTCCAGAGCCGCAATCGGAGGTAATGCCCAAAATAGTGCCTGGCACAGGAATGCCCACTCTAAAGCCAAGACTGGAGTGCCCTCTTGAGGCCAAAGACTGGAATTCCCACTTGAGGCCAAAGACTGGAATGACCACTGCCGAGTTTGAGTACAATAGCTGGATACTGGTATGTGGCAGATACCCTCTGTAGGGCTTGGAAGCAAGAACTGGAGACTGGAACTTGGCAGATACCATCTGCAGAACTTGGGTACAGGAATTGGATATAGGAACTTGACAAATGCCCTCTGCAGAGCTTGAGTACATGAACTGGATACAGGAACTTGACAGACACTCCCTGCAGAGCTTGGATGCTGTAGCTGGATACTAGAACTTGTCAAGCACCCTCTGCAGGGCTAGGCACTGAAAAAGGATACCAATGCTTGGCAGGAGCCCACTGCAGGACTTGGGTACAAGAACAGGATACCAGAGAAGACAGGATGTTGAAACAGGATAATAGGTAGCAGTGACAGGCTGGTAATGAAAGAATGGGCAGGAGACAAGCCACGAGTTAGATACATGAGAGCCGTCCAATAAGTCACCAAATACATGGAGAATCCATTAGAGTAGTCAGGAGACTAGGCCAAGTTCAGTATACCAGAATAGCAGTCTGATCTTTCAACAGACAAAAGGGAAATCCAAGAGAGTATTCAGAAGTCAAGCAGAATTCAGGAACCAGAGGGTTAAAACAAAACAGAAACTCAGGAAAGGACAGAGGCACTAACAGACTGATAGAACCACAATGTCAGGGCAGGGAGTGGTCTGTCAGGTTGCCTTAAATAGCAGTGCTGATTGAGAAACTACCAAGCAGGGGGAGCCAGAGAGCTAGCCAATGCAGGTAGCAGAACAATAAAACTCTCAGCCTGAGCCAGCGCCCTCCAGTGGCACAGAGACAAAAGACTGAAAGAGAATCAAAATGACGCAACGAGCAACAAAAACGTGAGGCGCCAATGATGGCGTGAGATGTGCAGCATCATAACTATCATGACTAAGCAACCCGGCTTCATAGTAACTCGATGTCATAGCAACCCGGCGTCATAGTTACCCAGCGTCATAACAATTTTAAAAGATTAATACATAAATTCAGTTCATCAGAGTTCATCATCAAATATATTTTTTCCAATTAATTATTTATTTAAAATGTGAACCATAGCAGCCCCTTTTTATCTACCTATCTCTTCAATCTCTCATCTTATATCATTGTCTTCTCCCTCTTGTCCCTCTAAGGTTTCTTCTGTGCTGCATCTAACTGAGGTCTCTCAACATTTCCGAGCTGCTACCCTGGACATGGAGGTTGTGCATAAAGTCACAGTGACCAATATGCTAGATTGTGGGCGGGGTTGATGGGTCAGTAGGGTCAGAGAAGAGCATGAAAGGGATTGTGGGACAAAATTTCTAATATATGACAATCCCGCAAAATGTTTTATGGAACTTTTAACATATGTATTTTTCTACCTTACTCTATAAGGTGCTTCATAAACTCCAGCACTCTCCAATTATTACATACTGCAGACATCCTCAAACTTGGCCCTCCAGAGGTTTTGGAACTACATTTCCCATGATGCTCAGCCAGCAAGTTTGAGGATGTCTGCTTTATACCATCTTAGGGCTTGTATCCACTGAGCCGTAATTAGATTTGTGAGCGCAATCAGACAACAGGATTTAAGCAGCTCTCATCCTATTGACGGATTTGAAATTTTCAGCCAATAGGAATGCAAGAAAACCCAATATAAAATGGATACCTTGCATTCAAGCTTTAGTGTGTGGTGGATGATCGCATGAAGAGGAGACTCATGACCGCGCCGCTGCCAAAGATCGCTCCGTGCATCGGAAGACTACTTCGCACCTCTGGGAATAAGATAGAAGATTTCCCCGTGCTGGATGAAGATCTCTCTACCTGCATGAAGACTTTGCTCTGCCTGGAAGAAGATGGATGTACAGACTTCGGGAACGGTGAGTACATTTTTTGGGGTTAGTGTTAGTTTTTTTTTTTTTAGATTAGCGAATTTTTAATGGGCAGCAAAAGAGCTGATTAGGGGTTAATAGTATAATTAGATACTTTGCATTGTGGGTTGGTGGCAGATTAGGGTTAATAACTTTAATAGATACTTTGCAATATGGGGGTTGGCAGATTAGGGGTTAATACATTTATTAGTTATTGTGGTGGTGGGATGTCGGTTGAGAGGTAGATATTGCGCATGTGTTAGGTGTTTGCTTTCAGGGAGTTACGGTGCTCGTAACTTGCTGTTCCTGCCTATGTGTAGCGAGGTGACAATGGAGTAAAATTTCTCCATTTTCACCTCATAAGTCCTGAATATATGATACCCATTTTGGACGCCGGTTGTATTTATATTAGTTTATGGGGGTCATAACAGCGAGCTACGGGTAAAATATACACACCGCTCTTTTAATGCGGCACCGTATATGTGATTAAGTCCCATAGTGTAAGGTCGGGTTACCATAGTAACTAATTAATTTTCAAGAAATCCGGCATCGGATGGAAGCATTAACACAACGCTAACTTACACCTACACGAAAAGGGTGATTCCGCGCAATCCACAAACTATTTCAATGGAAACCTGTGTCAAGGTATATGTAAGGTTAATAAATATATATTTTAATCATATATTTTAAGGTTAATAAATATATATATTTATTCAGATCTGACCGGTCAGTAGAAAATGATTCATTTCTTTCAGACAAACTGACTTCAATCATGGTTAATTCTCCCCCACTGAGCATATCTCAAGACTAAAATTGCAGACAGGATGTCCCAAGAAACAAAAGGGAAACGTTTGCTCTTAATTGGAAGTGCAAACTCATGTTCAGCTCTTCTCCCATTTAGTATGCAAAATTATTCTCAACACCCCAGTGAGGGAAATAAACATTTGGCTTAATTAACTTTAACAGCCATCTCAGGATACAATATTTTTTTCTACCTGGAAATGTGTGATAAACAGAGGAACCTGTTAGTCTAGTTTAAAGTGACATGTCTTGGGAAAACCTTAGCCTCACACTCAGGTGCAAATGAGTCCTGCTGTGCAATGCTAACACTGAAATATTCAAAATGTAGACGTTGCGTCTGGGGGAGGATAACACACAGTGAAAGCACACAACTTACATGTTTCAAACAACTATATTATATGCAAGTAGAATACTCTTCAGCATTATCAGAAAATATATATTTTAATGGATATGAGACTATTTAAGTGATATTAAATATAAACACATGAACATATATATGGAAAGTAAAAGATTGAATGAAATTTGTAATAATCCCATATTTGAATTACATATATATATATATATATATATATAACATGCTTTCCTGTTTTCCAGATGGAGCTAAAAAAAAAAAAAGATAAATACAAGACACTGCATAGAAGTGAATATATATATATATATATATATTTATTTTGAAAGCATAAAATATCTCAACCGCTGTGTTTTTAAGAATATGAATAGATATTTGTGGAATAGATATTTGTGGACCTGGAAAGAAATAATTAATGACACTTATTTTTGTTTCAGATCTACTCAGACAGGATTCATATATCCAGGAAGAAATGCACAGAAATGTGAAACATGCTATAGTTGTGTGAACACATATATAACAGATATATAAATGCCATTAATCTTGAATAATTCGCAGTATTAAATTGCTTTAATTTGATATAATGTTAAGATCATACTGTGTTTCATGTCAAATTGATCAGAATAAATATTGTGACCTAGCCCAGTGCATACAATACATATAACTTACTAATGCAAGAAATTATGGCAGTTATTACATATTGTAAAGAAATAATCTCTTTCAAATGTTTAGAAATGGTTAGGTGTATTTGTTTTGTGTGTCATGTGGCCCCCCGATGGACAGATGCAGATATTGTAGCCAGGAGACGATTGGCTGTTAAAGAATGCATCTCCTTGGCAACCTACATTCACAAGATGAACCAATCCATGTTCAATTTCAAAGGGCCAATCCGAGACAAGGTTTCCGTTTGGGCGTTTCCAATTTCAGCAATGATGGTTACTAAACAAAAAAAGGGCGGGTGATATCAGATGATTTAACCCCATGCTTGGAGAGAGAGAGAGGCTAACCTACTGAAAGGCTGCTGCTGGCTAACTCTCACTAAACTTTTGGCTGCCCAAATTTTGGTATTCTGAGGTGAAATCATTCCAGTTGAAGAATATTGAACATCGATTTGTTTATCTGGTAAAGTATTGAAATTACATGTGATGTTTTAAAATAAGTTATATGCATAGTCACTACAGTTAAATTATAATAAATAGATTTAAAGAAGCAGTTTGTATTTCAAGTTAGTATTTCATAAGCCTATGTATTGTTTAAATTTGTATCTGGTAGGCTAAGTAACTTATCTGTGCAAGTTCTGATGTTTTAAATTAATATTGTATTAGGATAAATTGCAGTTAAATAGCAGAATATATATATTATCCTATTGATTATAAGCACTGTTAGAATTGTATTGCTTGGGTGTTAAAAGTTAAAGATTTTAGTCTCATTGTGTTAACTGGGTGAAACTTCTATTGTTAATAAGGTAAACGTTTATAGTATTGTCTCATATTCTGGTTCCTACAAATATGGTCAATATGTTCATAGATATTAACTAAATAAAAGAATTCAGGTATTTCTATTCATTTTATAATTTTTAGTAGATGCATATTGATTGATGGTTTATTTTAAAGGATAATTATTTAAACATATTGTGTTATAACCCTGCCATAGGCTGGTATATTATTTGGACAGCATTACTAAAGATTCTTATCATAAATACTGACATATTGTATGGAGGCACTGCTGAGATTTATTAATATTCATCATATAGATATTATATATTTGTAGTAAATAGAAATTATTATAAAAAAAGGGGAAAAAATCATATTTCAAAATTAATATTTGGAAAATAAAAAAGTTTTTTTTGAAGATTGAAATATTAATATTCATATTTCGAGATTGATATTGATATTTTGAAATATTGTTAATTTTTAAGTTTAATTTTTGAAAAATTGATAAAAAATTAAAATTTTTCATATTTCAAAATTAATCAAAAATATAAATTTTCCATATTTCA
Source organism: Bombina bombina (assembly GCF_027579735.1). Classification (NCBI taxonomy): domain Eukaryota; kingdom Metazoa; phylum Chordata; class Amphibia; order Anura; family Bombinatoridae; genus Bombina; species Bombina bombina. The sequence goes on from NC_069506.1 coordinate 47,165,900, forward strand.
AAATTCATACAAATATTAATTTTTTTCATATTTCAAAATTAATACAATTTTTTTTTTGAAAATATAAATTTTTTCCTTCTCTCTTTTTATTGGTAAAAATTGTATTAGCGTTTTAATTTAACTAAATACTAAGCCAATATAATAATGTCTGTAGCCAGAAGTGACTTATTTAATTCTGTACATAGCGTTGAAAATGGTACCATAACAATACCCCTTACAAAAGGTCAGATCCTTAAGAAAGATATCATAAGTTGCATTAAAGAGAAGTTTAATATTGCGAGTGAATTAAATGATTTTATGGATATGCTTGAAACTAGGGCTAAAAATATTACCGTTATTAATAATATGTGGAATGACAAAAATGAATTCTTCCAAGAATTATTAATGATTAATCAATGCAAAACTCCCAAAAAGCGAGACAAACTAATACTGAAATATTGGCCCCTTATAATATGCATTATTGACGAAATGTCGCTTTGTGTCATCGACAAACAATTGCAAATACAGGAGCTACAAGGTAGTATTCGTTCCTCACGCAGACGCGAAGAGGATTTAAAAATAGCCAAAATAAAATGGATGAATTTGCCCAAAACCTAACCGCCTTAGATAAGCATAACATAGACTTACTCGCACAGATACAAGAATTAAATAAACAGCTTGCTCAAAGCCAGAAGGAATTAAGTGATTTAAAAAGGTCATATCGCCATAATAAAAAACCCTTATATTAACAGTGAGAATAATGCAGATAATGCTAACTCCTTTAGAGAACGCGTCAGGGATGAGGTACAAAAATATATGGAAGAGTATAGACAAATGACCCCTAATGGGTCAGAAATAGATTTCCCAAATAGACAATCACCTCATGATGTAAATCCAGGAAACGGGTATAACGCAGCTGGTGCGGATGAGGAAAACTCTAATAGAGAATCCCAAAGTAAATCTAATAAGGTCTATGATTCATATAAAATAGTTACTTTCATACAGGGTGCAGTACCTATATTCTCCAATAAGGGAACAAAATCTGTAATCGATCATTTAGAGGCTTTTGAAAACGCATTAGCTATAATGAATGTAACAAATGAGAAATTAAAAATTGAATTTTTGCCCTGGGTATTTGACAGTAAGCATCACAAATTCTTTACTTCGCTAAAGGATATGAATATTCATTCCTGGAGTGAAATAAAATGACAATGCAGAAAAGAATTTGGGCAATATCGCACTAAAACTGCTGCGAAAATAGCAGTATATGGTTTAAAATGTAGTGCGAATCAGAGTCCCATCGAATTCCTTTCTGAATTGAAAAATGCATACAGTTTGGCTGAAGACAATCCCAGATTTGATGGCTCAGAATTTGTAAATTTATTTTTTGAAGAACTGCCTACACCCATCAAAATTAACTTAGCTAGAGATTTTGCTCATTGGAATGGCTGATCAAAGAGAGTACAAAATTATACTCTATTCAGCATTCCAGTGAGCAGGGGGTTAAAAGGGAATCAAAACCCAAAATTGTAGCAGAAACTAGGGTGTCACCTAGCCCCCTCAATTTGGAGTCTAAAAAGAAAACCTACGAGGAGGTGGCCAGACAAAACAGGCCATCTCCACAGGGGTTTAACTCTGCCCCTTCCCCTACACGGGCTGAGGTGCAGGGAGACTATAACCAAAGTGGGGGACATAATCAGGTGAATAATTACTCACAGAGAGAATACTCAACAAATAATTGGTACCCACGCAAAGGTAGATACAATAGACGGCGAAGATATTCTCAGGTAAACCAGACACCCCAAATATATACTGCTCCCCAAAATCATAACGCTGAACAAGCTAAACCCCAGGGGCAACCACGCCAGAATAGAAATAGCGGCCCAGATCCTGAGGGAACCCAATGGTCCAGGAATCACTATTATGGGGCACCAAGAGATAGACCCAGGAGTAGAGGTAACTTATACAATCAGGTAGATATGCTTTTTACCCAGTTAAATCGGTTGAGCGAACAATTCGCTAATATGAGTCAACCTTCTACGGCTCAGCAACCGAACAATACTTTTTTAGGGGTACAGCCAGTGGTCAGCAGTGGACCACAGGCACAGTCATACATACTGCAGTATCATCTGAAAGGGATGGGAGAGATATACAAAATGTAATGATAAATGTCAATGATACTAATCATGTTCTCTCCCCACAGACCGAAAACGGACGATTTAGCTGTGATGACAAGCAACCTCGGCCTAATAGCATTAACCAAGCTTTCCCTTTGCAGTGTTCTCTTAATCTTATTTCCACAGATGCAGTACACAAGAACCCAGCTGACCTTGTCATGGGGGAAACAGGTAGGTATGAAGTTTCCTCTGCATCGAATGACACTGCGAATTCAGGTAACAAGTGGTGAAGCCCACAGATGTACAAGAATGCAAATTTTATGTGTGAAATGATAGAAACTGCAGGAAGGTATTATGTATTAGCTGAGCTGCAAGATTCAGTCTCCAACCCTATCATGGGATTAATTGATACTGGGTCACAGGCAACTATTTTATCCCACAGGTACTACACACAGCTAAATGAGCTAACACCCCACAAACCTAAAATAAAAGAATTTGATGGTTCTATAATAGGAGTTGGAGGTGACTCTCTAAAAGTTTACGGTACTGCCTGGTTAAAATTTAATTATTGGTAGTGATCTCCTGAAGCGATTAAGCACCATAATTGATTGCATAAATAATGTAATTTGGTCACAAGTTAAAAGGCCTATCAATTATGAGAAATCTGGTATATCTCACCCCCGACATAATTGTGACGTAGTGGAGGAGAAACCAGATGATGTGGAGATTCATTTCAGAAATTACTCTGTACCTGAAATCACTATTTTACAGATAGATGATCAGACTCCCTTAAGTGGCTCTGATGATAATAAAATTTTGCCGGGAAAGATAGCAAATATTTCCCTAGATGGCGATGTATTAACTATATCTCTCCACAAGGGGGATCATAGAATCCCTAAGGGGGGAGGCCACGCTCAATTCCTCACAGGGATTGAGAGAGTTAAAGAGAATATATTTATCCCTATACAAATGCATGACCTTGGAACAACAAAATATGCCAAGTTGAGTTTAAAACAGGAAGCTAGCTATATAAGCGAAGGCTTATTAGCACAGATAGCTGAACCTAAAGTGATTAAATATCTTTCTCCCCAAGACCACTGTATCCACAACCTGGATATCAGGTTTGAAAGCTATAACATCACAGCTAAGTGCTTATTATCTGTCTCTATAGGTAATAAGTCAGTGAAGCACCTGTTTTTAGTTTTAAATACTCCCCATAATCAAATATACATTGGCAATGATATCTTACATAGATATGCCATACAAATAGATTTGATTAATTCTTGCCTCTGGACTCGAGCAGGTTAAAGGGGGACCCTGAAGTATTTCAGGATGAAAATGCAGCCCTGAAATCAAACCAGCAATTGCCATATGCTGTGAATATGCAGGTGTCTAGCGACGTTATAATTCCTGCTGGGGCTGATAAATTTCTTTTACCCTTACAGGTAAAGAGAGGTCAGAAATTAAAAACTTCTGAAACACTAATTTGCCTCTCCCATAGAATACAAAATCTGGGTGTCACAGTGACCTACACTCCTATGGTGAATATTGGAACTGTTCCAATACATATTATTGTGCATAACATGACCCCACAGGATATAACATTATCCAAGGGAACTACCATAGGATATGCACTGGAATCAAGTTATTACACTTTTGGATTCCAGAATAATGTAATTGGGCTGATCCCTGAAGGATACTTAACTGACGAACAATTAATAGAACAATCCTTTGCATCTATGCCAGAGGGTCTATTTAATTTTCAGTCTATTTATCCCTTCAGCTCAGAGGAAGGCATCTGTAAAATTGAAGAAGCCTCTCTAGTGTTTGATCAGCCAATCAAACAGCAAGATTACCCCAATTCCCAGAGTCATGGGGGCAATGTAAACTATAATCAAGGGGATCTCACCTCTAGGTTGGAAGAAGCCTATGAAATAGGAAAGCCTGAAATCTTTCCAGGGTTTCAGCAAATAGTCGAGGAACAAATATCCTTAGCTAATGGCTGTTCCAGCGATGATGAACGCCAACGGCTGCGAGAACTCCTGATGGAGTACAAGGATATTTTTGCTAAAGATTCTTATAACTGTGGTACTACAGACTTGCACATTGCAAGAATACAAACAGATCCCAATGCACCACCTGTCTTTGTTAAACAATACAGACTTCCTTTAAGGAACTTGGAAGAAAGGGGTATCATACGGCAGGTGCACAGCTCTTATAATAATCCTATTTTAGGTGTTCTTAAGCCCAATGGACAATGGCGTTTGTGTGCTGATTTAAGACAGCTAAACAAATGAGTGTACATGTCTGGCTGGCATGTATCATACATTGACCAGTGCCTTGCACAGATGCATGGATCCAAAATATTCACTGCCATTGATTGTGCACAGGGATATTGGGCCATAAAGGTACATGAGGAGGACCAGTATAAGCTGGCATTCTCCTTCGAAAAGATCCAGTATGCATTTCAGAGACTTCCTTTTGGATACATAAATTCTGGACATGAATTTGCTGTATTCATGCATAAGGCTATGGAAAGGGGGACCTTATCTTATGTTGATGATGTTTTAATCAAAAGCACAGACTTTGAAAAACACATTGCAGAGCTTAAACACATCCTCAGCCAACTTAAAAGGGCAGGTTTCAAATTATCCCTACAAAAAGCTCAATGGTGCCGCACTCGTGTAAACTTGGGACATGAAGTTACTTCTGAAGGATTAAATCCTCAGAGGAAAAAGGTGGAAGCTTTAGTGAATTCTAAAAACCCAACTAACTTAAAGGAATTGAGATCCTTCCTGGGTATGACAAATTATTCTCGCAAATTCATTAATAATTATGCAGAATTAGCTAAACCACTACTACTTCTTCTAAAGAAGGATGTGAAATGGCACTGGAGTGAGTCTCAAGAGACAGCCATCAAAGAGCTGAAGAGAAAACTCACACAAGCACCTTCCCTAGCATACCCTGAGGGAGGTAAACCTTTCTTCTTAGAGACAGGTTACACAGATGTAAGCATGAGTGCTGTGTTATACCAAAAGCATTATAATTTAAGCAAAGCCATAGCTTATGCGAGCAAAGCTCTATCCCCAGCAGAAATAAAGTTTAGCGATTGCAAAAAAGCCCTCTTATCTACTGTATGGGCTCTACAAAACCTCCGCAGCTATATACAGGGTGAGAAAATTATTGTAGAAACGGCCCACCAACCTTTGCTATATTTGCAAAGTGAGAGAATAAGAGATGGGAATTTGTCTAATAACCGCATAACAGCGTGGACTCTTTCCTTACAAGGCTGGCCCTTAGAAATTCGCTACAAGCAGAATAAGAAGAATCTAGTCACACAGGGGCTTGCTGAGCTCCACGACTGTACTGCTAGAGATCCCGGGGAAGAATTATCAGAAGATGATTTCCTGGAGGAACAATTGCTTTCCCCATATAAAATGTACAATGAGGACCATTGTCAAACATTACCTTGGGTATATGTTGATGGTTGTTCTTACCATGCCACTATTGATAATGAGCGCATATTAGTCACTGGCATTGGTATAACTTGGGCAAATGGATTCTCAAATATATCTATAGGTTTCAACATTGGACCAAGATTGAGTCAAGTTGCAGAACTCACTGCTGTTCTCAAAACCATTGAAATGGCTATTGAACATGGTATTCATGAATTTGTGATCATAACTGACTCAAATTATGTGCGTGACAGTTTTGTTGAATACCTGCCAACTTGGAAAAGAAATGGCATGCAGAAAAGCAATAACAAACCAGTCAAGCATGGCAAGTTGTTCTGCGAGATTGATAATCTGGTGGTATCCAATGATTTAACCATACACTGGAAAAAGACCAAGGGTCATTCCATGGTTCTAGGCCCAGATAAGGAAGGCAATGATCTAGCGGATTCATTAGCCAAACAGGGAGCCATAACTGGAGAACTCCTAAATATTGACCACTTAATGGGTGCAATTCAGGTAGAAGCCATTACCAGAAACCTGGCAAAACAACAGAGTGAACCTAACTTGGTACAATGGAGTCAGGATTCTCCTAGTGAGGACCTGATCACTAGTCAAAAAGAAGACCCCATTGTAGGCACCTTCTATAAACACATAGAAGATCCTGAAAGCAACCCCATCTCAAAAGATGATTGTATTGGCAAAGAAGATCTTAGAATCTTAATAAAATCTAGATCACAATTCAAGTTAAAGGATGGTTTGTTAATTAGAACCTCCAAAACTGGCATCCAGCAATGGGTAGTACCCACCAAGTTCAGAGGTCTAATGCTTCAACATGCCCATGATGCTCCCACATCTGGTCATCGTGGTGCCAAACTCACGTATGAAATATTGCGTGATTACGCTTTTTGGCCACACATGTTGAAAGATGTTTAAACCTACTGTCAAGGGTGTTTAATCTGCCCACAGTTCCAACCCACTGCACCAACGCATAGAGCGCCATTGCATAAAAGGGGGATGGTAATGCCATGGTCAGATATACAAATTGATTTTATTGGCCCTGTAACTAGGTCATCAAGAGGTAACAAATACATGTTAACCATGACATGTCTGTTCACTAAATGGGTAGAGTGCATCAGTGCACCTAACAATAGTGCTTAAACATGCGCAGCATTGCTCATCAACCACGTATTTTCCAGATTTGGCTTGCGCCAAAGAATCGAATCAGATCGGGGAACCCACTTCACTAGTGAAGTGATGACCAAAATGTGGAAAATACTAGGGGTAAAAAGAAAGCTCCATATTGCTTATAGAGCTGCCTCAAGTGGTGGTGTAGAGCGTTACAACCAGTCCATTGTTAAAATCCTCAAAACGTTTGTGAGTGAAACAGGTAAAGACTGGGATGTAAAACTACCTCTAGTCCTAATGGCATTAAGAGCAACTCCAAGTAGTGCTACCAAGATGTCACCTTTTGAACTGATGACTGGTAGAAGAATGGTTCTACCTCAACATCTGCTGTACCGTACATCAGACCAAAACTTGATAAATGCTGCCAATACACATCAATATGTGGAGAACCTAAGAAAACACCTGCAATATGCCTTTGCATTTGCTCAAAGGAATTTAGAAAGAGCCGCAATTGCCACTAAAACCTATTATGATCTCAAAACGTCTAAAAGGGAATATGAAATAAATGATAAAGTTTATCTTTATAACTTTGGAAAAGATCAGGTTAGGGAGAAGAAATTTCTTCCCTCATGGAAAGGTCCTTTTTTCATTACTGACAAAATATCTCCAGTGGCCTATAAAATAAGGATCCCCAAAAATGAAAGTTTCATAGATAAATGGGTCCATATCAATCAATTGCGGGCATGTCATCCCAGATCCCAACTACAAATCATAGAGGGAGAATGAAGTGTCATATCCCCAAATGCACTAAAGACATACTGTAGTTTAAAGATGCCTAGCTGATGAACATGAAGGCTCAAAAATGACAGATTATCTACATAGAAGAGTGTCTATGGTGTGTACGGTCAACATCCTCACCAAATAACATTGACTTTAAGCCAATTTAAATACATGTGTCCTACATCTATTTAAAATTGGAAGGGGGATTTATGTCAAGGTATATGTAAGGTTAATAAATATATATTTTAATCATATATTTTAAGGTTAATAAATATATATATTTATTCAGATCTGACTGGTCAGTAGAAAATGATTCATTTCTTTCAGACAAACTGACTTCAATCATGGTTAATTCTCCCCCACTGAGCATATCTCAAGACTAAAATTGCAGACAGGATGTCCCAAAAAACAAAAGGGAAACATTTGCTCTTAATTGGAAGTGCAAACTCATGTTCAGCTCTTCCCCCATTTAGTATGCAAAATTATTCTCAGCCATCTAAGGATACAATATGTTTTTCTACCTGGAAATGTGTGATAAACTCCCTACTCCTCACAGAGGAACTTGTTAGTCTAGTTTAAAGTGACATGTCTTGGGAAAACCTTAGCCTCACATTCAGGTGTAAATGAGTCCTGCTGTGCAATGCTAACACTGAAATATACAAAATGCAGACATTGCGTCTGGGGGAGGATAACACACAGTGAAAGCACATGACTTACATGTTTCAAACAACTATATTATATGCAAGTACAATACACTTCAGCATTATCAGAAAATATATATTTTAATGGATATGAGACTATTTAAGTGATATTAAATATAAACACATGAACATATCTATGGAAAGTAAAAGATTGAATGAAATTTGTAATAATCCCATATTTGAATTACATATATATATATATATAACATGCTTTCCTGTTTTCCAGATGGAGCTAAAAAAAAAGATAAATACAAGACACTGCATAGAAGTGAATGTGTGTGTATGTATATATATATATATATATATATATATATATATATATATATATGTATATATATATATATTTTGAAAGCATAAAATATCTCAACCTCTGTGTTTTTAAGAATATGAATAGATATTTGTGGAATAGATATTTGTGGACCTGGAAAGAAATAATTAATGACACTTATTTTTGTTTCAGATCTACTCAGACAGGATTCATATATCCAGGAAGAAATGCACAGAAATGTGAAACATGCTATAGTTGTGTGAACACATATATAACAGATATATAAATGCCATTAATCTTGAATAATTAGCAGTATTAAATTGCTTTAATTTGATATAATGTTAAGGGCATACTGTGTTTCATGTCAAATTGGTCAGAATAAATATTGTGACCTAGCCCAATGCATACAATACATATAACTTACTAATGCAAGAAATTATGGCAGTTATTACATATTGTAAAGAAATAATCTCTTTCAAATGTTTAGAAATGGTTAGGTGTATTTGTCTTGTGTGTCATGTGGCCCCCCAATGGACAGATGCAGATATTGCAGCCAGGAGACGATTGGCTGTTAAAGAATGCATCTCCTTGGCAACCTACATTCACAAGATGAACCAATCCATGTTCAATTTTAAAGGGCAATCCGAGACAAGGTTTCCGTTTGGGCATTTCCAATTTCACCAATGATGGTTACTAAACAAAAAAAGGGCGGGTGATATCAGATTATTTAACCCCATGCTTGGAGAGAGAGAGAGGCTAACCTACTGAAAGGCTGCTGCTGGCTAACTCTCACTAAACTTTTGGCTGCCCAAATTTTGGTATTCTGAGGTGAAATCATTCCAGTTGAAGAATATTGAACATCAATTTGCTTATCTGGTAAAGTATTGAAATTACATGTGATGTTTTAAAATAAGTTATATGCATAGTCACTACAGTTAAATTATAATAAATAGATTTAAAGAAGCAGTTTCTATTTCATGTTAGTATTTCATAAACCTATGTATTGTTTAAATTTGTATCTGGTAGGCTAAGTAACTTATCTGTGCAAGTTCTGATGTTTTAAATTAATATTGTATTAGGATAAATTGCAGTTAAATAGCAGAATATATATATTATCCTATTGATTATAAGCACTGTTAGAATTGTATTGCTTGGGTGTTAAAAGTTAAAGATTTTAGTCTCATTGTGTTAACTGGGTGAAACTTCTATTGTTAATAAGGTAAACGTGTATAGTATTGTCTCATATTCTGGTTCCTACAAATATATTCAATATATTCATAGATATTAACTAAATAAAAGAATTCAGGTATTTATATTCATTTTATAAGTTTTAGTAGATGCATATTGATTGAGGGTTTATTTTAAAGGATAATTATTGAAAACATATTGTGTTATAACCCTGCCATAGGCTGGTATATTATTTGGACAGCATTACTAAAGATTCTTATCATAAATACTGACACCTGGTACTAAAATGGAGCTGTAGACTACTTTTAGCTGCTGGGAACTTCAGCAGCTTATGGCTACATTTTTAACTGCTCAATGGAAACAAGCCCTTAGTGTGCACTGACACAGCAACTATGACTTGTATTGATACCTTATGAGATATTGATCTCTAAATCTATAGCCTATAAGCTGATCCAATTTAAGCACAAGTCTCTGCACTTTAGAATAGACAAATAAATATAAATAAATAATAAATATACACATAAATGTATGTATGTATTTATTTCTAATTATTTATCTATCTACCTGTCTGTCTATCTATCTGTCTGTCTGTCTGCCTGTCTATCTTTCCATCTGTCTGTTTTTATTTCTACACAGATACACACACATACTATTGCACATTTTTCTCTGTGTATCTATTCACAGTATATACAGATACACACAAACAGCAAAAAATATTTTTGTCCTTCCCTGAGTACCTGGGATATCTGCCAACCGCAGTGGCGGGGCCCCTATTTTCTTTACTCATGTACAACTCTAAACTGAGAGTGATGACAGACTTTGAAACATTTTGTCCCCAGGTGAAATTGTGATAACAATAAGCAAGGCAAAAATCCAAGAAATTAACTAAAAGAAAACAGATTCTCTAGCACAGAAAGGGTTAGACCCAGAGAAAAGATGTCACAGCAGCCTGTCTCTAAACAGATGTTCAATTGTTTGTGGGATGCAGTTTAATTGTTGGATAACGTTCCAGCACTCGCAGGGAGGGGAGGGGAGGGGGGGGGTTAGGATACAAAAAAAAAAAACTCCCAGCCTGCAGCTGCAGAAAATGCCAGCTCTAAAACTAGGCGTATTCACAAATCATGGCTCCGGGGGAAAAACTACTTGAACAGGAAATCTCAGCCAAAAGATTGCTTTAATAGCACTTTGAAGTTTGAAAATGAATCTCTGCAATGTTAAAACATCTTGTTTTATTTCAAGGCTTTGTGAGTTTATTTAAAATAAATGATTCCTTTAGGGCTTCTTCTAATCAGGATTGCTTAGTCAGACCATGAAAGAATTCTGGGTATTTTCTTACAATTTGTTTTTTGGACACTTTTGGGTGCTAAAATTATTGACTGCTCGATAAAAATTCAAATATATTCCTGCATTGATTGTTGCTTTACTGACTCATTTTGTATTCATAAATTGAGGATAAAAGAGAAAGAAATGTTTTCCCTACATTTTTCAGTTACTGAGCCTCACAGAAATATAATATGTTATGTGAACCAAAGTAGCTGTTCAACATCCTGTGGAATGTAATTTTACACACTCTGTATGTATTGTGCTGGGTTTTATTTCAGAGCCATATGGACAGATATACAATAGTATTGTTCTTGATTATATTTGAGAATTAGATTCTTTTTGTAAGGGAAGAACTATTTCCCTACTTTGAATGGTCTCTCCCAAGACTAAAAGTTAAGCAATTACCTGGGCAATTTATTCACCCAAAGAGAATTGAAAGAGCATTTTTCTGCATAAGTATTCTTGCTGTCTTTAGGTTTCTTAAAGGGACATTAAACACTAAATACATCCTAGATAAAATGATTCATTCAAATAAAAGCTCAGTCTAAGAATAATATGTAGATGTATTTTTAAAGTTTCATTAGCTGTTTAAATATTGAAAAAATAAGCATAAAGTTTTAGTGTCTATAAAACAATGGGAGCTGCCATGTTGTAACTTAGGTTACCTTCTCAACTGTGGCCAATTAGAGACAGTAATAAATAGGTCAGTAGAGTGTGCAGCCAATGGCTGTGTGGAATATAATAGAGTTCTGCACTTCCATTTCTAAAAGGAACTTGAAAGCTCACAATTTCAGAATGTAATTACAGGAAAGGGGACAAAATAAATATTGAAAGTATATTGCAGACTTTTTTTTATATTTGCAATTTATCATTTTATATTGCCATCTAAAAATAAATACATGATTAATTTCTTCTACAACTCCTGTAGCACATCACTAAAGCTACAGGGGATGGGATTGTAAAAGGCGTTGGTGGTAGAGTGTGTTTTAAAAAAAAAAAGTCCTTAGCATCAGTACCAATGGACAAACTTACCTTAAAGGGACAGGAAATGTTTTGAGATTGTAATATAAGATGCTTAACTGTGCATAGAAAATAAGCTTTGCAATATACTTTCATTATGTATTTTGCCCCCTTGTACTGAAATTTAAAGTGATAATACATTTCTCGCATTTCTGAAAGGCTAGGACTTACCTGTGCTATAAATAAAGTGGACTTTTGAGTTTAGCTGTTAGTGGGTATTTTGCGGTGGAGTTTGTGTTGTTTTATGGGGTTAATAGAGTAATGGGTAGTTTGTGGTGGGACTTGTGGAGGTTAAGGGGTTAATAGAGTAGTGAGGTATTTTGCGATGGGGGTTTTGCTCTTTGCGTGCGCTGGGTTAGTGCACAAGCAAATAAATTTTGTGTGACTCAAACCTTTTCATAAAGTTTCACTAAACAAAACATAAATACATTGTAAATTAAAGTTACACTCATGTAAACACTATCTGATAAAAAATATTCATTTAAATATTAAAAATGTTATGACGGTTAAAAAGTATATGGAATATGACAGGGTGTTTTACTCCAAAGGGCTATATTGAAAATATACATACATTTGGTTCAATAATTATAAAAAATAATTATAGTAGATTTTTTAATATTTCAAAAACGTGCCTTAAGATTATTTATTTTTCATGTGTGCAAACCCGACACCACGTTAGACCTAAATCACAAACCTCGAATCGTGTTATGCATATTTTACATTCCTATGTTCTTCACATAGAATTTTTTAAAATTTGTATTATTAAATATATATTTCTCTATATATATCTCTGATAATGTTAATGTAAAAAATATATCTATACCTTTATATCTATAGGAATAGATATACAGATATAGGTGTATACAGATTTATATTGGAATATGTAATAACAATTACATTATCCAGTATATGAAGAATGTTGGAATGTGAAATATTCATAACTCATGTCGGGTTAGCACTCAAGCAATAGGTGTTAGGTTTTTTTCTTCTGCGCTCTCCATTGAAATCTATGGGGAGAATACATTAATGCAGCCACAATATTGCAAAGTTCTTTGGTTTGCGTGTGTGTTGCTCGTACACAAACTTTTTACTTTTAACTTGTAACACATTAAAGGGACCAAAAATGTTATTGTTTAAAATGAAAGATTACACCTTTAATCCCCATTCCCCAGCTATGCACAACCAACATTGTTAGATTAATATACTTTATAACATTTAAACCTCTAACTTTCTGCTTGTTTCTAAGTCACTACAGACAGCCTCACCGCACATGCTTTTTTATTTACTTTTTGCAATAATAGACTGCTAATGCATGGGGGTCATATAGATAACATTGTGCTCACACCCGTGGAGCTGTGCACAACACAGCACTTATTCGCTAAAATGCAATTCAATATATAATGAATAAATATAGCCATGTGATAAGGGGGGGAGTCTTAAATACAAGGTAATCACAGAGGTAAAAAGTGTATTAATATAACCATGTTGACTGTGCAAACTGGGGAATGGGTAATAAAGGGATTATCTATCTTTTTAAACAATAATAAATTTTGAGTAGACTGTCCCTTTAAAGGTGAAAACATTTTACTGTATAGCTTCCTTTTAAATGGCACCAGGCCCCAAGAGCTGCAGGGGGGGGGGCTATAGCAGGCAGTTCATACATAGGTGTATGTGCCTATGTGGCCATTATCTGACTGTATATATATATATATATATATATATATATATATATATATATATATATATATCTGAGCATAGATACTCATCATCCCAATAGGGTGTGCAGCATTATACAGCACATACATATTCATCATAGTTATACAGAACAGTGAACTCATCAAAGTATAGTGTATAGAAACTGCCCAGTATCATTATAAAATGCAGCATGCTCGTTATCAGTGGGTATGTGTGTGTAGACAGTTAGATAGATTGATTGATTGATTGATTGATTGAGAGATAGATAAGAGATAGATAGATAGATAGATAAAGATAGATAGATGACAGATAGACTCAGAAGTATTTTACAGAGATGCATGCATATTATTACTATTGGTTTTTACTGAGTTAACTTCAGGGGGACCCAAAAAATGATAGATAGATAGATAGATAGATAGATAGATAGATATTTTAGATGATAGCTAGATGATAGATAGATAGATAGATAGATAGATATTTTAGATGATAGCTAGATGATAGATAGATATTTTAGATGATAGCTAGATGATAGATAGATAGATAGATAGATAGATAGATAGATAGATTGATAGATAGATAGAAATATAGATAGACAGACAGACAGACAGACAGACAGATAGATACTAGATAAATAGATATATACTAGATAGATAGATAGATAGATAGATAGATAGATAGATAAACCCCAAAATCAGTACTCACAGTTGCTGAAGTCCAGCAAAATATCTTCATCCCAGCGACTCCATCTTCATCCAGGCGGCTCCATCTTCATCCATCGCATGACCTTCATCTTCTATCTTCTTCATCCCTGCGGAGGCGGATCGGTCGGTGGATGCGCGGAGGCGGAGGTCCAGGTGGAGGTCCTGTTCAAATCAGCCAATAGGATTTAAGCAGCTCTCATTCCTATTGGCTGATTTGAATATTTCATCCAATAGGAATGCAAAGGTATCCCAATATAAAGGGGTACCTTGCATTGAATCCTCAGTGTGCGGCAGACGATTGCATGAAGAGGACCTCCACGTCGGACCGATGGACCTCCGCCTCGGCACATCCACCGACCAATCCGCCTCCGCAGGGATGAAGAAGATAGAAGGTGTCGGTCCTGCAATGGATGAAGATGGAGCCCCCTGGATGAAGATGCTTTGCCGCTGGGATGAAGATCTTTCGCCAGACTTCAGCAACTGAGAGTACTGATTATGGGGTTAGTGTTAGGTATTTTTTTTGTTTTTGGGGGGTGTTTTTTTTTTAGATTAGGACTTTTTTATTTTAATGGGCCGAAAAAGAGCTGAATGCCCTTTTAAGGGTAGTAAAAGAGCTGAATGCCTGTTTAATCTTAATTTTTTTATATTTAGTAATGTTAGTTTTTTTATTTTTAGTAATGTTAGGTTTTATTAGTTTAAGCTTAGGTTTTATTTTTATTTCACAGGTAAGTTTGTATTTATTTTTAAATAGATAGTTAGTTATTAATTGTAACATTAATTTAGGTCTATTTTAATTTTTGGTAAAGTTAGGGGGTGTTAGGTTTAGGGGTTAATATAGTTTAATCTAGGTTGTTGCGATGTGGGGGGCGGCGGCTTAGGGGTTGATAGGTTTAGTTAGTGTTGGGGATGTGGGTGTACGGCGGTTTAGGGGTTAATAGGTTTATTTAGTGTTTTAGTTAGTGCTGGCGATGTGGGTGTACGGCGGTTTAGGGGTTAATAGGTTTAGTTAGTGTCGGCGATGTTGAGGAGCTGCGGTTTAGGGGTTAATAGGTTTAGTTAGTGTTGGCGAAGTTTGGGAACAGTGGTTTAGGGGTTAATAGGTTTAGTTAGTGTTGTCGATGTTTAAGAAAGGCGGTTTAGGGGTTAATAGGTTTATTTAGTGTTTTAGTGTCGGCGATGTCGGTTTAGGGTTTAATAGGTTAAGTTAGTGTCAGTGATGTTTAGGGGTTAAAAGGTTTAGTTAGTGTCGGGGATGTCAGGGACTTTGGTTTAGGGATTAATAGGTTTACTTAATGTCGGCGATGTCAGGGAACGGCAGTTTAGCGGTTAATAGCTTTATTTAGTGTTTTAGTAAGTATCGGCGATGTCGGGGCAACGGCGGTTTAGGGTTTAATAGGTTTAGTTAGTGTCGGCGATGTTTGGGAACTGCAGTTAAGGGGTTAATAGCTTTATTTAGGGATTTAGTTAGTGTCGGCGATGTTGCGGAACTGCAGTTTAGATTAGAACAATGAAAAATGTAGATTATGAATAAAGAATGGACCTGAAAATTTCAGAAACTGGTTTATTCATTTTCAGAAATTTTCAGGATTTTAGTTATGGTGCCGATTTGGAAATTCGGATTCATTCGAATCTCCAAATCGGCCAAAATTCGCCCGAAAACAAAATTCGGCCGAAACGAATTGCACAGTCTAACCTACAGCAAAACAGAAGCTGAAAACACTTTACACTAGTCAGATAGGTATATACACTATGGCTTTGTTTACTAACCGCTAGATTTAGAGTTCTGCGTTAGACGTCAAAACCAGCGTTAGGGGCTCCTAACGCTGGTTTTGGCAGCCCGCTGGTATTTAGAGTCAGTCATGAAAGGGTCTAACGCCCGGAAGAAAGAAGATTGAAGATGCCGCTTGATAGAAGACTTCAGCCCGATGATGGACCTCTTCAGCGCCCGCTTGGATCAAGAATTCTTTGGGGCATGCCCCGCAAAAGGCCCTTTTAAGGGCTGGTAAGGTAAAAGAGCTTTTCTATTTTTATTTTAGAATAGGGTAGGGCATTTTTTTATTTTGGGGGGCTTTGTTATTTTATTAGGGGGCTTAGAGTAGGTGTAATTAGCTTAAAATTGTTGTAATCTTTTTCTAATGTTTGTAAATTATTTTTTTATTTTTTGTAACTTAGTTCTTTTTTATTTTTTGTACTTTAGTTAGTTTATTTAATTGTATTTATTTGTAGGTATTTTATGTAATTAATTTATTGATAGTGTAGTGTTAGGTTTAATTGTAGATAATTTTAGGTATTTTATTTAATTAATTTATTGATAGTGTAGTGTTAGGTTTAATTGTAACTTAGGTTAGGATTTATTTTACAGGTAATTTTGTAATTATTTTAACTAGGTAGCTATTAAATAGCTATTGTACCTGGTTAAAATAAATACAAAGTTACCTGTAAAATAAATATTAATCCTAAAATAGCTACAATATAATTATTATTTATATTGTAGCTATATTAGGGTTTATTTTACAGGTAAGTATTTAGCTTTAAATAGGAATAATTTATTTAATAAGAGTTAATTTATTTCGTTAGATAAAAATTATATTTAATTTAGGGGGGTGTTAGTGTTAGGGTTAGACTTAGCTTTAGGGGTTAATACATTTATTAGAGTAGCGGCGAGGTCCGGTCGGCAGATTAGGGGTTAATACTTGAAGTTAGGTGTCAGCGATGTTAGGGAGGGCAGATTAGGGGTTAATACTATTTATTATAGGGTTAGTGAGGCGGATTAGGGGTTAATAACTTTATTATAGTAGCGGTGAGGTCCGGTCGGCAGATTAGGGGTTAATAAGTGTAGGTAGGTGGCGGCAACGTTGGGGGCGGCAGATTAGGGGTTAATAAATATAATATAGGGGTCGGCGGTGTTAGGGGCAGCAGATTAGGGGTACATAGGGATAACGTAGGTGGCGGTGGTGTATGGAGCGGCAGATTAGGGGTTAAAAAAAATATGCAGGGGTCAGCGATAGCGGGGGCGGCAGATTAGGGGTTAATAAGTGTAAGGCTAGGGGTGTTTAGACTCGGGGTACATGTTAGGGTGTTAGGTGCAGACTTAGGAAGTGTTTCCCCATAGGAAACAATGGGGCTGCATTAGGAGCTGAACGCTGCTTTTTTGCAGGTGTTAGGTTTTTTTTCAGCTCAAACGGCCCCATTGTTTCCTATGGGGGAATCGTGCACGAGCACGTTTTTAAAGCTGGCTGCGTCCGTAAGCACCGCTGGTATTGAGAGTTGCAGTGGCGGTAAATATGCCTGTATGCTCCCTTTTTGGAGCCTAACGCAGCCCTTCTGTGAACTCTAAATACCAGCGGTATTTAAAAGGTGCGGGAGAAAAAAAGCATGCGTAGCTAACGCACCCCTTTGGCCGCAGAACTCTAAATCTAGCAGATAGTTTCCAATAACTGACAGTTGTAAAGCGTAAAAATTATTGTTTTGTAAAATCCTTCATCGGCTTCTGTTTGACGCATCTTAAACAACTCAGCAGGTAGCAACCACTATTCATTGTCTTTTACGCTTAACGTTAATTCCCACTTTTAACGTCAATGCAAAAAACAATATAAACACCGTTTTACACAAGTGGCCTTTATCTGTGTATGGATCATTAAGACAGACAAAGGATAGGATCACGGGTTTAAAAGATTATCTAAATAGTGGCATATATATATATATACAGTATATATAAACAAGGACTTTAGAGCTGATTTAACAAAGCCCAAATAGACATTGTTCATGTCTGCAAACTTGTCTGCCTGGGATCACAGAAAGTGGGTAGCAATACGCTGCCCATATTTATCATTGCACAAGCGTCTGCTTGTGCAATACCGCCTCCTGTTAATGCTAGCCCAATGGCACACAAGTAGGGGCTGCTAATCACCCTGGGGCAAATGTGTCCAGGGTGATTTTAATCCATCAGCTAAGAGCTGGCAGTAAAGCTTCAGAAGCAGCGGTCTGATTACCGCTGCTTCTTTACTTTTGGTTGTAGACTCTCTTGTGCAGAGGACTTCCAAAGTTACATACACAGCTTGATAAATGGAGCCCTTAATATGTATGCATGTTTATTTGAAAGACATGTAAGTGCATTACTAATATATTTATTAATGCAAATATAAAAAAAGAAAAGTACAGTTTACTTTCATCTTTATTGTCCATTTTTCTAATGAATAGTATTTCAATGTAGTATAAACAATGTAAAATGCACAATAATCTGTACAAACATCTACGTTTTCTGTTTTTTTTTTGTTCTGCAATCGTTTTTTTATTGTTTTTCTAAAAATGTTGCATATAATTGTGTCCCATCTTTGTGCCTCATGGTCTAATTCTTTAGATGTAATTTTTGACCAAAGTTAGGCAGACATTAAACAGTAATTTACGCTCTGTAAACTTAGTTTAAATTATCGTTTATCAGTTCCCATTGATATTATTGGCAGCCAATAATGCTAAACCACTGCTTATATTTACTTAGCGCTAAGCTTTTGACTTTTTTTTAATTTATATTTTATTGAGGTTCTCAAACAAACAAAATAAAAGGATAGTGAACATTGCATACATGTTACATAGAAATAATCCAATACATATGAAAACTTGTTTTAAAGGAAACAATGGTATGTTATATAAATGTACCATAAACCTCAGATTTTCTTGCTGAGGAATGACTGCTAAGAAAACAGATTGGGACACTTATGGACCCTTGACCACTAGTAATGATAAACTGTATAAGGTAGGGGGTAAGAGACCTCTTTTGGGTCTTATATGGCTTAATACAAAGAGAATATGATTCAAAATAAAACATATAAAATAAGCAAGTAAATTGGTTGAACTGTTATAACAGATAAACGCTAGGCATTGACTATGTAGTATGGTATATGGAGAAAAGAGAAACAATAGAAGGGGGGTCTGCTAAAGTGGTAATGAGATTTCTACCAATGATTAATGAGGTATGGCTTTGTGCCTGTTTCAAACACTATAAGGGGCATTGACAATAGTACAATTTTTCCCAAAGAAAAAAAAATAACTTACAGTACTTTCATTATGGTAAACTATGCATGGACCTGCAGCTACTTAGAGATCTTTAGCGTTCCTTATATGGTCATGGGTCTTAGATATAATACATATAGTCATATGAGCACTCCTATTACTTCCTATCCAGGATCTTGTTGATGTATGTTGTAGTTCACATAAGAAATGTGTGTTTTATTATCGGTTGCTAAAAAATTGGGGTTAATATCCTGGATATATAATGTCTCGTTGTCCTGGTCTGTGGGTACACCCAAACATTACACAATAAAACAGTTATACATAGGAGTCAGGTTAAATAGGAGCTAAATGTTTCCAGCCCAAAACAATGAATAGAAAAGCATGCTCACACACAAGTCAAATTATAGGTCACTCTATAGCTAAGCATGTAATCAATCTCAACAAGTAGTAAAATGTATTGTGCAGGAAATACTCTATATTATGTTACCTCAATATCTGTTGATCATGCCCCCTAAAGCACCTCTTATACAAGCCTTATTTAATAAAACATTATTGCATATGATCTCGTTTAACTAGAAGCTTAATGTGACCAACTCAAACACTACTATATAGACAAAGCATCCTTACATTCAGGCTAAGTCATGTATAAACATATTGACATATAGCCAAATAAAATAATAAAAGAGAGATCTAACTAGTGTGCAAGTCCCAACAAATTATGGAATATGGAGTTATGGAGTTTGTATAGCTCTAAGTTATGTTACCCCAATCCAGACCTGATGGCTCCAATATCTCTATGGAGAGAGAAGGAAAATGTTCTGAAACAGTCAGTGGAGGCAAAGATGTCTCTACGAGTATAGCCGATCAAATACATAATGTACGTCCTGACTGCCAAACATGGCGCTCCAAACAGCAAGGTCTCCATGTCTAGTCCAGATGACAATCCCAGGTAGGAAAAGTCCAATTTAGTTTCAGGGCAACACTTAACCCGCTGCACTTTCTGCTGCCTATTCCATATCGAAGGATCACTGACGTTTAGTACCAATGTTCCAAGGGAGTCCGGCAATGTTGTTGTCTTCTCCCTCAGGGCAACAAATGTTGTGCGGTTCGCTGCCCCATCACAAAAGTCCCTAAGTCCCTCCTGGTATCTGGGGGGAACATCGCAGTCAATACTGTATCTGCAGCATAAACAGCGGGTATGGCTTCACTGTAGCTGGCCTCGAAGGTGAGTGAGGGAGCCCTCACATCTAGATTGCATAGGATTGGTGTCTTTCCCTTCTGTGGACGAATATCCGAGGGTATGTTGGAAGATGAGTGCCGGGGGCCCCAGGGCACCACCGTCGTCATCTTGTTTGCTAGCATAGGCAATCTGGGGAGCCTAATTGAGTGGATTAGTGACATGGTGGTTAAATGCTGAGAGTATGGACTCTGCAAAGGACTCTTGGAAGTTGGTGAGAAGATCTCCTATCACTTTCAATAGGATCGAATGCTCCATGTTGGGAATATCTGTTATTAGTGTATAGATGTGGGTATTGAGCGTGGAAGTATCTCTGTACTTCTGTAACCCAGGTGTCTGGGGGAGGATGAATTGCGAATTCATGTGGCGCTCCTGAAGAGCATAGGTCATGGTCGCGATCAGGTTTTCCACTCTCGCAGTCTGTCCGTATTGTAAACAGGTTTCCAACTTTCAGATGTGTAAGATATATCATACTAAGCTTAATATTTTAGAGGAAATATCAATGAAAATATACTCAAGTCGAGAGCTTCATTGAGATGCCGCTTCAGGAATTGGCTCCGCCCCCCCAAGCTTTTGACTTTTAACGGTTAATAACGGTTGGGAATTCTTTGTCAGCAACTGTAAAGAGGCCTATATGGCTGGATTTTTGCACCAGTGATGTAAACTTAGCATTCATGTGTATGGGAGAAAAGCAGTAAAAATACTTTAAACTGAATTTAATTAACTTTGGAAAAAATCTGGTGCATACATTTTAACTATCTGTACAGTGCAGGTGCTGAGGTTTTCTGTTTTTTTTTACTGTAAAACCATCTGCACTAACCTCTGTCAAAACATGATAAGCAGATTAGTTTTTAATATTTGCAAGGAAAAATAAATTATATTGGCAACAATTTGTTAGAAGATGTTATAGGGCTGGCCACTGCATCCAACATTGGAAACATCACAGTCAAAAGGAAACTTTCATGATTCAGATAGAGCATGCAGTTTTAAACAACTTTCCAATTTACTTGCAATTATCTGATTTGCTTCATTCTCTTGGTATAATTTCTTGAAAAGCATACCTAGGTAGGCTCAGGAGCAGGGAGCTAGCTGGTGATTGGTGGCTACTTGTCATTGCCTCACCCAATGTGTTCAGCCACCCTCCAGTAGTGCATTGCTGCTCCTTCAAGTGAATGAAGCAAACTTGAAAAAAAAAGTAAATTGGAAAATTGTTTTAAAATTGCATATTCTCTCTGAATTAATTTGAATCATGAACGCTCATTTTTTAGTTTATTGTCCCTTTGATGTTAAATTATATACTTCAATTTTACATTATATAAATGCGAAAAATAAATTATTTTTTTTTTCAAAAAATCTTTTTTTTTTTTTTTTTTTATCAAGTCAGTTCACTCAATTCAACCTAAAATATAATTCCCCAATAAAAATGTTTAATAGGGAAATACTTCATTTTATATATCAGAGGCGTAACTAGAAACCACAGGGCCCAGGTGCAAGAATCTAAGAACCCCCCCCCCCCCAAATAAAAAGGTGAATTTGATACATATCTTTTTTTTTTTACATTTAACACAGAAAAAAAAATGTGAATCAGATTACATGTCTGCAAAAGGAGGTACCCTGTGCCCACAGTCTGTGAGATGGTCTGACCCTCTATTACTGTATATAGTGACACTGTTTAACCCACCAGTACTGTATATAGTGAGTCAGTGACACAGTCTGTAATCTGCCGGTGAGATGGTTGGCCTGACCCTACCTGCCCCAGTACTTTATAAAGTGACTACAGTAGTCTGTGACATCATCCAGCCCCCCCCCCATACATACACACACATACATGCATAAATACACACACAGTCACATACATACATACATACACACACATACATGCATAAATACACACACAGTCACATACATACACACACACACATATACATGCATAAATACACACACAGTCACATACATACATACACACACATACATGCATAAATACACACACAGTTACATACATACACACACACACATATACATGCATAAATACACACACAGTCACATACATACATACACACACATACATGCATAAATACACACACAGTCACATACATACATACACACACATACATGCATAAATACACACACAGTCACATACATACACACACACACATATACATGCATAAATACACACACAGTCACATACATACATACACACACATACATGCATAAATACACACACAGTCACATACATACATACACACACATACATGCATAAATACACACACAGTCACATACATACAGACACACACACACACATACATGCATAAATACACACACAGTCACATACATACATACACACACATACATGCATAAATACACACACAGTCACATACATACACACACACATATATACATGCATAAATACACACACAGTCACATACATACACACACACACACACATATACATGCATAAATACACACACAGTCACATACATACACACACACACATATACATGCATAAATACACACACAGTCACATACATACACACACACATATGCATGCATAAATACACACACAGTCACATACATACATACACACACATACATGCATAAATACACACACAGTCACATACATACATACACACACATACATGCATAAATACACACACAGTCACATACATACACACACACACATATACATGCATAAATACACACACAGTCACATACATACACACACACACATATACATGCATAAATACACACACAGTCACATACATACATACACACACATACATGCATAAATACACACACAGTCACATACATACATACACACACATACATGCATAAATACACACACAGTCACATACATACAGACACACACACACACACACACATACATGCATAAATACACACACAGTCACATACATACATACACACACATACATGCATAAATACACACATAGTCACATACATACACACACACACATATACATGCATAAATACACACACAGTCACATACATACACACACACACATATACATGCATAAATACACACACAGTCACATACATACATACACACACATACATGCATAAATATAAATGCGAAAAATAAATTATTATTTTTTTTTTTCAAAAAATCTTTTTTTTTTTTTTTTTTTATCAAGTCAGTTCACTCAATTCAACCTAAAATATAATTCCCCAATAAAAATGTTTAATAGGGAAATACTTCATTTTATATATCAGAGGCGTAACTAGAAACCACAGGGCCCAGGTGCAAGAATCTAAGAAGGGCCCCCCCAACCCCCCCCCCCCCACCAAAAAAAAGTGAATTTGATACATATCTTTTTTTTTTTACATTTAACACAGAAAAAAAAATGTGAATCAGATTACATGTCTGCAAAAGGAGGTACCCTGTGCCCACAGTCTGTGAGATGGTCTGACCCTCTATTACTGTATATAGTGACACTGTTTAACCCACCAGTACTGTATATAGTGAGTCAGTGACACAGTCTGTAATCTGCCGGTGAGATGGTTGGCCTGACCCTACCTGCCCTAGTACTTTATAAAGTGACCACAGTAGTCTGTGACATCATCCAGCCCCCCCCCATACATACACACACATACATGCATAAATACACACACAGTCACATACATACATACACACACATACATGCATAAATACACACACAGTCACATACATACACACACACACATATACATGCATAAATACACACACAGTCACATACATACATACACACACATACATGCATAAATACACACACAGTCACATACATACACACACACACATATACATGCATAAATACACACACAGTCACATACATACACACACACACATATACATGCATAAATACACACACAGTCACATACATACATACACACACATACATGAATAAATACACACACAGTCACATACATACACACACACACATATACATGCATAAATACACACACAGTCACATACATACACACACACACATATACATGCATAAATACACACACAGTCACATACATACATACACACACATACATGCATAAATACACACACAGTCACATACATACATACACACACATACATGCATAGATACACACACAGTCACATACATACAGACACACACACACACACACACACACATACATGCATAAATACACACACAGTCACATACATACATACACACACATACATGCATAAATACACACACAGTCACATACATACACACACACACATATACATGCATAAATACACACACAGTCACATACATACACACACACACATATACATGCATAAATACACACACAGTCACATACATACATACACACACATACATGCATAAATACACACACAGTCACATACATAAACACCAATGGGTAAAACAGAAAGACTAACCCCTGTAGTCAGAGACAGAGACACTAGTGCAGCATCATGTCACACTCACATGATATCAGTGCAGGCAGTGGCAGGTCAACGTTTTTATTGTAAAAAAAAAAAAAAATTAAGCTGGGCCCCCACCCTTGGGGGCCCAGTCGCAATTGCAAACTCTGCACTCCCTGTAGTTTCGCCCCTGTTATTTATATATATATATATACACACACTTTTGACCCCTTCTCAGTCAAATACCCTTGACATCTAAAATATCCGTTTTAAAAAAGGTGATTTTTTTTTTTAAAGAAATTCTTTAAAATACCCTTGCTCTTCACATAGAAGAAAATGTTCTTTTTAATTTTTAAATATATACACAATTTGTTTGTATGTTTATATATATATATATATATATATACTGTATATATATATATATATATATATATATATATATATATATATATATATATATATATATATATTACTGTGCAATAAAGAGCACTTATATATATAACTCTCACACAGTATTGTAAGTATTCAGGGCTGTGGGGTTCACAGTAACTTGTGATATGTACCCTGTCCAGTGTGAGAGTGTGGTCAATTTCTGTGTTTTGTATTTACTTAAGGACTGTAATACCCTAATGTTGGCTCTCAGTTTGTTTGTTTGAAATCATGCATTGTGTAGCTGTTTTTTTAGGAACCCAGGAGTGGAGAGACCTTGATATAGACCTGGGCTTAAACCGCTTGGCGTCCAATGCAACTGGCTAATATATTGATATATATATAAAAAGGATAGATAGATAGATAGATAGATAGATAGATAGATAGATAGATGAATTATATATTTCTGTGTGCGTGTGTATTTTGTCCCCTTCTAAGTGAAGAACAAAGGTATTTAAAGGGACATTAAACACCAAATACATTTTATTGAGTAGTATTGAGTATTACTCCCCACCTCCTGATAGTCATGGGTGAAATTCCATTCTAAATTGAAGTAAAACATTTGTTTACAGTTTGCAATATAAAAGATCAATTGTTCAGGTTCATAAAATAAAATACTCCCCAGATTTCATTAGAAAACTAAATTTATGGGATAAAAGAGAATTGCATAGCACAGCTAAATTCACACATTTACAGCAGGAACTTCAAATGAATATATTTTTTTCATATTATTCCATGTTCAATATAGCAATGACTACTTAGTCTGATACAGTATGTATTATGACTAGCCACTGCTAAGCATATCAACTTTGTTGAAAATTGCTTTAATGTGCACTATAAGAATGTAATCTTGACCCAAACACTGGTAAATTATGAAAAATACAGCAGACCACACAATTTACACTCATAAATTGCTCTTGTAATTATAGTAAATTGTTCTGCTAGGCAAATGGTATTGTTCTTTTTATTCATCCAACTTTATTTCCCTTTCTAATATTTTCCATTCAAATGTCTTTTGCTACAAATGATAATATTCAGCCTGTTGGAGTCCTGTTGAAATAATTTAAATAATGCTTATAAATGTGCACTGAAGGAATGTTGTGTCGTATGTATTTGTTCCTAAGCACTTCCACATCTGATTTGCATATAAATATAACGCGTTCAGAAAGATGAAAAAAAAAAAGCTTTGAATGCACTAAGCACAACCCATTATTTGTGAAATTCTTCACAATTAAACAGAAAGTGTATTTGAATGTAAATTACATTTGAATGTAATAGAAACCTTTAAATATTTGAAAGTAGTTAAGATTTAGAAATTTAAATTTCTTCATCTCTTAATCTCTTCTCTTTCTTCCAAACCCTCTTGATTATGGCCTGTTCTAAACTGCCTTGTTTTCTCGATTCTTAGTTGTTATTTTTTTGTGTTTTTTTGCCATTGATGTTGGCGACGGCGTATCTTTGCATTTATGTGACTAGAGTGATGTCATTCATTACACATTTCTGCAAGATTTGAAGACAAAAAAATAGACATCAAAGCAAATTTTCATGAATAATTATAGCACGGTGTTCTGTCAAACATCTATCTGGAAGGATTAGACTTATAATAGACTATTTGGAAAAATAAGGTCCATTGTTAAGAAAGTAATGTTATGCCCTAACAAGGTAACCCTATTACAGAAAGTGCAATCGTCTTATATTCATCTTCTTTATGCCTTATGGGAATTAGGGGTGGTTAAGCCACTTTTTCATGTAACATCAGAATTAGTCTACCCAACTCAACTAGAAAGTGTTTCTAATGAGTGTAAATAATTAAAGGAATATTAAAGAAAAAAAAATCCACTGTGGATATGAAAGATCAATATTTAAATATTTTTCCTTTTGGTTTATATTTTTATTTTAAACTAGGAATTCAGGTTTGTTCAAAACACATCTCAAAATGTTCACTCCAAATCCAAAGCGTTGCTGATTTACAAAGATAAAACCATAAAAACTAAAAAGTTTTTTTTAGGTTTTTCTGTTTTTACACATAGGAACATCAAATATACTCAAATGCACAAAATAAAGGTATATTTTAAACAGTCTTATTTTTAATCAATCCGATACTTCTCCTTACAAGTTAGCAGATTTTCCAATAAAAGCAACCTCATTATTTTCATATCTGTGTCTGCATATGACAGATGCATACTCCCAAGCAAGTCCTGAAAAACAATATGTACATTTTATTTTGCTGCAGGTGACACAGTGTCATCTGTAGGACACTTTCCTATAGCGTTCATGGGAGCTGCGTTAATCCGACCCTTATTCATAGAGTGCAGGGCTTGCGCTAAAGGACCTTAAAGGGACACTGAACCCATTTTTTTGTCTTTTGGAATTCAGATAGAGCATGCAATTTTAAGAAACGTTCTAATTTACTCCTATTATCAATTTCTCTTAATTTCTTGATATCTTTATTTGAAATGCAAGAATGTAAGTTTAGATGCCAACCCATTTTTGGTGAACAAACTGGGTTGTTCTTGCTGATTGGTGGATAAATTCACCGACCAATAAACAAGTGCTTTACATGGTTCCGAATCAAAAAATAGCTTAGATGCCTTCTTTTTCAAATAAAGAAAGCAAGAGAACAAATAGAACAAAGAAACATTGATAATAGGAGTAAATTAGAAAGTTGCTTAAATTTGCATGCTCTATCTGAATCACGAAAGAAAAAATTTGGGTTCAGTGTCCCTTTAAATTAAAAACAAATATCAACTATTCATTAGAACTTTTCATTTGTGGTGATCTAAATGCACATTTGATTTTTGGCTTAAAAAATCCGAAAATTAAAGGGACATGAAACCCACATTTTTTTCTTTCATGGTTTAGAAAGAACATACACTTTTAACCAACTTTCCAATGTACTTATATTATCTAATTTGTTTTATTCTCTTGATATCCTTTATTGAAAAGCATATCTATATAGGCTTAGTAGTTGCTGATTGGTGGCTTCACATAGATGCCTCGTGTGATTGGCTCACCCATGTGCATTGCTTTTTCATCAACAAACAATATCTAAAGAATGAAGCAAATTAGATAATATAAGTAAATTGGAATGTTGTTTAAAATTGTTTTCTCTATCTAAATCATGAAATAAAACGTTTGCATTTCATGTCGCTTTAACAATGTAGATAATCATTTTGTGCTGTTTTCAGGAGGTAACAATTCTGAAATTTTAGTGGTATTAAGTGGTATTAAGAACAGAAACATTTGTAGAAATCTTCAGAAAATGGTTTCTACCCAAAAAAAGCAAAATATTGTGATTAATTTGGGTTTGAATTGAAATGAACTGAATGACCACTAGTCTTGTGATTTGAGGCAGCATGGAGCGAGAGATTTTTCACTTGTATATACTTAACATTAATTTAAAAGTCTGAGAATGTAGCCAGCGTGAGTCAATATTTAAAAAATAACTAAACAATTTATGAAACATCTAAACGAAATATTATAGACTAAACTCAGGTTGATTCAAATACACCAGCTGTTTCAACACAACTTTATTTGCCGGGATTTTTATATAAGGTTTCAGTCATATTTTCACAGTTTTATTGTATTTTATAAACTCATTGTGTAAATATTTCTGGCGTCAAACAAACAAACAAACAAAAACAACTTTGTCCTAACTAAAGCATTTACTAAAAGTTAGTTGAAGGCCAATAAAATAGTTTCTTTGCTTTCACTAGAATGAGAAAAACAGTATATAAAAAAAATATAATGGATAAAGTGCCCCTTTCAAGACCTTCTTTGATTTAATACACTGTGAATCACTGAAAAATTAACTGCGGAAAATGTATGTTTTGGGTTTAGTTAATAACATTTGTTGTGTAGATGGTTGTTGTTGAGGTCTATTGTGCAAATTCAATGCAAGATTCCATTAACAATCAAGCACACTCTATTAAAATAAGTTCCCTACATTCTAAAGAGTAAAATCTTTCCAATATAAACACTGTAAAAATGTCAATAGTGAATGCAGAGTGAACCGTTTTTTATCATATTAATAATTGACAAAAAGTATAAACAAAGATTGGTAGACTTGTATGTGATTGAGTTCACAAATCCATCCTGATAAAATAGATTTTGTTTGTGAGTTTCTTCCTCTGGAAAAGGAAGAAGAAGTAGGAAGATTATTTTTTACTTAGTAAAAAAAAAACCCAACAACCCTATTTTATTTACACACACAAAGTCATTTTAAGTATTTTAAACTGGCTTTAGTCAGAAGTTCAGGGTAAACTTTTGTCAACATCTTTCTGCAAATCCATTAATTCTATTTCTCATTGAAAGGGATAGGAAAGTCCAAATTAAACTTGCATGGTTCAGATAGTGCTTGAAATTTTAAGACACTTTAAAATTCACTTC
The DNA here is from genome assembly GCF_027579735.1 of Bombina bombina. Classification (NCBI taxonomy): domain Eukaryota; kingdom Metazoa; phylum Chordata; class Amphibia; order Anura; family Bombinatoridae; genus Bombina; species Bombina bombina. The sequence goes on from NC_069506.1 coordinate 47,195,692, forward strand.
TATTGTCAAATGTGCTTTGTGCTCTTAGTATCCCTTGTTGAAAAATAATGCACAAATCCTAGACTAGTGGCAGCTTGCTGCTGGTTGGTGCCTACACACATTTTTCTCTTGTGATTGGCTTACTAGATGTGTTTATTTAGCTGTGAATGTTTCCTAAGAAAAAGATAACCAGAGAATGAAGCACATTTGTAAAGTAAATTAAGTAAATTAGAAAGTTGATTAAAATTGTATGTTCTATCCAAATCATGAAATTACATTTTAGTGTTTCCTGTCTTTTTAATGCACAGTGAGAGTAAAGACATTAAACTGTTGGATACATCAAAATGATTAAGTAAGAGTACTAGAGTGCAATATCAACTGATTTAAATAAAGTTTTTACATGTAAAATATTAAAGGGAGAAAAATGTTCTAAGAGAAGACAAATAACAGAGTCTGGGAGAGTGCAAAAAAAGTTTGGGCAAAATTCGTAGATCCCTGGAAATAAGGGATGGTTGGCCACCTTAAAGGGACACTGAACCCAAATTTTTTCTTTCGTGATTCAGATAGAGCATGCAATTTTAAGCAACTTTCTAATTTACTCCTATTATCAAATTTTCTTCATTCTCTTGGTATCTTTATTTGAAATGCAAGAATGTAAGCTTATATGCCGGCCCATTTTTGGTGAACAACCTGGGTTGTTCTTGCTGATTGGTGGATAAATTTATCCACCAATAAACAAGTGCTGTCCATGGGTCTAAACCAAAAAAATAGATTAGATGCCTTCTTTTTCAAATAAAGATATAGCAAGAGAACAAAAAAATTGACAATAGGAGTAAATTAGAAAGTTGCTTAATATTGCATGCTCTATCTGAATCACAAAAGAAAAAAATTGGGTTCAGTGTCCCTTTAATGAAGACAGAACAGGGATAAAAAAGAGCCAAAAGTCAGTGATCTGGAGTCCATAATGGAAAAAGGAACTGAAATCAAAATCTGTATGGAGCAAAGAATTAGGATGACAACAAAATTGAATGTCCAGGCGCTGAATATATCGTATGGGTGCTTTTTATAATTACTGTAGGTACCTCTTTTGGACGATTACAAACTGCAAGCACCTGGGCAGGTAGATGGTGCTAGAAATCCAGAAAGAAAAGACAATAAATATTCCGGAAAGCAGCCAAAATCCAAAGTCCAGTACTGGCCAAGTGTGAAAGCAGAGAGCTGGAAACCAGAAGTCCCAGCTTCAAGGTCCTGTAGGGATGTGAGACTTTCTACCACAAATGTATAACCTAGGGTATATTACAGAAACTATTTCATTGGATATACACTTAATGAGACCATAAGTCCCAGCTTCAAGGTCCTGTAGGGAGGTGAGACTTTCTACCACAAATGTATAACCTAGGGTATATTACAGAAACTATTTCATTGGATATACACTTAATGAGACCATAAGTCCCAGCTTCAAGGTCCTGTAGGGATGTGAGACTTTCTACCACAAATGTATAACCTAGGGTATATTACAGAAACTATTTCATTGGATATACACTTAATGAGACCATAAGTCCCAGCTTCAAGGTCCTGTAGGAGGTGAGACTTTCTACCACAAATGTATAACCTAGGGTATATTACAGAAGCTATTTAGGGTCAGATTACAGGTGGAGCTTAATATTGTGCTTACGCGATAACAATATTTGGAATCCACTCAGTAATACCAGAGCATTGAAATGTGACCCCGGAAGCCTTGCGCTCATAAAAGCGCACTTCCATCGGCTTCAATTGGAGCCTCGTTCTGATGCTGATAGACATAGCAAACCACCTAGTGCAGCACTGGGAAGCAATACGTAAATATATATGTATATGAATATATACATATACATTTATATTAAAAACACAGTCCCCATTGACCTCCATATAAAGGCACTTTCAGTGCTTTTTTTATAACACCCCACATCAACTCACTTTAACCCCTTATAGCTGCTTCCTGAAGTTTAAAAAAAAAAAATGAAGATGCTCATATGTTTATTTAATGATACTCTACTGTCTTCTTTAAATTGGGGACAATCAAGGCAACTTTTTCCATTAATCAGAGATCTGATTAATTTAAAAAAAATGTCCCCTAATTACCCTCCCAAAATTAAGTGTAGTGTTCATTTTTAAAATAAAAACTAATAGCATCTTTATTTTTAAAACCAATAACTGCACAAAGTAGTTTTTAGGGGTTAAAGTGAGCGGGTGTTGGGTGTTAGAAAAAAACCTCACTGAAAGTCCCTTTACATTGCGGTCTATGGGGACTGTGTTATTCCTATAAATATATATGTGTATGCTTATATACATATATATTTATGTGGTAATATGTGTATACATATATATTTCTCTGCACTTAGGTTCTGTGTGTGTATGACGGCATCTGAATGAGGCTCCCATTGGAACCTATGGAATCGCACTCTCATGAGCGCAAAACTTCCATGCACTGCAAACCACTTCCATGCAATGCAGGTCACATCTAATATATATACCCTTATTAACACATAAATATATACATATATATTCATATACATACTGTATATATTTTAAATTTGCTTCCCACTGCTGCTCGGCTTACCCCCTTCGCTGTGCTAAGTTCTGTGCCATGTATGACTGCATCAGAACGTGGATCCCATTGTAACTGATAGCGCAAAGCTTCAATACAAAGAACATTTTGGATTTTAGGTAATTTTAAATTACAATGCATCAATAAATGTTTTCAAAATACAATAATAAATTTAAAATGTAGTCATATTTAATTTATAATTAAATATACCAGGAAATTTGATTTTATATATTTTAAAAAATAATTTAGCAGTTTAAATGTAATAATATAATTATGCCTATAATACACTACTTTAAATTGTTTTAAATGTTTTTAAGGTGTAACATCAGGAACTGGCTGGTAACTGGTGAGGGTTAAAAGAAAGATCTGAGTCAATTGTGACCCCAAGACATCAGGCATGCAGAGTTGGGGTAACTATGTTATTATCAAGTTATAAAAAGATATGAAAGATAGCGATTTTGGAAGAAGGGGGGGATAAGGAGCTCAGATTTGGAGAGATTTAACTTAAGGTAGTGTGAGGACAACGTAGGTCTGGTGCGCAGAGATAGGTGTAGGTGTCATCAGCATACAAATGATATTGAAATCTGTGGGACATTATTAAGGAACCTTAAAGAAAGAAAAATGTATAAATTAAGAAGATAAGGGGACTAAGGATAGAACCTTTGGAACCCTAACAGAAAGTGGTGATGGGGCAGAAGATGCGCCAGAGAAGGCTACACTAAAGGTCCGTTTGGACAGGTAGGAAGAGACCCAAGAGAGGGCTTTGTTGCAAATGCTGAAGGATTGGAGGGTTTAGAGCAAGAGAGGGCTGGATCAAAGTCTGCAGACAGATTGAGAAGGATTAACAGAGAGAAGTGACCTTTCGATTTTGCTGTAATTAGGTCATTAGTAACCTTAATAATTGCTGTTGTGGACAAAATACAGAATGGAATGCATCAAGGAGGGAGTTTAATGTGAGGAAGTGTGATACACGTGTATAAACTAGCCTTTCCATAAGTTTAAAGGGAAGAAAAAATAGGGAAATAGGACAATAGTTGGATGCAGAGGTTGGATCAAGAGAAGGTCTTTTGAGAATAGGTGTGATTAGTGCATATTTAAAGGATGAGGAAAATATACCAGTACAGAGGGAGAGATTGAAAAAATATGCGTGAGGATATGAGTAAGAGTAGGAGAGAGGGAGGGCAGTAGATGTGAGTGGATGGGATCGAGCGGACAGGTAGTGAGGTGAGAGGGAGATATAAGGGCAGAAACTTTATCCTCAGTAACAGGGGCAAAATAGCTGAATTTGTGGCTTTGTGGGCTTTGGATGTTTGCAAATGGTTGGGGGGTTGGAGACTGGAGAGATTATTTAATTAATGATGGAATACATTTTGTTGGTAAAGTGGCTGGCAAAATCTTGAGCTGAGAGAGATGTGGTAATAGGAGGCAGGGGTGGGCGGGAAAATCTGCTGAGGTAACGTGTCAAAGGACTATGCCAGGGCTGAGAATTTATTTAAGATACCTGAGTATATGTCTGAAAAACTACATGGCAGTAAAATGTGCTGCCATCTCTAGTGCTCTAGCAAATGGGTAACATTCTGCTGCTATATAGTACTCCAGACATGTGCATACTCCTAAGCATTACGGCCTGCTTTTCAACAAAAGATACAAAGAGAACAACAATATGATAACAGAAGTAAATTAGAAAGTAAGCATGCTCTTTCTGAATCCTGAAACAAACATTTTGGGTTTCATGTTATTTAATAAATAACATTTATAAATAACTCTAAGCAGCAACTCAGGTTCCATTGGAGATGTGAAAGGTAAGTAGATAGTGATGTGAAAAAAACGATATCATTCTTTAGTCAAATAATTCCCTAAGTACTTTTAACATATTGGCTTATTTTGCTTAAATACGTCTCACAGCCAAGTCATTGGAAAGTGTTCTAAAAACTATTATTAACAAAGTAGCGATATTCCATCTTGCATTGATTTGAACTTTAAGGTGTGTAAAATGGTGGTGCTTAATAAAATGTTCTTTATGCCTTTTACAAATGTAAAAGTGTCTGCATAAGCTATTTATAGAAATAATTAATTGGGGCCTATTCATTAGACTGCAGGGAACTAAGCTTCTGTGTGAGTCTCACTACGCTCATTAAATTGTACTTTCTAGTCGAAACCACATGAAAAGTGCACAGTTTGGTTCTGGCCGTGAGAACCCAGGCAAAAAGAGTCCATTGTTTAAAATATACCATTTTGTTAACCATTTGATATTCATGTAATGTTAAAGCGATACAATTTTACTCTGTTCTCTTTCATTTAGAAGAAAACTGTACTCAAATATTTTTATGACAGCTATATGAAAAAAGCAGTATTTAATTAAACATGTAGGATTTTTATTGCCTGAAAGAATATGAAGTAAAAAGTTTTTTTAAATTTAAAGCTAATTACCAATATTGCTTGAGTACAAGTGGCTAAACCTCATTAACTTACAAGTACTACTAATGGTCAAATAGAATTAGCAGGAAGTACATATTAACCAATGAGAATTAACAGGAAGTACCTATCAACCAATGAGCATTAATAATAAGTGTTAGCAGGAAGTACACAACTTATACTGTTGTTATTTTAATAATGAATGAAGCATTGCTGGAAACGTTAAAGGGATAGTACCATCTAAAAAGAAAACCTTAAAGGTGTTTTAATTTTTAATTATATGTAATTAAAAGACTTGCAATATAGTTTTATTATTTATGTTGTCTTTTTCCCAGTAATTTAGATCTGAAAATGATTGTTTTTCTAAATTCTAAATTCTGTAAATTATTGGGCACCACCATGTTTAAACTTAAGTTTCTCCTTATCTATCTTTTTCTGCTGATAAGATTCAGGGACAAATAAAAAAAGACAATAAAAGAGACTGTCCAAACAAGGCTGCATGGAACATAGGATTATCTAAAAGAAAGAAAAAAAAAGCTCTTCATGCATCCTTGTTTGCATACACAGAAATAAATAGAAAACTAGTTCAAACATGGTGGGGCCCAATGCTTTACTGAAACTAAACCTTTGCACTTATATTTTCAATATTTAAACAACTAATCTAATTGTAAAAATACATCTACATATTATTGTAAGGCTAATCTTTGCTTTTAATACATCATTATGTCAAGCATCCCTTTAACCCCTTAACGACCGTGACATACCCTGTACGGATATACCCTGGTTGTTAAGTGATTGTGTGGCTATAAGAGTGTGGTCCCTCCCTCCAGCTGGAAGGATTGCTAATATAGCATGGTCTCGCAGCTGGCGGAGATACTGTGCTATTAAAAATGGCAACCCTATAGAGGGGTTAATAGTTAGCTTCAAGAATGTTCAATGATATTAAACTTTTACTTTTGAAATATATTAAACCAGCCTCTAGCTCATTGTTTAGTATGTATAAGTAAGAGAAAAGAATTATAATCTATAAGTGTTTTATATATAATTGATAAAGAACATTTTATTATAATAAAACATAAATGTTTAAAGGGGGTCAAAGGTTATGCAATATTAACTTTACCTGGGTGGGAAGTGTATAAGTGATTAATGTGTATGTACCAAACCATCCCCTCATTTAACTCTTTCAAATCATCATTTGGCTTTAATTTACCTTCTGACAAAATTTTAAAAGAAATGAGTTTATGTATTGCCTCATGTTTAAGATTCGTCATCAATATACTTTCAGTAAAAACAGGATTGTGTAGAACTGTGGTGTGTTTGGGTCAATGGGAATGGTATAGAATTATTGTGTTGGGAAAAAGTAGTTGACCATGTGACATATAGGAAATTCTATGATGAGAGGAGATCTAGAATTATTTTGAAGCCAGTTTCGACTTATTATTTGTTGCAAAAGAAAAAGATAATGTTATAATTGGGCCTCTTGCTTATAATTATAATATTTACTCCATTCTGTTATTCTTTATAAGATAGTAGCTTATCTGTACTATGCATGTGAGAGACCGCCAATCTCCGTTTAGATTTAAGGAGATACATAATTTATTTAAACATTCAAGAAGGTTATTTTTTTTAGATGATATTGTGTATTAGTGCTTGCAAGGTATAGGGTAATTAAGAGATTATCTGGTTTTGTAACATCCATTCGCAGGATTGAACCCAGGACTGCAGATTTCTAGTATGCTGCTGACTCTTGGCTGCTGTTTTGCACCCTAAGCCTCCAGAGAACTTTGCTTTTCCAGAGCATTCTTGGACTTTTGTTGCCTGAAGCTGTTTGCTCTCCTGTTTGCCAGCTGCAGGTAATTTCAGCAATCAGCCTGCAGACTGACAGTTTAATCAGGGCTCTTGCATTGTGAGGTTTATTCCTGTGTTAGTGCTTAGAGCGTTAGTGTGTTAGAGTCTGTGTTTCCTGCATTAAACTTCCAGTCTTTTTCACCTTGGCTTGTGACGTTACTATTCTACCGGATTCTCCTTTGGTTAGTTTACCTGTCTATTCATCCAGATACTCAAAGGTATTTTGGCTGTACTCCTGGTTTTGACCTATAGCCTATCTAAGGGACTCTATGCCAGGACTCTTAGTCTGCTTGCTTGCAGCTAATAACACTGCATGTTCATCTGGATCCTGAAACCAAGTTCCCTTGTTGTGATACTGGCGTATGCACAGCTTGTTCCTGAAACCATGTTCCCTTGTTGTGATACTGGCGTATGCACAGCTTGTTCCTGAAACCAAATTCCCTTGTTGTGATACTGGCGTATGCACAGCTTGTTCCTGAAACCAAGTTCCCTTGTTGTGATACTGGCGTATGCACAGCTTGAAACCAAGTTCCCTTGCTCTGATACCGGTGAACACTCAGCTTGATCCTGAAACCAAGTATCTCTACAGTTACCTGTATTCTGCCACTCTGTTCTAGTTTAATATACATCCTAAACATATCCTAATTGTCTTAGGTCAATCTCCTTTTGTGTACTAATATGGCAGACTGACAGTTCTATCAGGGCTCTTGCATTGTGAGGTTTACTCCTGTGTTGGTGCTTCTGAGCTGTGTGTTTGGTGCTGTGATTCCTGCATTAAACTTTCAGTCTTTTTTACCTTGGCTTGTGACGTTACTATTCTACCGGTTTTCCTTTGGTCAGTTTACCTGTCTACTCATCCAGATTCTCAAAGGTATTTGGCTGTACTCCTGGTTTTGACCTACAGCCTATCTAAGTGTCAGGATTTACCTCCTTTCCCTGCCTTCCTGTCGAAACTCCTCCCAGTATCCCTTTAAATATCCAGCACGCCCTGTTCCTAGTGCTTAGTAATTTTGTGGAAGATTCAGTAAGGTTCCCTGCTTCATAGCTCCTGGATACTCCTGCTATATCTAAGCTTCATTCTCGTTACAAGTAGCTATTCTTGTTCTGCTTAAATTCAGCCTGATTTAAAGAAGCTGTGACTGCTGTATATGTTTCAGGATAAAACTACCTACAGCGTTTGTAAACTGTTCCGGCTCATCACAAGAAACACCAGTGATCGTCACTTAACTTACTGTTCAAGCTGCTACCTAGTCCGTGCAGACGGTGAAGTATTACATTCTACATGTATTAATATTTGTGTCACCTCTGCCGCAGTATTTCAAGTTTACAAACAAAGTTCCGACTCCGCTCAAGCCGCCTCACAGCTGACTGAGCTCTGAAGTCATCCGTCAGTCAAACACACTTAATAATGGCCTCCCAGCCGCTCTGCTCTTCTGCGCTGCCCGGATATTAAGCAGCGATACTTTGTCAAAACCGCAACACTCTCACAGCTGGGTTTCCTTTATTCTCACAAGCAGCTGAGCAATCCTGTTACTACTCACTCCTCCAGCACACCTACTCCTACTCATAGTGCTCTAAGTACAATTGCCAACTTTGTAATCTGGGTTTTCTGCTGACATCGTTGTGAACTATCTCATACCTGTTCATATACCTACTAACCCTGAAGTAACTTTCACTTACTCTACTATTTGTGCTACTCGCAATCATAGTAGTCACAAGCTAGTAAGTGAGACAAAACACCTTAAGTATACCTCACAAGTTTGCAGCTGAGATCTGCACATTAACCCAAACAGGGGTTACCTGACAGCCCCCTGACACTAAGGGTCTCTATGTCAGGACTCTTTGTCTGCTTTCTTGCAGCTAATAACACTGCATGTTCCTCTGGATCCTGAAACCAAGTTCCCTTGTTGTAATACTGGCGTATGCCCAGCTTGTTCCTGAAACCAAGTTCCCTTGTTGTGATAGTGCCAAATGCACTGCTTGTTACTGAAACCAAGTTCACTTGCTCTGATACCGGTGAATGCTCAGCGTGATCCTGAAACCAAGTATCTCTACAGTTACCTGTATTCTGCCCCTCTGTTCTAGTTTAATAAACATCCTAAACATATCCTGATTGTCTGGAGTCAATCTCCTTTTGTGTACTAATATGCCAAAAAAGAGTAAACCAAGTTCCCTTGCTGTGATACTGGCCTATGCACCGCTTGTTTCTGAAACCAAGTTCCCTGTTGTGATAGTGGCGTATGCACCGCTTGTTCCTGAAACCAAGTTCCCTTGCTGAGATATTGGCGTATGCACAGTTTGCTCCTGAAACCAAGTTCCCTTGCTGTGATACTGGCATATGCACAGCTTGTTCCTGAAACCAAGTTCCCTTGTGGTGATACTGGCTTAAAGGGACACTGAACCCAAATTGTTTCTTTCGTGATTCTGATAGAGCTTGCAATTTTAAGCAACTTTCTAAATTACTCCTATTGTTAAATTGTCTTCATTCTCTTGATATCTTTATTTAAAAAGCAAGAATGTAAGTTTAGATGCCGGCCCATTTTTGATGAACAATCTGGGTTGTTCTTGCTGATTGGTGGATTAATTTAACCGAACAATAAACAAGTGCTGTCCAGGGTACTGAACCAAAAAATAGCTTAGGTGCCTTCTTTTTCAAATAAAGATAGCAAGAGAATGAAGACAAATTGATAATAGGAGTAAATTAGAAAGTTGCTTAAAATTGCATGATCTATCTGAATCACAAAATAAAAAAATTTGGGTTCAGTGTCCCTTTAAACACAGTTTGTTCCTTAAACCAAGTTCCCTTGTTGTGATACTGGCGTATGAACAGCTTGTTCCTGAAACCAACTTCACTTGCTCTGATACCGGTGAATGCTCAGCTTGATCCTGAAACCAAGTATCTCTACAGTTACCTGTATTCTGCCCCTCTGTTCTAGCTTAATAAACATCCTAAACATATCCTGATTGTCTTGGGTCAATCTCCTTTTGTGTACTAATATGCCAAAAAAGAGTTAACCAAATTCCCTTGCTGTGATACTGGTGTATGCACAGCTTGTTCCTGAAACCAAGTTCCCTTGGTGTGATATTGGTGTATGCACAGCTTTTTCCTGAAACCAAATTCCCTTGGTGTGATATTGGCGTATGCACAGCTTGTTCCTGAAAACAAGTTCCCTTGCTGTGATACTGGCGTATGCCAGCTTGTTGCTGAAACCAAGTTCCCTTGCTGTGATACTGGCGTATGCACATCTTGTTCCTTAAACCAAGTTCTCTTGCTGTGATACTGGCGTATGCCAGCTTGTTCCTAAAACCAAGTTCCCTTGCTGTGATACTGGCGTATGCACATCTTGTTCCTTAAACCAAGTTCCCTTGTTGTGATACTGGCATATGCTCAGCTTGATCCTGAAACCAAGTATCTCTACAGTTACCTGTATTCTGCCACTCTGTTCTAGCTTAATAAAGATCCTAAACATATCCTGATTGTCTTGTGTCAATCTCCTTTTGTGTACTAATATGCCAAAAAAGAGTAAACCAAGTTCCCTTACTGTGATACTAGTGTATTCACAGCTTGTTGCTGAAACCGAGTTCCCTTGTTGTGATACTGGTGTATTCACAGCTTGTTCCTGAAACCAAGTTCCCTTGTTGTGATACTGGCATATGAACAGCTTGTTCCTGAAACCAAGTTCCCTTGTGATACTGGCATATGAACAGCTTGTTCCTGAAACCAAGTTCCCTTGTTGTGATACTGGCATATGAACAGCTTGTTCCTGAAACCAAGTTCCCTTGTTGTGATACTGGCGTATGCACAGCTTGTTCCTGAAACCAAGTTCACTTGCTCTGATACCGGTGAACGCTCAGCTTGATCCTGAAACCAAGTATCTCTACAGTTACCTGTATTCTGCCCCTCTGTTCTAGCTTAATAAACATCCTAAACATATCCTGATTGTCTTGGGTCAATCTCCTTTTGTGTACTAATATGCAAAAAAAGAGTAAACCAAGATTCCTTGCTGTGATACTGGAGTATGCACCGCTTGTTCCTGAAACCAAGTTCCCTTGCTGTGATACTGGCGTATGCACAGCTTGTTCCTGAAACCAAATTCACTTGCTCTGATACTGGTGAATGCTCAGCTTGATCCTGAAACCAAGTTTCTCTATGATTACCTGTATTCTTCCACTCTGTTCTAGCTTAATAAAGATCCTAAACATATCCTGATTTTCTTGGGTCAATCTCTTTTTGTGTACTAATATGCCAAAAAAGAGTTAACCAAGTTCCCTTACTGTGATAATGGCGTATGCAAAGCTTGTTCCTGAAACCAAGTTCCCTTGCTGTGATACTGACATATGCACAGCTTGTTCCTGAAACCAATTTCCCTTGCTGTGATACTGACATATGCACAGCTTGTTCCTGAAACCAAGTTCCCTTGCTGTGATACTGACATATGCACAGCTTGTTCCTGAAACCAAGTTCCCTTGTTGTGATACTGGCGTATGCACAGTTTGTTCCTGAAACCAAGTTCACTTGCTCTGATACCGATGAATGCTCAGCTTGATCCTGAAACCAAGTATCTCTACAGTTACCTGTATTCTGCCACTCTGTTCTAGCTTAATAAACATTCTAAACATATCCTAATTGTCTTGAGTCAATCTCATTTTGTGTACTAATATGCCAAAAAAGAGTAAATCACAGAAGCCTGAACCTGGTACCTAAGTACAACAGTTCCCTATTTCAGAGCATCCTCACAGGATTCTGACAGAATGCAAGAGCAAAACTACAGAGTTTATTGAGGTTAACAGGCTTTTGACCAAAATTATTGACCTGGTTTTTTAATGGCACAACTGATACAATAACTTCTCTCTCTTATTATTGGACTACCAGAAAAACTGGCTAACAATATTGACACATTAGCTACAGAAATGCGCGCCTTGTTAACTACTCAAGCTGACCATCTGCAGAAATTTTTTTTTTTAAAACATTCAACAAGTAAGATCTGCCTGTGTTCCTACTTCCTCTCCAGCCTCTGTGAATTCTGCTAAGTCATCTGCTGAGAAAGACACTAATGTTGCCAGAGCCACGGTTTTAATAAAAAGGAGAATTCATGGACTCTGTTTCTGTTGTGGGGGTTCTGGGCATTTCATATCTTTCTGTCCTGTAAGATCCCTGTTGTGGAGTTATTATGCAAATACTGTGACTCTGTTTGTTTGAGGTGGCATTGCATTGCCTTATACTTCCTGTTTCCTGTTCCATAATTTTCAGACGTCTGCCAGTGAGCTCTGCTGTACGGCACGTTTCAATGGCTGTGTTTAAAGTTAAGTCATGTTCTTTTAGTAGACGCCTGCGCATGCTCTCCCTAGCTACACCGAGAACAATTTTGTCCCTTATTAATTCATCCCTTAGTGTACTCCTTATCAACACCTACTGGAGCTGAACAGCTTTTCTCAGGCAAAATCCCTGTGGCCTTGCATAGCGGTTGAGTTTCAAGACCACCAGATAGACTTAATCTGTAGAGTATCTGTCAGTAATGCATTATGTTATGTTTAATAATGATCAGGATCTGTTTTAGGTAAATTTTGGATTGAATGTAAAAAGGGGAGATGTTGTGGAGTTCAGATTGTGCTTGCAACCCCCCAAAAAACCTACTCCTGTAAGTAACCCTGGCTCTCTTACAGATTCTTCTGTGGCTGAGGCACATTTGGGTACCATAGTTCTGCAACCCTTTTTGGACAAGATTGGAATTGTATCCATCAAAACACCAGACTCTAGTGTTCCATTCAACAGCAGGAGACTTGTACCTCATCCCCTGTGTTTCTAACTTCTTCAGATGTCAAAGAGATGTCTGATGCTTATTCCACCATAGAAGATGGGTCAGAGAAAGAAAAGACTGAGCTTCAAACTGCCATAAGAAAAAAAAAACCTTCAGCTCCTATCTTCTTGTTCAGTCATCAAAAGTCGGTCACTTCATAAACATTTAAGGACGACATAATACCTCCAGATTGCACCCTTGCCTCTTACGAGACCCTGATGAGGTGTAAAGATCTCCAACTATATGAGGAAGCTAAAGCCACCCAGGGGTCATCTTTGAGGAAGGGGTACTGTTACATCCATTCGCAGGATTGAAGCCACCAGAGGGCTTTGCTTTTCCAGAGCATTCTTGGAGTTTTGTTGCCTGAAGCCTGTCACCTATAAGATGCATGGACAGCATTGGCTATTGCAATCCAACTGACCACAAGTCATCAACAAAATGTTGACAACAAAATGGACACAGCAAATTCAACATCCAAAGGCACTTGATAAATGCTCAACCCCCACAGATCGAACACGCATTGGTTAAATGTTTTCAGAGTGGTGGTTGTTTATCCATTTGTGGTTAATTTATAAATGGTGGTAATGTAATTTTGACTGATTGATTAGAAATGCATTTGATAAATGTACCAGTAGGTACCAAAATGTTTTTTTTATGTGATAGGCAATTAAAATTAACACATTTGTGCGTAGTGATTGACAGGCCCTGCTCACTCTCTATTGCTTGTGCTTGAACAAGTCCTTGCTCACTCTCTATTGCTTGTGCACAAACAAGTCCTTGAGCAATAGCACATACGAGTAGTGGGTATAAAGTATCTACTGCACAATTGCTGCAATGCCTGGTGAACAGGTTTCCAAGTCAGGAAACTTGTCTGTCTGCAGCTTCATACACAGGGCCCATATTATATAGAGATATAGAGCATAAACGTTGTTGAAGCCCAATCCATACCACGTTCCTAGTTAGTATATATCATGTGCATGGTTAAATAATGTGCAGTAGGATAGCGAAGATGCATAATTTCCTTCAGCTAGCATATTTTTATAAGAGTCTGGAATAAAATTCATGTTGGCTAGAGCTTAAGTACAAAGATGGAGAACACCATTTCTGCTCAAGTGGTGGAGTTTTAGTTAAGTTATTTGGTTTACACCTTCCATGTTTTAAATGTACAGTAGCAAGGGATAACAGTTAATTCCTGTTTTTCGCAATCACTAAAGAGAAAGCGATATTTCAGACTACACACAAGCTTAGCACTTAACCAACGACTTGTAAGACCAGAGCAATGAGCTAACAACTACTACTACTTTCCATGAAAAGTATAGGCCATGCTATTTATGTTAAAGATGCTTTGGTTAAAGGACCACTTAAAGGGACACTGAACCCAAATTTTGTCTTTCGTGAGTCAGATAGAGCATGCTTTTTTAAGCAACTTTCTATTTTACTCCTATTATCAATTTTTCTTCGTTCTCTTGCTATCTTTATTTGAAAATTTAGACATCTAAGCTTTTTTATGTTCAGAACTCTCGACAGCACGTTTTTATTGGTGGATGAATTTATCCACCCATCAGTAAGGACAACCCAGGTTGTTCACCAAAAATGGGCCAGCATCTAAACTTACATTTTTGCATTTCAAATAAAGATACCAAGAGAATTAAGAAAATTTGATAATAGTAGTAAATTAGAAAGTTGCTTAAAACTTCATGCTCTATCTGAATCATGAAAGAATTTTTTTGGGTTCAGTGTCCCTTTAACCCAGTACAATAGCATAATGATTAAATGCATAAAAAAAAGACAATGTAAAAGCACTTTTGAGAATGTTGAGTGCATAGGGCAGCACAAACCCCAAATACCCACTGACTAGAGGGCATAGTAAACTATACAGGAGATGCATAACATATTGGATTCCAAGTACTACAGATCCAGATGTGAAGTCCTTCTTTAAATATGAGTCTTAGAAACTATATCACACCATTTAATTCAACTAATTAATAAAACCTTATATACAGTATATTTGTTTCTTATCCACATTCCTACATCTGTTCACTGCATTCCATTAACATTCTTTGTATTGAAATGTATCAAACTACAACTCAAAAATAAGATAAACCTTCTTGCAAAGGCCTCTTTTCTTATAAGCAGAATAGCAGTTTGCAAAGGCTCTCATAAAAATATTACCCAGCTGTCTCATACGATTGGTTCTTTGCTCCCATATGTAACTCATCACTATAGCTTCTAAATAAGACTATTGCATAAACTGAAAGTGTTTTGCCAAATGAGTATAAAATATCTAAAGAATGTCTTCACATAAACAAGAATGACTTACAGAACCAAGCTCAGATAACTTGCATTTTCCATATACTTTTAAGTACTTTGATACTCCCAAGACAACAATAGGCGACATATGAGAAGAACCTCACTGTTGTATTAAGACTTTTGCTCATCATTATTTAAAAAAAAAAAAAAAAAGATTTTATTGGTATTTTCCATTCTTATGCTGGTTCGCATTCTAATCCACCATTTCCCATTCAAATTGTTTTCTACTCATTTTCAAAGGGAACTAAAACATTTTTTTGTACACAATCAGTTGCCATGTCAATAAACAATCTTTTTTTTTTTTGGTGCAAAAAGATAAGGTTCTCATGTGTTATAACATTTCATTATTGGGCTATTGGTTGTATAGAACTACGTGTATAACCCCTGCAAATGGATTAAACACATAGTTAAAGTCAGCTGTAGAGCAGAAATGCACTACTGGGACCTTGCTGATAGACATGTGCATGGCGAAAAAATTCGGTTCGGTTCGGATCGATTCGGATTTTTTCGAATTTCGGTTCAGATCGATTCAAATTCGGAAAAATTTGAATCAATTCAGTTCGGATTCGAATACATTCGTCTGGATTCGGTTCGATTCGGAAATTCGGAATTTCGGTATGTGTTAGGTGGGATGTGCTGTGTATTAGACTAGTATTATGTACTGTATATTAGGTGTAACCCATAGCAGAGTGATATAACCTAATATACTGTACAATACTAGTGTAATCCATGGCCTTCTGAATCTACCGAATAAATCCGAACTAATTCGGATTTATTCGGTAGATTTGGCACTATTTCAATTTGGAAATTCGAATCGATCCAAATCTCCGAATTTAACAAATTCGGCCGAATTTCCGAATCGATCCGAAACGAATCGCACATTTCTACTTGCTGAACAAATTTAGTGAGCCAATGACAAGAGGCATATAAGTGTAATCATCTATCCCCGTTTTGCTTCAAATAGAGCCTTGCTGCTCCTGAGCTTATTTAATTATGCCTTTCACAAGGGTACCAAAAGTACAAATTAAATTGATAATATACGTCACATTTAGAAGCCTTTTAAAATTGCATTATCTGTCCAAAATATGAAAGTTTAATTTTGACTCGCCCGTTCTTTAAATATAAAGTTAAAAATATTGTTAAAGGGATATGAAACCCAATTATTTTTCTTTCATGATACTGACAGAGCAGCAATTTTCAACAACTTTCTAATTTACTTCTATTATCTATTTGTCTTCATTGTGTTGGTATCCTTTGTTGAAAGGCAGGGATGTATGATTGGGAGCTGGCCCATTTCTAGAGCACTAAATGGCAGCAGTTTTGCAAGAATGTTATTCATTTGCAAGAGCACTAGATGGCAGCACTATTTCCTGCCGTATAGTGTTCCACACACCTACCTAAGTAGCTCTTCAACACAGAATATCATGGGAACGAAGCAAATTTTAAGTAAATAGGAAAGTTTATTAAAATGGTATGCTCTGTCTGAATCACAAAATAACATTTTTGGGTTTCATATCCCTTTAATATTATGAAACTTATTTAAATGTGATCACTACATTGTTAGTTTATAATGTTAAAGGGACATTCCACCAACATTTTTTCTTTTATGATTTAGAAAGAGAATGCAATTTTAAACATCTTTCTAATTTACTTATATTATCTAATTTGTTTAATTCTCTTGATATTCTTTGATGAAAAGCATATCTAGATATGCTCACTAGCTGCTGATTGGTTGCTGCACATAGAAGCCTCGTGTGATTGGCTCACCAAGTGCATTGCTTTTTCTTCAACTAAGGATATTTAAAAAATGAAGCAAAATAAATAATGGAAGTAAATTGTAATGTTGTTTAAATTTCTATTCTCTATCTGAATCATGAAAGAAAGATTTTGGGTTTAGTGGCCCTTTAATTAATTATTTGGGCATTAAAAATGTTAATTATACAATTATTCAAAACTATATAAAATTGTTCAATTCAAACCTCATGAAAAAACTTACATGGATACACAATATGCAGCCATAATCAGTATTTCACTTAGGAGCTGCCGTTGTTTCACTTTGAGAAGAAAAGATGTTTCACTTCATACGTACAATAAATTGGTACATAATCAAAGTAACCCAGCATGAGAAACACACAGTACCTCTTCCTTGCTTCACGTGGCGCAAGTCACTCTTTTCCTCTCTGATAAAGGGCTCTATTTATTTAGCTTTGGGCAGACAAAGTTTCCAGCTAGGGAACACATCCTCTCTGATTCGCGGAGAGGAAGCTGTATCTGCTGACCACCACAAATTTGTGTGCAGCTGCATGTGATTGGTTGCTTGATAACAAGGCTTGTTATTTACTGCAGATTAATTTAACTGACACCAAGTAGCGGTCTTATGGTTGTTGATTCTTACTCTGTGTTTTGCTCACAGGAGCCTTTTGAAATTTGAAGCACCTTAAAATATATAGCACTGTGTGTGTGTGTTTCACTCTTTATTTTCCTATTCAATAACTGCACTTTAATTCACTATGATTATGGAATACGTTTACATTTTTGTTAATGACAAGTGCATATCTAGTGGACGTAACTGCAAAGCCTCTTGGGTATGACAATGAAGGGTGATATATACTGATCCTGGAACTTCATATATACAGGAATCTGAAAACATCTGTACAGCTGTCCTTTCTGCACTTAGATATGTGTTTTCAATAACACAATCAGGCCCATTTATCAAGCTCCGTACGGAGCTTGAAGGGCCGTGTTTCTGGCGAGTCTTCAGACCGCTGCTCCATAACCCTGTCCGCCTGCTCTGAGCAGGCGGACAGGAATCACCGGAAATCAACCCGATCGAATACGATCGGGTTGATTGACAGCTCCCTGCTGGCGGCCGATTGCGAGTCAGCAGGGGGCGGCGTTGCACCAGCAGCTCTTGTGAGCTGCTGGTGCAATGTTAAATGTGGAGAGCGTATTGCTCTCCGCATTTAGCGAGGTCTTGCGGACCTGATCCGCAGTGTCGGATCAGGTCCACAAGCCCTTTGATAAATGGGCCCCATAAACACAACAAGAAAAATTTAGCTGTTACTTTATTTCAAAGCTTGTAATCTTACTGGAACTTGACTTGCTTTCCAATACATTATTTTTATGTTTAACCTCGTCTTTGACAAATCTTTGTTTCATTGAAATTCATGGAAAATACCCCCCCACACACACACACACACACATATACACTGAAAATCCTACAATACATGCAATACATTTATTTTTTTATAGGTTTAAAATAATTTATCACATATAGGGCCAGATTACAGGTGGAGCAATATTTAACGCTCCTGCATTAACTGTGCTATAAGTAAGCTTTTTGTGCTCTTCGGATAGTGCTCAAATTACAAGGTGAAAGAAGACAGTTTTTCGCTTGCGCGCTGACCCAATGAGCATAAAAAGCCGAACTTAGAATATCACATGCACAATAACTTATTCCCTCTTGGAAGTCAATGGAGAAAAAAAGACACCCTACTCGTGGGCAAACACAATCACATATTATAACCAAATATGAAAATATAAATATTTTACATTCCAATGTTCTTCACATAGAAGAATATGTTCTATTTATTCATAAATACATATTTCTACATATATTTTATGGTATTTTGGTATAATATAAATCTAAACCTATATAAATACATGATTATAATAGGTTTAGATATATACAGATATATATATATATATATAATAGAGCACAAAGTTCACGTCCACAGCACTGTATAATTTTTTAATAAATCAAACAGACAAGTAACAAAATAGCGACATTTCAGGCTCACACGCCCTTAATCATGCATGATTAAGGGCGTGTGAACCTGAAACGTCGCTGTTTTGCTACTTGTCTGTTTGCTTTATTAAAAAAATTTCAACTTATTCAGTGCTGTGAACGTGAACTTTGTGCTATATATACTTGGGACCTTGGCCGTGGCCGCCAGTCCAGCGTGCACTACCCTGGAGGGTTTATTAAGGTGCTGAGCTATGTTTGTTACTTGCTCCTATTTATAAATAGAACATTCTGCTATGTGCAGAACATTGGAATGTCAAATATTTACAGTAAATACACAGTATAACAATTTATTAAAAATAAATATTGTATAAATATGATTTTACATGTTTTCATCTAATGAAATGCAAAGGGGTCCAACGCACTTTTGTTTCGAAAAACAGTTAACCAGAGCTCTGAAATTGAGCTAAACCAATGCGTGTTATGTTCAATTGGGCTTAAGAGATCGAGTTTACTTTCAACATGTAATACGAGTGAAAAACCCAACGCACACAAACAACCGCGATAAACCCCTTTTCGCTCACGAGTAACTGTTAGAGCTCCACTCGTAATCTAGCCTGTAATTTTTATTAGTTTAAATGGCAGCTCTTCTAATAGATTAGAATAATTAAAAAAAAAAAAGATACTTAAGTTGACACATAATATTTTCATATAGAAATTTTGATATATTTAGATTGGGTTCACTGTACTCGGGATTACGCAATTTGCTGGTTAGGGAAAACAAGATTTGTAAAGAAATTTGAATTCTGTCTTAAAGTTTCTAAATCTATTGACTACCGGCCAAGCTATTTAATGCTCAGCTCTATACTTTTGTTCATTTGTGAATTTGAAAAACAGCATTGGTCATCAGCAAATGCTGTAATGTTTAATGATAACTAAGTATGCCAACTGAAACTGCTGCCAAAACATGATTTAGTCAGAAAAAAATGTTCTTACTCTTTTCTTTTGTAAGGCTTGCCCCCTCTTAAATTTTCACTATTTTATGAGAAGCAACCTACATCTTATATTTAAAACTGAAAGTGTCTCTTTTTTTTTTTCTTTCTTTACATTTTTCTTTCATTACATTTCAAAATGAGTTATAGTTTTATTTTTTTTAATGGAAATTTCCTTAAAGGGACATAAAACTGTATGAAATAACATAAGTTTCTACATATATAATGCAGTCAAAGCTTACCTGCAAAACAATTTCTGTTTTAACCCCATTTAACCCCTTTAATTCAGGCATAGTTTTGTTTGCAACAAGCTCCCCCCTTGGCATTTCCATATATGGAAGGTGCTATCCAGGCCATAGCTTCAGCAGAATGCACAATGAGGGGGCACATGACACCTGACTAAAGCAGTGTGCTGTATAATGCTGAAGCTTTCACAAAGCATGTGACATTATCCCCATGGAAACAAGCAAGCCTCTTGGCAACAAACAATAGCAGTACCTGCAGTCCCTCCTCCCCCCCCCCTTACTTGCATAAGTAATTACCCTTATGTGCATACTTTGCTACTTGATAAAACAATGTTTTGAGTAGGACACTAATAAGGGGGGGGGGGGGGTGTGGAGCATGCTACGCTTGGAAACACTAAAGTGTAAGTAATTTTGCAGATTTTTGAAAATTTTATTTAAATATTTCTAAAAAATGTTTACACTTTTTTTTTTTTTTACACATTGTTTTACCTCAGTTGACCCTTTTATAATATGCACATACCTCAGAATGTTTTATGGCACTTTAACTGAGAAAAAAATAGTTTTATGCATGTGAGGTATTTTGCTGTCCATCTATTAAGCAATAGTAGTTCTGCTTATTAGCCACTAAGCAATCAGTCCTTAAGGACCAGCTGTATGCATGCATGCACTTAAAGTGACAATCAACACCAGAATTTTTCTTGTTTTAAAAGATAGATAATATAATCCCTTAATTACCAATTCCCCAGTTTTGCATAACCAACACAGTTGTAATTATACACGTTTTACCTCTGTATTGTATCTAAGCCTCAGCAGACTGCCCCCTTATTCCAGTTCTTTTGACAGACTTGCATTTTAGCCAATCATAGCTGACTCCATGGTAAATTCACGTGCATGAGCTCAATTTTATCTATATGAAACACATGAACTAATGCCCTCTAGTGGTGAAAAACAATCAAAATGCATTTAGATTAGAGGCGGCCTTCAAGGTCTAAGAAATAAGCATATGAACCTCCTAGGTTTAGCTTTCAACTAAGAATACCAAGAGAACAAAGCAAAATTGGTGATAAAAGTAAATTGGAAAATTGTTTAAAATTACATGCCCTATTGACAGTGGAGGGCCCTCTAGTGGGTCTGTAACAACATTAAGGGTTTACCAACTTGAAGTCTGGAGTAATGCTAAGTTGTGTTGCTACAATGTTGCAAGTGGAGAGGCGGTGTTTGTTTTCTTACCTTTATAGGGTCCTGCAGCAGTGAGATCAGCCTCTTTCGGTTTCCAGACTTCAAGGAGAAGGTTTCTGAAGTTTTGCTGAGATTCCAGAAGTGAAGCATGGAGAGATCCAGGAGAAAATCTGTGCCTCCCAAGCGTTACAGGGAGGTGGTTGAGCTGACTGCGAGGAAGGGACAGACAGGAGCCTGATTCAGAGGATCTGGTACCCCCCACTCCCCAGAAATCCCCCCCTGCTAGGAGTTTTAATAAAGGAAAGGGAAAGGCAGGGGGAAAGTCAGGGGTTACAGGCCCTAGGGGTGAGGCCCAGACTAGGGTTGAGCAGAGGGTAGCCCCCAATCCAGGGTCGCAGGCCAGGGAGGTTGGGGCAAATGGCAGTGGGTGTATGGGGGGGGTCGGATGGTGGCCCAGTGGCAATACAGGGCCCAGAACCCTCAGCTGATGCTGGGGCAGGTTTGGTGGGGCAGTTTGCGGCCTTGCCGCCGGTGGCCATGGCGGTGGTCTTGGCCTTAGCCCGGTCACTGAATTGTGTGGCGGCCCCTGGGGGTCAGGGGCTGGGCTCGGAGGTCACCGGGGCTTCCGGGGGCGAGGTGGCACACTCGGGGCCCAGTATACTTGCAGAGTGCGCAGCGGAGTTAGGCACATGGTGCGGCGGTTCCCGCGAGATCTCCTCCGAGAGTTCTGAGGAGGAGGAGGATCGCGGCCGCCATTTTGAGGAGTGTCAGGACCGGAAGAGGACGGCCTCGCGCGACTGGAGCCCCACAGGTAACTTGGGGGGACTTCCGGTCACGAGCGAGGCATCAGTCAGGCAGGCGGGGACCAGTAGAGGGTACTTACCTAGCGGTGGTCAGGCTGATGGTCAGGTTGCCGGGCGGAGTGTGAGTGGCGCAGTTGAGCCCCACGTGGGTAGGCCTGGGATTAGCGCGCATGCGCGCATGGCGGTAGATCGCGGTCCCACTAAGGGTCCATCAGGTGTGGCTGACAGAGCGGTGATAGCATCTGGATGGTCTGGAGAGCGGCCATGCACTAGCGCGCAGGCGCGTGCACGGGACATAGGCAGTGAAGGGCAGAGGCCCGCGGCTGAGGTGAGAGAGAATTGTCCGGCGTATGGGCGCACAGGTGTTGTGGGCATGTTTGGGCGGACTAGCATGAGTGCGGGTGCGGGTCAGAGGTATGCAGGTGCAGGTGCCATGACAGGGGACGATAGGCCTGAGGGGATGCATGGACGATTTGAGTCACGAATGAGGCATGGACCACATAGGGGGTGGGAGCATGCGGGGATAACGCATGGCTATGAGATAACGAATCAATCTAGGTCTGGGGGCCTTATGAGTCAAGGAGACGTGATGAGTGATATGCAGTATGATAGGGAGCAGACACAGAGAGGTGTGCAATCACATGGTGGTGTGGATGAGGATATGATAGGAGAGCCGTAGAGGCAGCGCTGCGTGTAGTGAATACTGCGAGGCCCCAATCTGGGTTTAGTGTTCACGCCCAGGAGGGGGCTGAGCAGGAGGTGGTAATCAGAAATGCTGTGGCTAATGTACTGGGTATGACTGCTGGGGGGAGACAAGGAGAGGGGAGGGAGGGTGCTTCGACTGATGCCCCTCTCGTAGACCGGAGTACTCCCCAAGTTGTTTTGTCTCAACAGGTTCCTGCAAGCACCACAGCCGGGATGGCATCAAGCTTTACGGTCATCTAAAAATGAAGGTTGTAAAGAAGATTCAGGAGGGCAGATACGTTAACGTTTTCGAGCTCTCTCTTGACGCATTTAGGGCAAAAGAAAGAGCTGCCGATGGTTCAGGCCCGAAAAAAGTGCATAGGCCGGAGACGTACGATGAATGGCTAAAATGCTTCCGCGTACTGGCCGCATGCTATGTGGATAGATGGCCGTTACAAGGGCAAAACCTTTTTAAGTACCAGGATACCATTGAGGATATCCGTACGAGGTTCAAGGAAGGCGCATGGCATGAATATGACATGGCCTTCAGGAGAAAGATGGTGGGTAACCCTCTGTTGCACTTCGGGAACCAAGATATGCACCTGTGGTCCAAACTGGGAGTGGAGGGCGGTACTCCCTCCCCCGTGGCGTCACGGCTTGACAGGAGGGGAAGGGAGTGCTGGAAATTTCAGGAGAAGCAGTGTGATAGGGGGAGCGGCTGCTCCTTTCGACAAATTCTGTGCAGGGCCCCATCCAGGCGCGGAGTGTGGTAAACGAAAGGACCAGGGACAGTCCAAGCTTGCTCCTAAGGCAGGAGTTACAATCAAGAGCACCAACTCCACTTAGGTTGCAGGCCATGTTGATATGGCTGGCTAATTACCCTGACAGGAGGGCAGCTGAGCTGCTACGGTCGGGGTTGGAATGGGGTTTCCGTATCCCTGTCGCTGGGAAGGTTGTGGGTTCTCCAGTGCATAGGAATTTAAAATCGGCCTACGAATTCCCGCAGGTAGTGAGGGAGAAGTTGGCTAAGGAGGTGGCACTGGGCAGGGTGTCTGGGCCATTCTCCTCCTGCCCGTTGGAAGATCTAGTGATCTCCCCATTGGGTGTGGTGCCCAAGAAAGAGGAAGGGAAGTTCAGGTTGATACATCACCTTTCCTTCCCAAAAGGGGAGTCGGTTAACGATGCCATTGACCCAGAGCTTAGTTCTGTGCACTATCAATCGTTTGATTGTGCACTAGACGTG
Organism: Bombina bombina; assembly: GCF_027579735.1. NCBI lineage: Eukaryota > Metazoa > Chordata > Amphibia > Anura > Bombinatoridae > Bombina > Bombina bombina. The sequence goes on from NC_069506.1 coordinate 47,219,520, forward strand.
GTCAGGGCATGTGGTCCGGGTGCCCTGTTAGCGAAGCTAGACATTGAGTCGGCTTTCCGGCTGCTATCATTGCACCCTTCGGCATTCAGACTAATGGGCATGAAGTTTGAATGGGAGTATTACGTGGACAGGTGCTTGCCAATGGGATGCTCACTGTCCTGTTCCCTATTCGAGTGTTTCAGCTCGTTTCTGCATTGGGTGGTTTATAAGGCATCAAGTGGGGGAGCGGTGGCTCACTACTTGGATGACTTTCTGTTAGTAGGGAAAGTTGGCTCCGCCGAGTGCGAACAACTCATGGGCGTCATGCAGGATATGATGGCGTGTTTTGGTGTGCCGCTTGCGGACGATAAAACGCAGGGTCCGTGCACATGCCTTACCTTTTTGGGGATAGAAATAGACACTGTGCAGGCGGAATGCAGGTTACCTATGGATAAGGTGACTCGGATGTTGGCTGCAGTGGCTTAGGGAAATGGGCAAGGTTCCCATCAGGGAGGTCCAGTCGCTGTTGGGTCTCCTGAATTTTGCGGGACGAGTTATCCCTATGGGAAGGGTTTTTAACCATCAATTGAAGGGCCTTTTGAAGGGCCCTACCGGTCATGTGAAATGGGCACGCATAACAGCGGAAGTCCGGGATGACCTGGAGGTGTGGGAAAAATTCTTAGTGAATTTTAACGGTGTGTGCTTATGGCGGAGTAGGAAGGTATCAAACCAGGCCATAAACCTGTACACGGATGCAGCGGGCGGATTCGGGTATGGGGCTTACCTCGATGGTGAATGGAGTGCAGCTCCATGGCTGCGGGAGTGGATTGACGCGGGTTACACTAAAAACCTGACTCTCTTGGAACTATTCCCGATAGTCGTGGCAGTCAAAATTTGGGGTGGTAGATTGGCCAATAAATCGGTGGTTTTTTGGACAGACAACCTGAGTGTGGTGTACGCCATTAACAGGCTGTCTGCGTCCTCGCCAACAGTTGTGTGTTACTTGCGACATTTGGTGTTGCGCTGTTTGCAGAGCAACATACATTTTACCGCCAAACACATCCCGGGAGTGCAGAACGTTATAGCGGATCTCTCGATTTAAATGGGGGCAGTTTAGGGAAGCAGCACCCATGGCGGAAGAGGAGGGGTTAACATGCCCTTCTTCTCTTTGGCAGTTGTTGAAGGTTGGATGAGCATACTATCCTTGGTTAAGGCATCTTTGGCACCAAGGACATGGGCAGCGTATAAGAGTCACTGGAACAGCTGGGAAGCTTTCTGTCAACTCAGAGGTGCAAAGGGCTACAAGGGTTCTGGTGTTAGATTGGTTGGCATTGCTAAAGCGTGAGGGGGTCAGTAGGGCCAGCGCTAGCGGATGGCTATCGGTGATAGCCTTCTTTAATAAGGCGTTGGGTTTTGTTGACCACTCCGGAACCTTCCTAGTTAGGAAGGTGTTGAAGGGGTGGGGTAGGATGGTCCCCGGCAGAAAGATCGGAGGGAACCCATTACCCAGGAGAGATTGCGGTCACTAGCGAAGGGCGTGGCAACTGTCTGCAAATCTGGATACGAGCAGCTTCTTTTTAGAACTGCATTTTCGGTGGCGTTCGCTGGAGCCCTCCGGGTGGGAGAGCTTGTTGCGTCTGCCAAAGCAAATGGCCGTGGGGGAATACAATTGGAGCATGTCTGTGTGACGGACGGGGGGCTCCTTTTGTTTTGTGCCCAGGTCCAAAACGGACCAGGAGGGTGCGGGGGCATGGTTGCCCCTGGAATGGCAGGAATGTGAGGATTGTTGTCCGGTGCGTTGTATGGAGAAATACCTTAAGATGAGGCCGGCAGGGGGAGAACTGCTCCTGATACATGACAATGGTTCGGCTCTGTCGGCTTTCCAATTTTGCCGGGTATTGGAGAGAACAGCGAAACAGGCAGGGTTTGATCCGAGCAGGATTGCTCCGCATTCCTTTAGAATAGGCGCGGCAACCAGCGCATCTCAAAGGGGAATACCGGCAGCGGAGATTAAGTGACTGGGTAGATGGAAATCGACCCAGTACAAAACCTATATCAGGCCAACTAAAGGGCATTGCTAGAACGCAGGCGTGTTATTGGGTATATATTGCCAGGGGGGGGTTGCTTAGTGAACCCAAGTTGTGAAGAGGGTATTTCATGGTGGTGAACTCTGTTTTACCAGGTGTTGTAAAGGTGAAAGCGCCTCCGGTTCGTGTATGGATCGTAGGGCATTCCTAAATCCACTGGGCTCATCTCAGGGCGTTGCGGTCGCCGGAAGGACAGCAACTTGGATTCCCAACGTCCAAGGCAGGCTTCCGGTGGTTAGGGCGCAGGGGATTGTTGTGGGCCGATTTGCCGGCACTCTTGCAGGAGGCGCATAAAAGGTGGGGATGGCCTAACGTTTTAGTGCTGCACCTGGGCGGAAATGATTTTGGGGCATTGCCCGCTCTGGATTTAATTAAAAGAATGGCAGCGGACGTGCACTGGATGCACACTTGGTTGCAGGATGTGACTTTGGGGTGGTCTAATGTAGTTGCTCGACTACATTGGTGACACATTGTCACACAGAGGGCTGCATATAATGTCCGCAAGAAGGTGAACAGGTAGATGGGACGAACGGTCACGGGCCTTGGGGGTTTCGTGATAAGGCACGAAAGTATCACGGCCGACAAAAGCGACCTATTTAGGCCTGACGGAATCCACCTAACGGACGTTGGGCTGGATATGTTCCTAAGGGACGTCAGGGGAGCATTGTTGATGGTTATTCGCTAATATGTGTTCTGAAATGGTTAATTTTGCAATCTGTTCATATTGTTATGGTTATGTTGCTCTGTTATTTATAAAGTTATTTAATTACTGGGTTCCTGTTGGTTTATTTGGCGGCAAGAGTTCGCCTGGCTCTTGTGGCGGGTGGTCAATGCCCTGGGGAGCGGGCACATGGAGAGAAGAGTGACGGTCCTGGAAAAGGGAGGGGTTATGCCCGCCAGGCGCCAGCCTGGGGGTCCTCTCCCTCGCAATTGGACCGAAGACCTCTCAACATCACAGCTCTCTCTGCGTGCCATGGGGCGTGACAGCCGGGTGTCACGCTGCAGGTATCGAAAGGGGCCTTGACCATCTGCTAGTAGGGGCTAGGTTAGGGTGAGATGCCGCCAACGTTTAGGATTACGAACTTGTTGCCAAGTTTCGTTGCTAGGTTGATTAAGTGCCTAAGGGTAATCAGACTAACGCTTAGGCACCAGTTTAAAGCGTTTATTTAATAAACGTGAACCGTGACCGGTTCTTTCTTCCAAATAAGTTGTGTTGTGTCTTATTTATTAGATAAGGTATTAGACAGTAAGGAGGACGGAATAGATGGTTTAAACCTTATGACAGTGGAGGGCCCTCTAGTGGGTCTGTAACAACATTAAGGGTTTACCAACTTGAAGTCTGGAGTAATGCTAAGTTGTGTTGCTACAATGTTGAAAGTGGAGAGGCAGTGTTTGTTTTCTTACCTTTATAGGGTCCTGCAGCAGTGAGATCAGCCTCTTTCGGTTTCCAGACTTCAAGGAGAAGGTTTCCCCGCCCACCCATCCCTGGAAGAAGAGATTGGTGGCAATGATGCGGCTGAATAGGGTGAGTTGGCTCGGCGGGGGTAGGTTTAATTGAGCTAGCCCGCAGTAAGACCGAGCCTTTAATGTAGCCATACACCCCTGTGGTTGGGTTGTACGATTCGGCCGACAGGGGTCGCCTTACTGGGTTGGTTGGATATGCCTCAGCAGGCGAGTTGGTCAATGCCCTGGGGAGCGGGCACAAGGAGAGAAGAGTGACGGTCCTGGAAAAGGGAGGGGTTTCTCTCTCCCTCGCAATTGGACCGAAGACCTCTCAACATCACAGCTCTCTCTGCGTGCCATGGGGCGTGACAGCCGGGTGTCACGCTGCAGGTATCGAAAGGGGCCTTGACCATCTGCTAGTAGGGGCTAGGTTAGGGTGAGATGCCGCCAACGTTTTAGATTACGAACTTGTTGCCAAGTTTCGTTGCTAGGTTGATTAAGTGCCTAAGGGTAATCAGACTAATGCTTAGGTACCAGTTTAAAGCGTTTATTTAATAAACGTGAACCGTGACCGGTTCTTTCTCCCAAATAAGTTGTGTTGTGTCTTATTTATTAGATAAGGTATTAGACATTAAGGTGGACGGAATAGATGGTTTAAACCTTATTGAATCATGAATGTTTTTTTTGGACTTGACTGTCCCTTTAATAATAGATTCAAAACAAACTTGAACTTGACTTTCTTCATGGCAATATTTAAATTAACCTATTTTACTTTATTTAAGGGGGTATATGTATGTATAAATTTATTTAACGGGGTATATGTATGTATAAAAAATTTTCAGGGGGTATATGTATGTATAAATGTGCCTGTTTTTGTTTTTTGTGCAAAAATGGTGAAAGAGGCCAATGAGAATTTTAATATTTTCACTTTCAAACTATTACTATGAATTATAAATTTAGATCATAACATTATTTTTGTAAAATGTTCTATATATTTTCCAGAAATCAGCAAGTTGTTTCTTTTTAATTAAAAATATTTTAAAATTTTGAAGTAAAAAGCTTTATCACTTAACTCAGACAGTTAACAGATTTCAAATACCCCAGGCATCAACATTCAGTGTCAGCCAATTTCCAGCTTACCAACATTTTTGTTTCTGTCAATGATGTTTATGTTATGAAAATCCCTTCTTCACAGCAACTTACAGATTTGCATAAATTGAAAGGATGGCACTTGAATATAAAATACCTTCATAATTGCAGATATGAAGTACTCTTTATGTAGTTGTATATTATAGGGAAGCTCAAGTAGCAAGATGGCAAATGAAAAGGGCACAGTGCTGGGTAGAAATGATGCCTCAGATTAATTAAACGTATTTGAGGGTTTTATAGATTTCAGGGGGGCTATGACCTTGGATAAGAAAAAAAGGACATCTTTATTTTCATTAATCTCTAAACAAAATGTAACATTTCCTTCAATTATGAATATTGGAAGCAAATCACAGTATTAGTGTGCTTTGGTCAACAATATAAATCACAGATATTTTTTATATACTATCACAGTTGTTACAGACAACTTAAACTATTGTTTATGTTCTTTAATAGTTTAAAATGTTTGTAGGTATTAGACCTGCCAGTAGATTTCATGTAATCTCAGTTGGTTACATGATGTAGCGGCCCAACTTTTGGAGAATTCTGCACCTAATAGTTGTTCAGCCACCGAACTATGACGTCACATTGTTACCAAGACATCTATATTAGACATGTGCATGCCAAAAAATTTAGTTTTGTTTTGTTTAGTATCGATTCTGTATTTTTTAATTTCGTTTCTATTCATTATATCATTAATTCGTTTTGGATGCATTCGGATTGATTCGTTATAGTGATGTTCGGTATGTTCATATTCATTCATTATGTTACGTTGATTCGGATGGTTCCAACCAACACAAAAGGAATAATTTCACTGTTCTATCTCACTATATTTAATTGTAATATATCACTATTAGTTTTTTTTTTAATAAATATGAAACGGCAAAGGAATTGGGATTAGTCCAGAGAGTTAGACTATCGCCATGGCCATTCGAATAAAATGAATGAATCTGAACTAATTCGGATTTTTTGTTACAAATTGATTCGGATTAGTTTAGTTTCATTACTAGGGTGATTCGGAGATTCGGATCCATCCGAATCTCCGAATCACCTGATTTTCGTCCGAATTTTGATTCGGAACGCAACAAATTGCACATGCCTAATCTTTATTGCTTTCCAGTATTTTCCATGTACAACTGTTTGCTACACAATACATTTAGGAGTTTAGTGTTTATTACAGTTTTGCAAAATTGAATGGTACAAATAAGAATTCTTAAAGGGATACTAAACCCACATTTTTTCTTTCATGATTCAGATAGAGTTCTCTTGTTATCTTTATTTGAAAAAGAAGGCATCTAAGCTAAGGAGCCAGCCAATTTTTTGTTCAGACTACTGGACAGCATTTAGCCACCAATCAGCAAGCACAACCCAGGTTGTGAACCAAAAATGGGCCGACTTCTAAACTTACATTCTTGCTTTTCAAATAAAGATAGCAAGAGAATGAAGAAAATTTGATAATAGGAGTAAATTAGAAAGTTGCTTAAAATTGCATGCTCTATCTGAATCATGAAAGAAAAAATTTGGGTTCAGTGTCACTTTAACTTACCAGCCTTTTTTGACACAGGAGCCTATCTATCAAGCTCCGAAAGACCGCTGCTCCATAACCTGTCCGCCTGCTCTGAGCAGGAGGACAGACATCGCCGGAAATCAACCTGATCAAGTACGATCGGGTTGATTGACACCCCGCTGCTGGCGGCCCATTGGCCGCGAGTCTGCAGGGGGCGGCATTGCACCAGCAGCTCTTGTGAGCTGCTGGTGCAATACTGAATACGGCGAGCGCATTGCTCGCCGTATTCAGTGAGGTCTGGCGGACCTGATCCGCACTGTCGGATCAAGTCCGCCAGACTTTCTTAAATAGGGGCCATAGTCTTCACTAGACTGTCAAGGAGTCCATGGTATAAGAAAGGACGTCTACATTAGGGCATGCTTTAAGATGACAATTAATGTATGACCAATATATGACCATTGGCCTGATACTCAAAAGCTCACCAGGATGGAGAGAGATCACACAAAATCTTTGGGATTTTTTTAGCATTGTATTGTATGTGTCCCTCCTCATCACAAATTCTATATAGCAATATAAACAGTTCTCAAGCTGACATTTGCCTTAATAAAATTATTTTCGGGACCTCACCGTACTGATGAGACGCGTTAGATAATTTCTCCAGAACAGAGAGCTTTAGATCATATGGCCACATGACATGCAATTCTAAATTGTAAATACTTCAGTTATATTTAACAAAATATGGTCATCAAACTTAAAGGAGCATAAACATTTCTCTTAAAGGGACATGAAACCCAAATTTTTTCTTTCACGATTTAGAAAGAGCATACAATTATAAACAACTTTCTAATTTACTTCTATTATCTAATTTGCTTTATTCTCTTGATATTCTTTGCTGAAAAGCATATCTAGATACGCTTAGTATCTGATGATTGGTAGCTGCACATAGATGCCTCGTGTGATTGGTTCACTGTGTGCATTGCTATTTCTTCATTAAAGTATATCTAAAGAATGAAGCAAATTAGGTAATAGAAGTAAATTGGAATGTTGCTTAAAATTGTATTCTCTACCTTAATCATGAAAGAAAATGTTTGGGTATAGTGTCCCTTTAACTTCAGAATAATTTTTTAAAAAATAGACAATTTTTAAAGCACTGAAGGTATATCTGCCTCTGGAGCTTTCTTTTGCTCTCCAAAATCACCCTCCTGCAATTTACCCTTGTATCATTGCTAGATTGGGAATTGTTATGTTTTCAAACTTTTGATAAGAAGAAGATTTCTGAGTTACATATTTTTTATATTAATGAAATAAAAAGTCCTGAAATGTATGTGGAACGTTGTTTCACATTTCTCGCTAGGGATTCTTTATATAATTTATAGTTTGAGTGAGTCACCTCACTTATGGCAAGATTACGAGTGGAACGTTATTGTTAACGTTTGTCAAACGTTTATTAGCGATTACCTCTTCAGGCATAAATGTTTTCCCTATTTATCTCATGTAACGTAAATATTATTAGATAAAATAAAATAAGAGACAATAGTGCATACCCCAGAATATAGAATCTAGTATCAAATATATGTTATTGTTTTCAGCAATGTATTTTAAAATCCAGTTTTGCACACTTTGCTGCGCACATTTCATCATGATATATTTTACTTGTGATATTTCACCGTGGATCTGGCAGATGTCTCTGCAACAGTGTTACACACTTTACCTGGCACGTTCACTGTGACACATTTTATATCAGCATTTCTCAACTCCAGTCCTCAAATGTCACTATATGGCCAGTTTCTACCTGAACATAGGTGAGTTAGTCATAGTGGGGCCTATTTATCAAAAGTCTCGCGGACCTGATCCGACAGTGCGGATCAGGTCCGCAAGATCTCACTGAATGCGGAGAGCAATACGCTCTCCGTATTCAGCATTGCCCCAGCAGCTCACAAGAGCTGCTGGTGCAATGACACCCCCTGCAAACTCTTGGCCAATGGACCGCCAGCAGGGAGGTGTCAATCGACCCGATCGTACTCGATTGGGTTGAATTCCGGCGATTCCTGTCCACCTGCTCAGAGCAGGCGGTCAGGGTTATGGAGAAGCGGTCTTTGTGATCGCTGCTTCATAACTGCCGTTTCTGGCGAGTCTGAAGACTCGCCAGAAACACGGACCCACAAGCTCCGTTCGGAGCTTGATAAATGGGCCCCAGTAAGTGGGCTTAAGTATAAAAGAACTGAAAAAACGTTGATTTTTGTGATCCCTTGAATGTTTACCCTATCTGTATAAGGACAAAAAATAATCAGAGGGCAAGCCACTGAGTACCCCTTGTCAAAGCTCCAGGTACCCTTAGGGGGGACATCTACCAGGGGTTGAATAACCTTCTAAGGCCAAATTAGCTGCTACGATGAGTGAAAAAAATGTATTTCTTACGTTAAATTCTATTTCTTTATTCAGTACAGTAGAAGCATTCAGCTAGCCATCCCTGCTGATGTGTTGTGTCTATCTGTAGAAGGATTTGAACTTAAGGAATATTATTACTGGAATGCAAGTTGCCCTGTACTGTCTGAATGCCTATACTGTATGCTTAAGGTAAGAAATAAATGGGGTTTTTTTTGCTCTTTAGAAAGAACTCCAGTCTCCAAAATCACTATTAATGGACTGTGAAAGATGACACTGACTGAAGTAAAAAACTGAAAGTGTGAGTAACTAAAATATACTTCAGCAATATTTATTTCAAAATTATTTTTTAATGTACTGTAAAAAGTAAACTATTTTCTTTGAAACATCTGGCAAATTCAGTGCTTGCTTAGTATGTCTGAATAGGCTATAGATGACTCAGAACAAAGAAGACATCACTACCATACAACACATATACACAGTATAGATTATAATATATAATATATACTGATTCTGTTTTTCACACAGAAACAAGTCAACTGCCATAGTTTTCATGACAATATAAAGAAGCACAGTTGGAAATAGTGACTGCAAAGGTATAAAATACAGCATGATATTCTTAAACTAGGGTGACCAGACGTCCTATTTGTAATGGGATTGTCCTGTTTTCTAACATACTGTCCCTTTGTCCCCAGTACTTTTTGAAGGGATGTCACATTTTGTTTACTTATTTCATTTTTGATGATATATGCACAACACTCGAGCTGATAGAATTTTTATGTGTGTGGTGGTGGATGGGATAGCGCTAATTAAAGCTGAAAAGAGATTTAAAGAATATCTGTTCTATTGATTTTACTACTGATTTTATCATATTAGAACAAATATAAACCACTAAGAATATCCATTAAATATAACTTAAAATATGAAATGATACATTAGATTTAAATTAAGTTTGACTTTAATATAGATGTATTTGTAAATAAATAAATAATAGTAGTTAACAATACAATTGATAATACGATGCTGGCATCTGTTAGTTAAAAATACAATAAATCCAACTTGATAAAAAATATTTAAAAACTTTATAATATCTATGAGTTCAAGATTTTACAAGATTAGAACTATAACATAAAAACAACAAATTAGTATCGTTAGATGTAGATACCTTTTTGAAATATACAGTTTCTGAATGGTGCAGTTTCAGAATGGATCGGGACTCTCAGATGTGATATTAAGTGATTGAGAGAAGTTCCTTGTAGATATTCTCATATAAACTGTAGGCTTTTGCTTTTTCAAAGATTAGAATGGAGTTCGTTAGACTGTTATGGAGGAAAGTCAAAGTTATGTCCTTGTAACAAATTGTTACCGTCTCAGATCCAAGTTACAGATGTTTTGTTAAGTCTAATTGTAACAGTCTCGGATCAAAATACTCAGTGGAATGTAGATACTGTAGTAGCGAGTTGTTATATCAAATTTACTGGAGCAGATAGAAATTTTTTTCAGAGCGTTCAGTTCAGATGAACCACGACTTACTTTCACCGCTTCAGATGAGTTCCAGTGCAGGGGTCAGTACAAACATGTCCAGTTGTACAGTGATATTAGCTGTCCTTGAATTAAGTATATTGGTTCACAGCATGAGTGAACATAAAACAGAGTTGGTAGGCAAGTAGATCATGGGTCAGGAATTATACTTTTGGAGACTATTGGATATTGTAAGAATAGTTCGAAGTACCTCACATACTACACGTCTGATCCAACTGTTTTTTGGTATAGCTGATAGATAAGTGAGCAAAGTTCTACGCATTTCAGCCACCTGGGCCTATATCAAGATGCCCACTAATGGATTCACCTGGGTTAAATAGCTGATGTGATCTTCTGATTGGTTGAAATTTGAATCAGTTTATATGACCATTTACGTTCCACAGTTTTTTCGTTATATTAAAATACAAATAAACAATGGATAATTAACAACATGCTGTTCATGTGTTAACATAGCTAAAATAACAAATAACATATAAACCTTAACTGTATCTGTTTAACCTCGAAAATGAGTGATAATTTATTATCATTTTCAGAATGTTTTATATCTTATGGAGGAGACATAGTTGATCTGTTTAAGTAGAAGTTCAATGTAAAATTAAATTTAACTTTCAATCTAAGTATTTATCAGAGAATCTTTCATAAAATAATACTAATAGATGAGTATTAATTGAATATTTAGTATGTTTTTTTTGGCCACAGATATTTTATATTTCTTTATAATAGAATATATATATATATATATATATATATATATATATATATATATATATATATATATCTTATATATATGCATACACATCTAGTATAGATTAGGAAATTATATGTTATTTCTGATGTTAGAAAAATCGATAAGATCTGTATATATAAAAAATATACAAAATATATATATATGTGTGTATGTAAGATTCTTTTCAAGATAATTTTTTTTTTATTATTTAAAGAATTCCTATATAAAAAAAACCTATATAAAAAATATAAATGCAATAAATATAAAAAACATAAGAATCATAAAAATGTATATATACACACACATAGACACACATATAGAAATCTATATGTGTGTATATATATATACACACATAAAAATGTATACAAAAAAGATGTAAATGAAAATAGAATAAGTATAAATCTAATACTGATTAATACAAAAAATAATGTTAATATAAAAGTATATAAATTGATTGAGGAGTATTGTATAAGTGAATATAGATTTATGTATTTGGAATTTTTATTCTTCTAAGGATTGAATGAAGGAAGTTAGGATAACATGTCTATCTAAATGGGATTGAATGTAAGATTATGAGATTATCGTGTCTAATCTAAACAGAATCACCATTTGTATATGTGTTGTACATGAAAAATTAAATTTATAATTATTACAGTAATCTCTTTAGTTAATAATGAATTAATAAATTGAGATTAGAGCTGCAATATCTCTTTAAAGTTTTAAATTAATGATGATATTTATATCAAAGAACTGAGGTCAAGTTCTGAATTTAAACCTGAGGGGTACAGGGTCTTGAAATTGAAAATACACTGTGCTTATTTTTTGCCTAGTAATGTATTGATGTTACCTCCTCTTGTTCCTAGGTTTAATTTTTTAATTCCCCAATATTTGAAATCTTTTAGATTACCTGAATGCATTTCTTTGAAGTGGGAATAAAGATTAGTTTCCACAGATCCATGTTCGATTTTGAGAATGTGTTCTCTTATTCTGTCACGTAACATTCTACTGGTTTGGCCAAAATATAGTAGGTTGCAAGAACATTGTATGCAATATATTATATTTTTATCTGAACATTTGATTATTTGTTTAATTTTAGTTACGTAGTTATTTGGTGATCTTATTTCTTTGATTTTGGTGCTATATTTACATGCTTTACATGTATTTCATGGAAAATAACCTATTAGTGCTTTACCTTTAAGGTCTTTATCTTTTTGTGGTTTAAGCTCTTTAAATTCACTTGGTGACAGTATGCTTTTCAAATTCTTAGCTTTCCTAAAGATAATTTCTGGTTAACTCTTCACTTTATCACCTAACATATGGTCTTGTTTAATTAAATGCCAGTGTTTTTTCAAGATTTATTTAATTTCCATATGTTGGGAGCTATATTCAGTGATAAAAGGAATAAAGAAATTGTCAATGTTGGTATCAGTGATTTTCTTTTTATTTTTTGTTTTCAATAATGTATTTCTATTGATTTGTTCCACTTCTAATTGAGTTCTTTCTATTATCCTAGGATCATAACCTTTCTCTATAAATTTTCTAGTAAGTACTTGGGATTGAAATTTATAATTGTCTACATTTGAACAGTTCTTTTTGATTCTCATGAACTGACCTTTTGGAATATAAGATTTCCATTGGTCTAGATGACAGCTCTCGAAATGTATATAATTATTAGCATTGATAGTTTTAAAGTCAGTTTTGATATGTATTTTGTTAGAAATAATGTTTGATTCAATGTCTAGAAAATGAATTTTCTGGCTGCTATTTTCATGGGTAAATGATATACCCATCTCATTCGAGTTCATATCTTCCATAAATGATTCTAGAAGTTCTATATCTCCTCGCCAAATTAGGAATATGTCATCTATATACCTGTAATAGTGCACAAATTTTGCCCCCCATGTGCCATTATTAATAAATGTCTCTTCAAAATGTCCCATGAATAAATTAGCATAACTGGGGGCGAAGATGACATATTCATAATTTAGCGAGGAGATATAGAACTTCTAGAATCATTTATGGAAGATATGAACTGGAATGAGATGGGTATTTCATTTACCCATGAATATAGCAGCCAGAAAATTCAATTAGAAGTGGAACAAATCGATAGAAATACATTATTGAAAACAAAAAAGAAAAAGAAAATCACCGATACCAACATTGACAATTTCTTTATTCCTTTTATCACTGAATATAGCTCCCAACATATGGAAATTAAAAAAATCTTGAAAAAACACTGGCATTTAATTAAACAAGACCATATGTTAGGTGATAAAGTGAAGAGTCAACCAGAAATTATCTTTAGGAAAGCTAAGAATTTGAAAAGCAGACTGTCTCCAAGTGAATTTAAAGAAATGAAACCACAAAAAGATAAAGACCTTAAAGGTAAAATAACTAATAGGTTATTTTCCATGCAATACATGTAAAGCATGTAAATATAGCACCAAAATCAAAGAAATAAGATCACCAAATAATAACTACGTCACTAAAATTAAACAAATAATCAGATGTTCAGATAAAAATATAATATATTGCATACAATGTTCTTGAAACCTACTATATTTTTGCCAAACCAGTAGAACGTTACGTGACAGAATAAGAGAAAACATTCTCAAAATCGAACATGGATCTGTGGAAACTAATCTTTATTCCCACTTCAAAGAAATACATTCAGGTAATCTAAAAGACTTCAAATATTGTGGAATTAAGAAATTAAACCTAGAAACAAGAGGAGGTAACATCAATACATTACTATGCAAAAAAGAAGCAGAGTGTATTTTCGATTTCAAGACCCTGTACCCCTCCGGTTTAAATTCAGAACTTGACCTCAGTTCTTTGATATAAATATAATCATTAATTTAAAACTTTAAAGAGATATTGCAGCTCTAATCTCAATTTATTCATTCATTATTAACTAAAGAGATTACTTTAATAATTATAAATTTAATTTTTCATGTACAACACATATACAAATGGTGATTCTGTTTAGATTAGACACGATAATCTCATAATCTTACATTCAATCCCATTTAGATAGACACGTTATCCTAACTTCCTTCATTCTTTCCTTAGAAGAATAAAAATTGCAAATACATAAATCTATATTCACTTATACAATACTCCTCAATCAATGTATATACTTTTATATTAACATTATTTTTTATATTAATCCATATTAGATTTATACTTATTCTATTTTCATTTACATCTTTTTTTTGTATACATTTTTATGTATATATATATATATATATATATATATATATATATATATATATATATATATATATATATATATATATATATACACACATATAGATTTCTATATGTGTGTCTATGTGTGTGTATATATACATTTTTATGATTCTTATGTTTTTTATATTTATTGCATTTATATTTTTTATATAGGTATTTTTTATATAGGAATTCTTTATATAATAAAAAAAAGATTTATCTTGAAAAGAATCTTTTACATACACATAAATATATTTTTGTATATTTTTTATATATACAGATCTTATCGATTTTCTAACATCAGAAATAACATATAATTTCCTAATCTATACTAGATGTGTATGCATATATATAAGAAATGTTGTGCCAGAATCCGTAAGCAAGCGCTCATTGTGTTGGCAATTCCATTCACCTCTATGTGCCGCGCTGTACTGTGTCTTCATTGCCTCTGCAGCACCGCTCCGTCTCACCTCCTCAGCGCTCCCCACGGGAGCTGTAGCTAGAACAAAGGTTCCGGTCCGACTGGTGCAGAAAGGGATGTGTACAGGGAACTTCACCTTCTTCCCTCAAGAGAACAACTTTAGAACAGCCAAATCCTCGCACACACAAGGGTAGGTAAAAGAGGGTGAATATTAAATAACGTACCGCCAGTCCTGTGGCTTAAATAAAAAGCTCCTTTATTAGAAATACACTAAAAGGCATACACGCCAGCAAGGTAACAAGGTCAGATGCGTTTCATAGTTGTAACTTCTTCAGTGACCTGTAACAACACCTGAAGACTCATCCTTAATAAAGGTATTAACCACTCCCCCATTACAGGTGCAATTTGTTGGATCAGGTGAATCACAGAAAAGGAGGGCAATCACATTCAACATATATATAGTTCCTAACAGATAAGCATATTTACATAGATACAGAGCGTGGAATAAAATGTAATTTCATTTTAGTGTATCAACATTTATTTACTGAAAGTTCAAATTTAGATTTTATGTTTAGCTGAAATATGGGACATCACTTTGTTTTTGACAGCAGGTCCCAAGTTAATAACTAAATCAAAATCACCCAAAATGTTAAATACCCAGAGCTGTCTTGTAATTATTTCCTATGAACTGAGTACAAATAACCATTTTCCTACTATAAGCTATTGCTCTAGTGTAAATATAGTAAGACAGATCATCATGCAAAAGGCTAAATAACTTTTAAGGTATTTATGACTATCATCTTATTACAGAAAGGAATATTACTGATTCAAATTCTTGGAAACCTAGAAACTTCCCGAGTTTCTCCATCAATACTATGATCAATAATTTATAGATGTAGATTTTGAATATCTTTGTGGCTAGGCATGAGTAACAAAATGCATTCAAAACTCCCAAAAAGGTGCACATTCCATTTCATAATATTTTCTAATAGAATGAAAATGCATGCATATTTCCCACTCAGACCAAAGTCCAATTAATCTACATAAAGTTTAATATCCCAATCAGAATTTAGTCCCTTCGGGACCCTTGTGTTTAATTGGAAAATCCAATATACTTCCTTCTGGCTTAGAAGTTTAAGTCTATTTCCTCCCCTTTTGGGTCTCCTCACATGTTGTATGCCCTGGAAACTTAATAATTTTTTGTTCCCATTATGTTCATTTTTAAAGTGCAAGGCAACTGGGGTGTCTGAATCCTCATCTCCAATTGACCTCAGGTGCTCCAAAAATCTCGTTTTTAGAGGTCTGGTCGTTTGACCAACATACTTGATATTACAAAGTTTACACGTGAGTAAATATATCACGTGCGTGGTGTTACAATTTATGTACTCTTTAATTTTAAAAGACTTTTCATCACCCGTGGACTTGAAGGTATCACTCAATAGGGCATATGAACATGATGTACATTTCCTGCTTCCACAATGGAAAAAAACATTTCTCGGGGTAAGCCAATTACCTGTAGTAACTGTAGGTAGCATGGATGGGGAAAGAATGTTAGCCAACGTTCTTGATTTACGTGTCACATATTTACACCCTCCCTCTATTATCTTATCCATGGTCTCATCAACTCTAAGAATGGGGAGAGACTTTTTGATAATTAGACAGATATCATTGTATTCCTTGCTATACATTGTTGTAAATACAGGTCTCTGCTGGTAATCAACCTTTTTTCTAAATTTGCCTTTAATCATGTCTTGTCTAGCCATAGAATCTACTTGTGTCTTAGCCTCTCTCAGATCCTGTAATTTGTATCCCCTTTCCAAAAAACGTTCTGTAGTTTTCACCGAGTGGGCTTCATATGCCTCTGTGGTGCTACAATTTCTTTTTGTCCTCATGTATTGGCCTTTTGGTATGGCCTTTATGACATGTCTTGGATGGCTAGATTTAGCCATCAAAAGGGTATTGCCTGCACTCTCCTTCCTATACAATTCTACTTCTATACTTTGTGTATTTGTATTGGGTTTGATTAGTACATCAAGGAAAGGCATTTCTTTTCTACTTGTGTTTATAGTGAACCACAGATTCTGCTAGTTGTCAGATAGATAATCAAAAAAGTCACTAACCATTGAATCATCACCATTAAATATGAACACAAGGTCGTCGATATAACGACCGTAATATCTAATGTGTTCTTTGAAGGTATTACCGTCAAATAGAAAAAAATTGTGCAATAACAAAAATTCAATGGATTTTAAGATACATTCTCTGAGATTAACATCATAATCAGTAAACATCTCTAAACACGATTGTATTGCCACAATACCCTTATCATGAGGGATGGAGGTATAAAGGGACACAACATCAATGGTGACAATACAATACTCATCCAACCATTCCACCTGTTCAATCTGTTTGATTAATTCTGTTGTATCCCTAATATAACTCCTAAGGCTCAATACAATGGGTTGTAATAGAGTGTCAATCATGGCGCTTAATGGTTCATTTAATGAACCAATGCCCGCCACTATGGGGCGTCCCGGAGGCGAGGTCATACTCTTATGAATCTTTGGGAGGTAATGAAAAATTGGTACAGTAGAGTGTTCAACTAACAAATAATCAAAATTCAATTTCGTTATTGCACCAATCATTACCGCCCAATGCAAAAGATCATGAAGTGTCCTCCTGTACCTAAAGGTAGGGTTAGTGGAGAGTTTTTCACAAACCTCCTCATCCTGTAACTGTCGAAAGGCCTCCTTTATGTAATCAGTCCTGTTAAGGACAACAACATTGCCCCCTTTGTCTGAATTGCGTATTACAATAGATGAATTATTCTTGAGTTGTTTTATAGCAATCCTATCCTGTTTACTCATATTGTCATTCTTAAAAAAGTCACGCTTATCCATGTTTCTCTTATGTAATTCTGTCACTTCTTTTTCAACTGTTTTATGAAAAATTTCTATACTATTATTTCTTACATGTGATGGATAAAAGTCAGATTTACTTTTAAACTTTTTCAGAGGAATTTCACTACTCTTTAAATTATGGATATCTCCACCTGCTGCCCTCTGTAAGTCAGTTAAATCCATTTCAGCACATATATCTACAAAAGATAGAATCCCATCATCCTGTACTGCCTCATTATTTTGATCACCATCTTCGGATTTATCCAAAGCATCGTCCTTACCCATTGTTTCAAAAAAATATTTCTTAAGGGTAAGTGATCGCACAAATTTATTAATGTCAACAATGGTTTGGAACAAATCAAAGTGTGAGCTTGGTGCAAAATTCAATCCCAATAATAGCACTTTTATTTGGTTGTGGGTCAATTTAACAGATGGTAGATTAATTACATTTTTGGATTTTAGACATATTTCCTGCTCTGAGACCTCCGTTGTCTCCTGGGATAACGATGTGTCCTCCCCTGGCCTACCTGGTGACCTCTGCCTACCTCTGCCCCTCCTTCCTCGTCGTGTCCTACGTTTTTTTTTTCTTTTACTTTGGTGTGTAGGATACCCTTCATGTTTTTTGAAACCTGGGAATAGGTGACAACATTATCTTCCCAATCTGTAGAGGGCTGTAGGACAAAGGAAGCAGAAGAATTAGTGTCCTCTGTAACCCCCTCAAAATCTGATGAGTCGTAATCATATTCTGTATCAGTTTCATTAAACTTAACTTTCTTTTTATCCTGTTTGAAATTACTATTAGCTCTCTGTCTCTTTCTCCCTCCTGTATGTATCCATCTATACACATTCCCCTTTTCATAATCATCCTTATCCCTTGATATTTTTGACTTCTTGAAAACCATAAATTCTCTCTGAATTCTTCCATTACTCTTTTAATTTTGTCATCATAGCCCTTAAACTCAGGTTTAATAGATAATGGGCGTATATAATCTTGCACTTTCTTGATTTCTAAAATCAAGGTGGATCTCTGCTGTTTCTTATACTCTATGAGTAGATCCATAAGGGCCAGGGAGCATTGAGTTAATAGCTCATTCCATTTCCTAATGAAATCTGTGTCTGCTACCTCAAAAGAGGGGAATTTCTTTATTCGTAAGCCCCTTGGAATACGGTGAAACTTTTTATATATGTTAAATGTTTTAACATCAATCTCCAACCTAGTGTCTTGTTTTAACAATCTGTCCATTTTAAAGAAAAGTGAGTCCAAACTTTCTCTTTCCTCCTGTTCTAGTTTGTCATCATCATAATCCTCACAGTCCTCATAAGTTTCTTCAAATGACTGGATCACATAACTCTCAGCAGCCATGCCTTTAAAAGATACTACTATCAAGCAGAAAATCAAACAGCACACTTCATGCAGTAATTCCAAAGATGTAAACTGCTGTATAGGATAGTCCCACTATCAGTTGCAGAAAATCAAACAGCACACTTCATACAGTAATTCCAATGGTGTGAACTGCTGTATAGGATAGTAACACTATCAAATGCAAGAAATCAAACAGCACATTTCATGCAATGATTCCAAAGATATATATTGCTGTATAGGATAGTCCCACTCTTGAGTGCAGAAATTCAAACAGCACACTTCATGCAGTAATTCCAAAGGTGCAAACTGCTGTGTGGGATAATCCCACTGTTTTGTAAAATCCCAACTGAAAATAATTTTTGCTTTTACTCTCTGTAAGAATATGATAGCGTTGACAGTATATTCTTAATTCAAATGCCCATCACTCTCTTTCAAGAAATGGCTTTTGAGGTAGCATTGACAGAAACTCCAAGCTTAAGCTTTTAAAATAGCATTAACAGAAACTCCAAGCATATTAGTCCCAAAATAAAGCTTATCTCATTTGTTTATAGGATCCATTTTCAGAATGCCACTCCAATTCTAAACACTCTGCTTGACGTGTAGCCTTGTAAATATGTGTATATATGGGATCATAAGCGGTACATTCACCCAACCTAACCCTATCAGACTAATTGTGCGGTGTGATGCAGAGAACACAGATACAATAAATCAATTCCATTTCAATGCAGAGAGGTAGATATACGAAAATTTCATTAATAAGAGTAAATATATATCACCCGATGTTCGCCACAATACGAGCTGCTTACCCAATGGTGAAGAAGTAGTAATCCAGTGCCAGAATTCGTAAGCAAGCGCTCAGTGTGTTGGCAATTCCATTCACCTCTATGTGCCGCGCTGTACTGTGTCTTCATTGCCTCTGCAGCACCGCTCCGTCTCACCTCCTCAGCGCTCCCCACGGGAGCTGTAGCTAGAACAAAGGTTCCGGTCCGACTGGTGCAGAAAGGGATGTGTACAGGGAACTTCACCTTCTTCCCTCAAGAGAACAACTTTAGAACAGCCAAATCCATGCACACACAAGGGTAGGTAAAAGAGGGTGAATATTAAATAACGTACCGCCAGTCCTGTAGCTTAAATAAAAAGCTCCTTTATTAGAAATACACTAAAAGGCATACACGCCAGCAAGGTAACAAGGTCAGACGCGTTTCATAGTTGTAACTTCTTCAGTGACCTGTAACAACACCTGAAGACTCATCCTTAATAAAGGTATTAACCACTCCCCCATTACAGGTGCAATTTGTTGGATCAGGTGAATCACAGAAAAGGAGGGCAATCACATTCAACATATATATAGTTCCTAACAGATAAGCATATTTACATAGATACAGAGCGTGGAATAAAATGTAATTTCATTTTAGTGTATCAACATTTATTTACTGAAAGTTCAAATTTAGATTTTATGTTTAGCTGAAATATGGGACATCACTTTGTTTTTGACAGCAGGTCCCAAGTTAATAACTAAATCAAAATCACCCAAAATGTTAAATACCCAGAGCTGTCTTGTAATTATTTCCTATGAACTGAGTACAAATAACCATTTTCCTACTATAAGCTATTGCTCTAGTGTAAATATAGTAAGACAGATCATCATGCAAAAGGCTAAATAACTTTTAAGGTATTTATGACTATGTGAGGAGACCCAAAAGGGGAGGAAATAGACTTAAACTTCTAAGCCAGAAGGAAGTATATTGGATTTTCCAATTAAACACAAGGGTCCCGAAGGGACTAAATTCTGATTGGGATATTAAACTTTATGTAGATTAATTGGACTTTGGTCTGAGTGGGAAATATGCATGCATTTTCATTCTATTAGAAAATATTATGAAATGGAATGTGCACCTTTTTGGGAGTTTTGAATGCATTTTGTTACTCATGCCTAGCCACAAAGATATTCAAAATCTACATCTATAAATTATTGATCATAGTATTGATGGAGAAACTCGGGAAGTTTCTAGGTTTCCAAGAATATGATTCAGTAATATTCCTTTCTGCAATAAGATGATAGTCATAAATACCTTAAAAGTTATTTAGCCTTTTGCATGATGATCTGTCTTACTATATTTACACTAGAGCAATAGCTTATAGTAGGAAAATGGTTATTTGTACTCAGTTAACAGGAAATAATTACAAGACAGCTCTGGGTATTTAACATTTTGGGTGATTTTGATTTAGTTATTAACTTGGGACCTGCTGTCAAAAACAAAGTGATGTCCCATATTTCAGCTAAACATAAAATCTAAATTTGAACTTTCAGTAAATAAATGTTGATACACTAAAATGAAATTACATTTTATTCCACGCTCTGTATCTATGTAAATATGCTTATCTGTTAGGAACTATATATATGTTGAATGTGATTGCCCTCCTTTTCTGTGATTCACCTGATCCAACAAATTGCACCTGTAATGGGGGAGTGGTTAATACCTTTATTAAGGATGAGTCTTCAGGTGTTGTTACAGGTCACTGAAGAAGTTACAACTATGAAACGCGTCTGACCTTGTTACCTTGCTGGCGTGTATGCCTTTTAGTGTATTTCTAATAAAGGAGCTTTTTATTTAAGCCACAGGACTGGCGGTACGTTATTTAATATTCACCCTCTTTTACGTACCCTTGTGTGTGCGAGGATTTGGCTGTTCTATATAAGAAATGTATATATATATTTTTTTTCTCTTATATACAAATATAAAATATCCCCATTCCCAAATAAAAGTCATTTAATAAGTAAAATGTCTGTGGCAAAAAAAACATACAAAAATATTCAATTAATACTCATCTATTAGTATTATTTTATGAAAGATTCTCTGTCTGATAAATACTTAGAAGTTCAATGTAAAATTAAATTTAACTTTCAATCTACTTAAATAGATCAACTGTCCCCTCCATAAGATATAAAACATTCTGAAAATGATAATACATTTTTACTCATTTTCGAGGTTAAACAGATACAGTTAAGGTTTATTTGATATTTGTTATTTTAGCTATGTGAACACATGAACAGTATGTTGTTAATTATGCATTGTTTATTTGTATTTTAATATAACGAAAAAACTGTGGAACGTAAATGGTCATATAAACTGATTCAAATTTCAACCAATCAGAAGGTCACATCAGCTATTTAACTCAGGTGAATCCCCTAGTGTGCATCTTAATAAAGGCCAAGGTGGCTGAAATGCGTAGAACTTTGCTCACTTATCTATCATCTATACCAAAAAACAGTTGGATTAGACATGTAGTAGGTCAGGTACTTCAAACTATTCTTACAATATCCAATAGTCTCCAAAAGTATAATTCCTGACCCATGATCTACTTGCCTACCAACTCTGTTTTATGTTCTCTCATGCTGTGAACCAATATACTTAATTCAAGAACAGCTAATATCACCGTACAACTGGACATGTTTGTACTGACCCCTGCACCGGAAATCATCTGAAGCGGTGAAAGTAAGCCGTGGTTCATCTGAACTGAACGCTCTGAAAAAATTCTCTATCTGCTCCAGTAAATTTGATATAACAACTCGCTACTACAGTATCTACATTCCATTGAGTATTTTGATCCGAGACTGTTACAATTAGACTTAACAAAACATCTGTAACTTGGATCTGAGACGGTAACAATTTGTTACAAGGACATAACTTTGACTTTCCTCCATAACAGTCTAACGAACTCCATTCTAATCTTTGAAAAAGCAAAAGCCTACAGTTTATATGAGAATATCTACAAGGAACTTCTCTCAATCACTTAATATCACATCTGAGAGTCCCGATCCATTCTGAAACTGCACCATTCAGAAACTGTATATTTCAAAAAGGTATCTACATCTAACGATACTAATTTGTTGTTTTTATGTTATAGTTCTAATCTTGTAAAATCTTGAACTCATAGATATTATAAAGTTTTTTAATATTTTTTATCAAGTTGGATTTATTGTATTTTTAACTAACAGATGCCGGCATCGTATTATCAATTGTATTGTTAACTACTATTATTTATTTATTTACAAATACATCTATATTAAAGTCAAACTTAATTTAAATCTAATGTATCATTTCATATTTTAAGTTATATTTAATGGATATTCTTAGTGGTTTATATTTGTTCTAATACGATAAAATCAGTAGTAAAATCAATAGAACAGATATTCTTTAAATCTCTTTTCAGCTTTAATTAGCGCTATCCCATCCACCACACACACTTTCTATCCTAGTGATTAGTTTGGAGGTCTAATCACATCCTTTGGGATTAGCTTAAGAGATTTGAGTGTTAGCATCTTTGAATAACCACCCTTGTCTTTTTGATTACATTTTTATGTCTAATGCAGAGCTATTGCATGCAATATCTGGAGCTGTTAGAAGATTGGGAACTACAGCTCCCTGCATGCTGTTGTGGTGAACGTGTGTAAAAGGAGTTGGGACTGGGAGGAGTCTGCACGCCATTTTGGTGGTTTTTAATTAGATTGGTGGTTTGTGGCTTGTGAGCAAAGAGAGAGATGAGCAACGAAAACAGAGATGATCTGCAGAGAGAACTATTGAACATCAGAGAGCAGTTGAACGTTAAAGAAGTAGAAGAAACACCTTTCAAGATATAAAACAAAGAGGACTATAAATAGATGGATTCTTCTGCCTAACCATCCTTAAAAAATCACCAGTTACAAATGTTAGGAATAACAGTTGCTTATTGCTTGCTAACTATTGTTATCTGTATGTTTTCAGCAATGGTGAATGTGAAGTTGTTAAAGGGACATAAAACAAGTTGGAATAGAGACAAAATATAATAGTATGTACTTTAATTACTTTACCTGCTGCAAATGTATACTGCAGTGCCTCACCATTAACCCTTTCTTTTAAGTTTCTGAATTGTACAGCTCTAACTCCCCCCGCGCAATTCCTTTTATGGCTGCATCTATATCCACCTTTGCTTTGGTAGAATGCAAGATCTAAACAATCATTATCTGCTGGAGCATGCCTAGAAGCAAATAAGCAGCTATGAACTCAGTTGAAATACAATGCCTGTGTTTCTGATGCTAAATACTGATTAGGGGGGTGGATCAGAGTACCCCAGACAGC
This sequence comes from Bombina bombina, assembly GCF_027579735.1. Lineage (NCBI taxonomy): Eukaryota > Metazoa > Chordata > Amphibia > Anura > Bombinatoridae > Bombina > Bombina bombina. Next base: position 47,243,371 of record NC_069506.1, read on the forward strand.
ATACCTATGTAAGTAATTTTGCCAGCAATTTTTAAATATTTTTTATGCAAACTATTTTTATTGAATTAGCTCTTTTAGGATTTGCACAGATTTCAACATGTTCTATGGCATTTTAATTAATAACAGTGGTGATAATGGCAGTAATTATCTTCATTTGTTAATTAATTTAAAATAAATTGTTTGAAATGCTACAATCAAAACCTAGTCTAATAATTCTTCCTTTTTATTTTGAGTATCTTATGTGTCATCAATGAAGTGTCCCCAACTTAACCCCTTAATGACCACAACATACCCTGTCCCAAAAAGCTTTGCACTATCCCTGAGATCTCCATCTTCCTTCTTACTTTCTTTTAATCATATGAAAGAATGGAAATTGTAGAAAATTTGTATATGGATGTTAGAAAGAAGTCATAAGCATCAAATGACCCTCTATGAAGTTTTAGCTTCCCTACTTCATCACAGATAACTGCTCCCCTTTGTCTGATATATGTATGTATATATATATATATATATATATATATATATATATATATATATATATATATATATATATATATATATATATATGTATATAAAAAATAACTCATTGTGTAGTTCATTAACAAATCTAGACAGGCCCAGAGGCCTGTTTTCCCACAGAAAACCTCTGAATTACATTGTTTCCAATGCAGCAAAGGATTCTGGGTAAGATATGCAAATTAAGTACACAATGACACACCTTTTTACTTCAGTCTGCTTTTCAGCAGGTTCTCTTTACGCCAAAGTATCGCTGTTCACACAGCTTATAAACTTAGCTAGGGTTAGTGCAGTGATTCATAACCATCCCAGGACAGACTGTTTCGTGGTTTTTGCCGCTCATCAGCTGGGAGAAGGTTAGAATCACTGCTGGGTGAATATATATTTATATATATATATATATATATATATATATATACAGTATGTATATGTAGAGAGGGGGACTGCTATAAAAATGGGTGGTATTTTTTTCAGCAAAGGTGGCAACCTAATATGCAGGATGTCTTGGGGGGGCCCAAAAAAAATATTTCACCTTGATCCTCCATCCATCCGTCCACCACTGTCTGGAGCACTTCATAGCAGCAGTATTGCAAGAATGTTATCCATTTGCAAGAGCACTGGACAGCAACATTCCTGCCAGGTGCCTACCTAGGTATCTCTTCAATAAAGAATACTATGGTAACAAAGCAAATTTGATTATAGAAGTAAATTGAAAACTTTTTAAAAATATTATGCTCTGTCTAAAATCACAAAATAAATGTTTTGGGTTTGAGATACCTTTAAACAAAATCTTAGCGCCATTGAAACTGCTATTTACAGCATTGCTATTCAAAATGTTCTCGTTTTCTTTTTTTAATTCTACATATGCAAATATTAAAGGGGTGCTAAGCATTATGAAAAAGTTTGCAGGGTTAAAATTCTTTATTGGCAATAATATACAATAGCTCTCTAAGCAGTAGTGAAATGTAAACTTTTATAGTAAAATTTAAAAAGTGCACCTCAGCTGCTGCCCCCTGCTGCCCACTGGGATACTGCATTTTTATTTAAATTAACAGTAGGACGGATCTGACTAACATAAGGTAACTGCTTGCACCAAGCGTTTATCAGCAGCTTAATCACACCCAAGCTTTCATGCTGTACACTCCTCACATAGCTGTTGCTGTGATCGCGCTACTGAAGAAAAACTAGGGGCAAAGGGCCTTGTGTAAGGCAAAATCAGTTGTCACTAATTTAAAAAGCAGGTTTTCAGATGGTGGCTAGGGGCTTTAACTGTAATGCAACTATTAAAGGGACATGACACCCAATTTTCTTTTACATGATTCAGATAGAGCAAGTAATTTTAAACAACTTTCCAATTTACTACTATAATCTAATTTTCTTTGTTCTCCTTTTATCCTTTGTTAAAAAAGAATACCTAGGTAAACTCAGAAGCTGCTGATTGGTGGCTGCATATAATATGCCTCATGTTATTGGCTCACCCAGTGTGGTTGGCTAGCTCTCAGTAGAGCATTTCTGCTTTTTCAACACAGGATACCAAAAGAACGAAGCAATTAGATAATAAAAGTAAATTGGAACGTTGTTTAAAATTGTATTCTTTATGTAAATCACAAAAGAAAAATTTTGGGGTTTTATATCCCTTAAAGATACAATTTTTTATAATTAAAATACTTTATTAAGAATAACTTTAATATACAAAAAGAGAATTTCATAGTAAACAGATCATAAATCCATCATCTTTGATTAAAAAGAGATGAACACAAGGAAAAATAAATAGAAAAAAAAGAAACAGAACAAAAAATAATTTGATTTCAGATTATACATAAGAATTCCATTGGTGTAATTCAAGAGAAATTTTGCATAAATCTATAACTGAGCACTTAAAGGGACATGCCACCCACATTTTTTCTTTTATGATTTAGAAAGAGAATGCAATTTTAAACATTTTTCTAATTTACTTATATTATCTAATTTGTTTTATTCTCTTGATATTCTTTGATGAAAAGCATATCTAGATATACTCACTAGCTGCTGATTGGTTGCTGCACATAGAAGCATTGTGTGATTGGCTCACCATGTGCATTGCTTTTTCTTCAACTAAGGATATTTAAAAAATGAAGCAAAATAAATAATGGAAGTAAATTGTAATGTTGTTTAAATTTCTATTCTCTATCTGAAGCATAAAAGAAAGATTTTGAGTTTAGTGGCCCTTTAATTATCTCTGAAAAGAGAGAGGAAAAGGAGAGAGAGATAAAAATACATAAATCCCTCCTTCAGACATCTCCTAGTCCTTACATTCAATTAGTGGAAGGATTTGCTTTATTTTAGACTGTAATTCAGTCCCCTGATAAGTAATACAATTTCCTCATATTCGACTATAGCCCCTCAACCCATTTTTTTTTATAGCATTTAGTGTAATAAGCCTCCAGAATAGCCTGTCTAGTAAGGAGATTTTTAAGTGCGCCAATCAACAGAATTTTCTTGACAATCCAGTTTTTAAAGATTAGTAATCTAGCCAAAATAATTACCTATTGTATAAATTTATTGTTCATACCCCAATTTGGGCCTTTACTCAAAAGTAAGATATTTTCTTCTGTTATTTTAGGTTTTTCCTCTAGTATTAACTCAAGCAAAAATTCAATCTTTTCCCAAAATTGAGATAATTTGGGGTATATGTGTAACAAATGTGAAATACTAGGATCTGATAACCTGCATTTCTTACATGAGTTTTCCACTTCTATTTTCCATAAAATATTACTATAACGCTTTCCATTGCACTACTGGCTAGAGAGATATTGCAGATTACTGTATTGCCACTAAAGAGTTTAAACCTGCACTCTTTTTCATAACATATACTGTACCTTTAATAATAATATAATAACAATTTGCTTTCTAATCACTAGAGGCAATTCTGATATATTTATTATTTTGCCCATGTGTACTGCAATAATTAATTTCTAGCTATTTGACTGCTTGATGATCCAAATATGCATTCTAATTGACCATTCTGTAATTCATGGCAAAGAGGAAGTCCCAGTGTAGTGTTTGAAAGACAGACCGTAGAGAGATCATATTGCAATTATTCACAGATGGAACATAAATATGCATACTTAATTGTCATTTCAATAAAAATATATTGCAACTCGTTAGCTTTCTAGGATAAACTGGAATAGTGTGATTTTGTATTTTGTATTTTTGCTATTTGATGTACAAATGTTTAAAAAGGGTGGGGGTGTACAATGCAGGACTGGAACCTGTTATATTTGTAATTGCATTAAAGGGAAAGTAAACACCAAAAATGTTATTGTTTAAAAAGATAGATAATCCCGTTATTTACCATTCCCTAGTTTTGCATAACTAACACTGTTACAGAAATACACTTTTTACCTCTGTAATTACCTTGTATCTAAGCTTCTGCAGACTGCATCCTTATCTCAGATCTTTTGACAGACTTGCAATTAGCGCTGACTCACTGCATGAGCACAATGTTAATTATATGAAACACATGAACTAACACCCTCTAGCTGTGAAAAAAACTGACAAATGCATTCAGATAAGAGGTGGTCTTCACAAATAAGCATATGAGCCTACCTAGGTTTAGCTTTCAACTAAGAATACTAAGAGAACAAAGTAAGTATGATGATAAAGTAAATTAGAGAGTTGTTTAAAATGACATGCCCTATCTGAATAATGAAAGTTTAATTTGGACTTTACTATCCATTTAAAGGGACATTAAACACTCAATAATTGCTACATAGAATGATGCATTCAAAGAAAAGATTAGTCTGAGAATAACATGTAGATATATTTTTAAAGATTAATTAGCTGTTTAAATATTGACAAAATAAGTATAACGTTTTTGTGTCTATAAAACAATGGGAGCTGCCATGTTGCAACTTAGGTTACCTTCTCTGCTGTGGCCAATTAGGGACAGTTATAAATAAGTCACTAGAGTGTGCAGCCAATGGCTGTGTGGAATATAACAGTGTTCTGCCCTTCCATTTTTAACAGGAACTGAAATGCTCACAATTTCAGAATGGAATTACAGGAAAAGGGGGACAAAATAAAAAAATTCAATTATATAGTAGAGTTTTTTTATGTATATACAATGTATCATTTTATATTAGCATCTCAAGGTGTTTAATATCCCTTTAATGATTCATTATATAAAACTTGTTAATAGTATGCATGAATATAGTGCATAATGTGTGATGATAAACAAATGTCATATTAGAAATCACTTGGGAAAATTGACTAAATTAACTGTGTAATATATCTGGTTTCCAGAGCTGATCCAGCTTCACCTTATTAATCAATATAATTTATTTAGCAAAGAAAGTAAACGTGATTTAGAGTATTGATGTCAAATTTCATATCACATGGGAATGCAGACCAAAATTTATTTTCCAGTCATTTATATAGCCCCCCCCCCCCCCACACTCAGAGGCTAGAGATCATTGGGTAGAATACAGAATTATACAGCACAGTGATTGGCTGATTCCCACAAGAGCTCATTTATATCTGTCCTTAATTCACTACAGTAAAGGAAGTAAAATTCAACATTCAGGAGGGATTTTAAGGGGTGTGTGACTGCAAAACAATGTATATTTTTCAAACAACATGACCATTTTAAATCATTTTAAAATATTTATTTTGTGTGCAATTGTTTTGCAATACAGTAAATCCTTTCTGATGCATAAAAAAAACTACTTTTATGTCCCATTAAAGGGACATTGTACAATAGATTTTTATTTGCATAAATGTTTTATAGATGATCCATTTATATAGCCCATCTGGGAGTGGTTTTGTAACAATATAAAGTTTTGCTTTTTTTAAAGAACATTGTGCTAATTCTTTAGACTCCTAGCCGAGCCCCACAGTGTCAGATGTGTACACAGGTTAACAGACCACTGCTGGTTTTTGTTTATCTTATCTGTCTTTTCATATGCAGGGAATTGGTGGAGGGGTGTGTGTCTGCTCTTTTTGTTTTTCCAGCCCCTTTCACTGGGTGTCCCAGTCAGCCTCATCAACAGTGCTAAACTGGGAACTTCTAAGTAAGTTTGTAAAATGTTTTATAGTGGATTTTTAGATCAGTATCTGTGCATATTCTTCTTTATTGTAGTGTATATTGTATGCAGTTATATGAAAATTGGTGTATACTGTCCTTTAAGGGTTTCATACATGTTTATGGTTATTAAGAGCACAAATAACATATTTCTTAAAAAAAAAAAAAAAAAAAAAAAAAAACAGGAGGTAAGTGCAGTTCAGTTGCAGGCTATGCAATTGGCTAATAACAGAAATAAAGGCCCTTTTAGATGATGATCAAATTGCAACACATAACAAATGATACAGAACATGTCATCACCATCAGTTAAAGAAACATTAAAACCCAAAACATTTATTTTATAATTGAGATAAAGCATCCAATTTCAAATAACTCTCCAATTAACTTATATTGTCAAATTTGGTTCATTCTCTTGGTATTCTTTTTTGAAGACGCAGCATTGCACTACTGGGAGCTAGCTGAACAAAATGGGTTAACCAATTACAAGAGGCATATACATGCAGCCACCAATCAGCAACTTGTTCCCAGTAGAGTCAACCTAGGTATAACTTTGAACAAAGGATACCAAGAGAAGGAAGCAAATTAGATAATAGAAGTAATAAGGAAAGTTGTTTAAAACTGTATGCTTTATTTTGACTGTACTGTTCTTTATAATGTAAAAACACAACAAAAATATATTTTTAAGATATTACCATGCAAACAGCGAGTAGCAGCAGAATGAGAATGACTGGTTTGGTCAGTTTGTGAGAGTGGCTGGGACAGCCATTAAAGGTAAAAAAAAAACCGGTGTCGTGGGAAAATAAAAACATTGAATATCGTGGCAGTTTTCAAGCTTTTCTGTGTTTGACTCAGTAAGTTTGTGATCATCTTTTAGACAATTTTTTAATTTTCCGATCCTGTTATTTAAAAAATAAATAAATAATAATTACGTTTATAATGAACGTTTCAATTTGGCTCACATGCCCTTTAAATAAATATTCTAGTTAAAATTAAACTCTCATGATTCAGATAGAGATGCAATTTTAGGCAACTTTCTAATAGTCTCGTATTATCACATTTTCTCTGTTCTCTTTGTATCTGTATTTAAAAAGGCAAGAATGTAAACTTAGGAGCCGGCCCATTTTTGGTTCAGAACCTGGGTAGCACTTTCTGATTGGTGTCTAAATGTAGCCACCAATCAGCAAACACTATCCAGGTGCTGTACCAAAAATGGTCTGGCTCCTAAACTTTACATTCAAATAAAGATACCAAAAGAACGAATAAAAGATGATAATAGAAGTAAATTAGAAAGTTGCTTAAAATTGCATGTTCTATCTAAATCATGCAAGTTTAATTTTGACTAGACTATTCCTTTAAACTTACTGTATTCTTGTTTAGGTGGTACCCCTTTAATAACTAATATTCTTTATATAAATAGCCACCACAGGAGATTGACAGGTGTTCAGGTCAAATGCTTAATGGAAAAAGAATCATAAAATGTATTAATGCCTATATAGAAATCGCCCATGCATTTAAACCTAGCTATAACTCAGTCTCATAAAAGCTTAGACCTCGTATTGCATTCATTGATAACATTAGATCATTTTATCATGATATTTTATACCATAACAGCTGCTGGCTTTAGCAACTGTACATTTATAATTGGACTCTTGAACTTATGGGCAATGCATGTTTCAACACCCTTTGGTTTTATTTACTCTAATGCTATAATTTACGGGGTTTTTTTTTCATTGCAGTCAAAAAATAATCTGTATATCTTAATTAACATTTATAGTGCACATAAATATCTATTCCAGGCGTTAAGGCAACTGGCAGATTTCTCCAATTGTTTCCTGATCCACTGCTGGAGTGCCATCTTTTTAGCACATTGGTGGAAAGCATGGATTCTCATAGAGGTATGCTGATGATCACGGTAATGGTGCTTGTATTGCACTATTGTAATGTCAGCATGTTTAAAGGGACAGTCTAGTCAAACTTAAACTTTCATGATTCAGATAGGGCATGTCATTTTAAACAACATTCCAGTTTACTTTTATCATCAAATTTGCTTTGTTTTCTTGCTATTCTTAGTTGAAAGCTAAACCTAGGTAGGCTCATATGCTAATTTCTAAGCCCTTGAAGGCCGTCTCTTATCTGAATGCATTTGACAGTTTTTCACAGCTAGAGGACGTTAGTTTGTGTATGTCCTATACATAACATTTTGCTCATTTTAGTCGAGTTACTAATGAAAAGGCACTGATTGGCTAAAATGCAAGTCTGTCAAAAAAATGAAATAAGTGGAAATATATTAATTTAACAGTGTTGGTTATGCAATACTGGAGAATGGGTAATAAAGGAATTATCTATCTTTATTAACAATAACAATTCTGGAGTAGACTGTTCCTTTAAAGGAATATGGCAGAATTATTAAAAAAGGCTTTCAACTCATAGACAAACAATTAGGGATAGTTAAAAGGAAACACCTTGTAATTACAAGACATTTCTATTGTGTTGCTATAGAATAATTATCAGCCAAGTCTCAATGTTTTTAAAACAAATTAAAATCTATTTTACTGCAGTTATTTTTTCAATAGACAAACTCCACTCTCCATTTGACTTATTTGGGGTAGCCAATTGAGACTTTAGTCTGCAGTCAACAAGGCTAGCCAGTATTATAAAGTTAGCAATAAGTGAATTGTTTTTAATTTGTTATCTGATAAAGCCAGTTTGGGACATATATATATAGCAGTGTTAGCCTTGAGAAGTAAGCAGATCAATTTCTAATTTGAAATGTCTCAATTTTCAGAGCTAAATTACATGAGAAGGGGACAAAATTAACAAAGAAAATTGATTGCAAAGTTATTTCATTATGCATAAACAGACATTTTATATAAAAATATCAAGGTCTTTACTGTCCTTTTAACACCTTCTAATTACAAGACATAGCTGTTAGTTTTGCCATAGAATAAAATGTCAGCCAAGTCTGAAACATTTTAACAGAAATCAACCCCTTAACCACCGGGACGTACCCTGTATGTTGCTGGTTGTTAAGGGATTGTGTGCCTATAATAGCAGGGTACGTCACTGGTCATTAAGAGGTTAACAACTTCTTTGTTGCAACTGTTTTATCAATCGTCAAACTCCACCCTCCTTATTTGGAGGAGTCAATCCAGAAATGATTCTGTCGACAACAAAGCATAGCCACAATCGAAATGTTAGTATTAAAAACATTGTTTTGCTGTTATCAGTTAAAGCAAAGTAAGGAAATATATGTAGCAGGGTTAGCCATGAGAATTCAGCAGGTGCATTTCCAGCTCTGAGAATGAGAAAATCTAAAATTTTAGAGCTAAATTACATCAAAAGGGGCAAAATAACTAATAATCAGAAGATATTGCAACGTTGTTTTACCATACAGTACAAAACATATATGCAAATCTCAAGGTGTTTACTGTCCCTTTAAGAACAACATGGCAAATGAAACGTCTTATATCATTTAACGCCATCCTTTTCAAGAACAGTTCAGGGATACACTTCTAGAAAAGCCTGGTTGAATCCAAGTTCCTGGTTTATTTTGTTGTGGTTGTTTAGAGAAAGATGCCAAAGAGCTTGTGCTCTGATTTGTGAAATCACTTTGTAGCGTGTTGCAGGGTCTGGTTATGATGGAGGCACTCTAGCCTCTCTCGAGGAAGTGGAATGAACACATTTTTTTTAGATATTTTACAGATAAAGTATAGGGCCTTGTGTTTGTTCTGGCTCTGCTTGTTACCAGCTCTAATTGATGTTCCTGGGTGTTCACCCTTTTTTCCTCGACCTTGACCCTCTCTATTTGTACCTTTTCTTCCCACCTGGTGTTGATCTTATCGTGAACTACTGAACACTCTGGTTTTGTTTATTTAGTAACTTCTTATTGTTTAGTTCTGACCCCAGCCTGTGTGCTCAGCCTTAGCCTGCTCCAGAGACACCTGTCTCAGCTGTGTACCAGATACCTGTCTCACCGTGTGCCAGAGATACCTGTCTCAGCTGTGTACCAGATACCTGTCTCACCGTGTGCCAGAGATACCTGTCTCAGCTGTGTACCAGATACCTGTCTCACCGTGTGCCAGAGATACCTGTCTCAGCTGTGTACCAGATACCTGTCTCAGCTGTGTACCAGATACCTGTCTCACCGTGTGCCAGAGATACCTGTTTCAGCTGTGTACCAGATACCTGTCTCACCGTGTGCCAGAGATACCTGTCTCACAGTGTGCCAGAGATACCTGTCTCAGCTGTGTACCAGATACCTGTCTCACCGTGTGCCAGAGATACCTGTTTCAGCTGTGTACCAGATACCTGTCTCACCGTGTGCCAGAGCTACCTGTCTCAGCTGTGTACCAGATACCTGTCTCACTGTGTGCCAGAGATACCTGTCTCAGCTGTGTACCAGATACCTGTCTCACCGTGTGCCAGAGATACCTGTTTCAGCTGTGTACCAGATACCTGTCTCACCGTGTGCCAGAGATACCTGTTTTAGCTGTGTACCAGATACCTGTCTCACCGTGTGCTAGAGATACCTGTCTCAGCTGTGTACCAGTTACCTGTCTCACTGTGTGCCACAGATACCTGTCTCACCGTGTGCCAGAGATACCTGTCAAAGCCTCATCTGTGTACCAGAGATACCGGTCTCAGTTGTGTACCAGATAACTGTCTCACCGTGTGCCAGAGATACCTGTCTCAGCTGTGTACCAGATACCTGTCTCACCATGTGCCAGAGATACCTGTCTCAGTTGTGTACCAGATACCTGTCTCACCGTGTGCCAGAGATACCTGGTTCAGTTGTGTACCAGAGATACCTGTCTCAGCTGTGTACTAGAGATACCGGTCTCAGCTGTGTCGTGTACTAGAGATACCGGTCTCAGCTGTGTACCAGAGATACCTGTCTCAGCTGTGTACCAGAGATACCTGTCTCAGTTGTGTACCAGAGATACCTGTCTCAGATCTGTACTAGAGATACCTGTCTCAGCTGTGTACCAGAGATACCTGTCTCAGCTGTGTACTAGAGATACCGGTCTCAGCTGTGTACTAGAGATACCTGTATCAGTTGTGTACTAAAGATACCTGTCTCAGATCTGTACTAGAGATACCTGTCTCAGCTGTGTACCAGAGATACCTGTCTCAGTTGTGTACCAGAGATACCTGTCTCAGATCTGTACTAGAGATACCTGTCTCAGCTGTGTACCAGAGATACCTGTCTCAGCTGTGTACTAGAGATACCGGTCTCAGCTGTGTACTAGAGATACCTGTCTCAGTTGTGTACCAGAGATACCTGTCTCAGTCGTGTACTAGAGATACCGTTCTAAGCTGTGTACTAGAGATACCTGTCTCAGTCGTGTACTGGAGATACCTGTCTCAGCTGTGTACCAGAGATTCCTGTCTCAGTTGTGTACTAGACATATGTATATCAGTTGTTTACTAAAGATACCTGTCTCAGTTCTGTACTAGAGATACCTGTCTCAGCTGTGTACCAGAGATACCTGTCTCAGCTGTGTACTAGAGATACCGGTCTCAGCTGTGTACTAGAGATACCTGTCTCAGCTGTGTACCAGAGATACCTGCCTCAGTCGTGTACTAGAGATACCGGTCTAAGCTGTGTACTAGAGATACCGGTCTCAGTTGTGTACTAGACATACCTGTATCAGTTGTGTACCAGAGATACCTGTATCAGTTCTGTACTAGAAATTCCTGTCTCAGCTGTGTACCAGAGATACATGTCTCAGCTGTGTACTAGAGATACCGGTCTCAGCTGTGTACTAGAGATACCTGTCTCAGCTGTGTACCAGAGATACCTGTCTCAGTCGTGTACTAGAGATACCGGTCTCAGCTGTGTACCAGAGATACCTGTCTCAGCTGTGTACTAGAGATACCTGTCTCAGTCGTGTACTAGAGATACCGGTCTCAGCCGTGTACCAGAGATACCTGTCTCAGCTGTGTACTAGAGATACCTGTCTCAGTCGTGTACTAGAGATACCTGTCTCAGCCGTGTACCAGAGATACCGGTCTCAGCTGTGTACTAGAGATACCTGTCTCAGTTGTGTACCAGAGATACCTGTCTCAGATCTGTACTAGAGATACCTGTCTCAGCTGTGTACCAGAGATACCTGTCTCAGCTGTGTACTAGAGATACCGGTCTCAGCTGTGTACTAGAGATACCTGTCTCAGTTGTGTACCAGAGATACCTGTCTCAGTCGTGTACTAGAGATACCGGTCTCAGTCGTGTACTGGAGATACCTGTCTCAGCTGTGTACCAGAGATTCCTGTCTCAGTTGTGTACTAGACATATGTATATCAGTTGTTTACTAAAGATACCTGTCTCAGTTCTGTACTAGAGATACCTGTCTCAGCTGTGTACCAGAGATACCTGTCTCAGCTGTGTACTAGAGATACCGGTCTCAGCTGTGTACTAGAGATACCTGTCTCAGCTGTGTACCAGAGATACCTGTCTCAGTCGTGTACTAGAGATACCGGTCTAAGCTGTGTACTAGAGATACCGGTCTCAGTTGTGTACTAAACATACCTGTATCAGTTGTGTACCAGAGATACCTGTATCAGTTCTGTACTAGAAATTCCTGTCTCAGCTGTGTACCAGAGATACATGTCTCAGCTGTGTACTAGAGATACCGGTCTCAGCTGTGTACTAGAGATACCTGTCTCAGCTGTGTACCAGAGATACCTGTCTCAGTCGTGTACTAGAGATACCGGTCTCAGCTGTGTACCAGAGATACCTGTCTCAGCTGTGTACTAGAGATACCTGTCTCAGTCGTGTACTAGAGATACCGGTCTCAGCCGTGTACCAGAGATACCAATCTCAGTCATGTACTAGAGATACCTGTCTCAGCCGTGTACCAGAGATACCTGTCTCAGCCGTGTACCAGAGATACCGGTCTCAGCTGTGTACTAGAGATACCTGTCTCAGTCGTGTACCAGAGATACCTGTCTCAGCCGTGTACCAGAGATACCGGTCTCAGCTGTGTACTAGAGATACCTGTCTCAGCTGTGTACTAGAGATACCTGTCTCAGTTGTGTACTAGAGATACCTGTCTCAGTTGTGTACTAGAGATACCTGTCTCAGCCGTGTACCAGAGATACCTGTCTCAGCAGTGTACTAGAGATACCTGTCTCAGTCGTGTACTAGAGATACCGGTCTCAGCCGTGTACCAGAGATACCGGTCTCAGCTGTGTACTAGAGATACCTGTCTCAGCAGTGTACTAGAGATACCTGTCTCAGCCGTGTACCAGAGATACCGGTCTCAGATGTGTACCAGAGATACCGGTCTCAGCTGTGTACCAGAGATACCTGTCTCAGTTGTGTACTAGAGATACCGGTCTCAGTTGTGTACTAGAGATACCTGTATTAGTTGTGTACTAAAGATACCTGTCTCAGTTCTGTACTAGAGATACCTGTCTCAGCTGTGTACCAGACATAACTGTCTCAGTTGTGTACTAGAGATACCTGTATTAGTTGTGTACTAAAGATACCTGTCTCAGTTCTGTACTAAAGATTCCTGTCTCAGCTGTGTACCAGACATACCTGTCTCAGCTGTGTACTAGAGATACCGGTCTCAGCTGTGTACCAGAGATACCTGTCTCAGCTGTGTACCAGAGATACCTGTCTCAGCTGTGTACCAGAGATACCTGTCTCAGTTGTGTACTAGAGTTACCTGTCTCAGCTGTGTACCAGAGATACCGGTCTCAGCTGTGTACCAGAGATACCTGTCTCAGCTGTGTACCAGAGATACCTGTCTCAGTTGTGTACTAGAGTTACCTGTCTCAGCTGTGTACCAGAGATACCTGTCTCAGCTGTGTACCAGAGATACCTGTCTCAGCTGTGTACCAGACATACCTGTCTCAGCTGTGTACTAGAGATACCGGTCTCAGCTGTGTACCAGAGATACCTGTCTCAGCTGTGTACCAGAGATACCTGTCTCAGCTGTGTACCAGAGATACCTGTCTCAGTTGTGTACTAGAGTTACCTGTCTCAGCTGTGTACCAGAGATACCGGTCTCAGCTGTGTACCAGAGATACCTGTCTCAGCTGTGTACCAGAGATACCTGTCTCAGATCTGTACTAGAGATACCTGTCTCAGCTGTGTACCAGAGATACCTGTCTCAGCTGTGTACTAGAGATACCGGTCTCAGCTGTGTACTAGAGATACCTGTCTCAGTTGTGTACCAGAGATACCTGTCTCAGTCGTGTACTAGAGATACCGGTCTAAGCTGTGTACTAGAGATACCTGTCTCAGTCGTGTACTGGAGATACCTGTCTCAGCTGTGTACCAGAGATTCCTGTCTCAGTTGTGTACTAGACATATGTATATCAGTTGTTTACTAAAGATACCTGTCTCAGTTCTGTACTAGAGATACCTGTCTCAGCTGTGTACCAGAGATACCTGTCTCAGCTGTGTACTAGAGATACCGGTCTCAGCTGTGTACTAGAGATACCTGTCTCAGCTGTGTACCAGAGATACCTGTCTCAGTCATGTACTAGAGATACCGGTCTAAGCTGTGTACTAGAGATACCGGTCTCAGTTGTGTACTAGACATACCTGTATCAGTTGTGTACCAGAGATACCTGTATCAGTTCTGTACTAGAAATTCCTGTCTCAGCTGTGTACCAGAGATACATGTCTCAGCTGTGTACTAGAGATACCGGTCTCAGCTGTGTACTAGAGATACCTGTCTCAGCTGTGTACCAGAGATACCTGTCTCAGTCGTGTACTAGAGATACCGGTCTCAGCTGTGTACCAGAGATACCTGTCTCAGCTGTGTACTAGAGATACCTGTCTCAGTCGTGTACCAGAGATACCTGTCTCAGCTGTGTACTAGAGATACCTGTCTCAGCTGTGTACTAGAGATACCTGTCTCAGTCGTGTACTAGAGATACCTGTCTCAGCCGTGTACCAGAGATACCGGTCTCAGCTGTGTACTAGAGATACCTGTCTCAGTCGTGTACCAGAGATACCTGTCTCAGCCGTGTACCAGAGATACCGGTCTCAGCTGTGTACTAGAGATACCTGTCTCAGCTGTGTACCAGAGATACCTGTCTCAGTCGTGTACTTGAGATACCGGTCTCAGCTGTGTACCAGAGATACCTGTCTCAGCAGTGTACTAGAGATACCTGTCTCAGTTGTGTACTAGAGATACCTGTCTCAGCCGTGTACCAGAGATACCTGTCTCAGCAGTGTACTAGAGATACCTGTCTCAGTCGTGTACTAGAGATACCGGTCTCAGCCGTGTACCAGAGATACCGGTCTCAGCTGTGTACTAGAGATACCTGTCTCAGCAGTGTACTAGAGATACCTGTCTCAGCTGTGTACCAGAGATACCTGTCTCAGCTGTGTACCAGAGATACCTGTCTCAGTTGTGTACTAGAGTTACCTGTCTCAGCTGTGTACCAGAGATACCTGTCTCAGCTGTGTACCAGAGATACCTGTCTCAGCTGTGTACCAGAGATACCGGTCTCAGCTGTGTACCAGAGATACCTGTCTCAGTTGTGTACCAGAGATACATGTCTCAGCTGTGTACCAGAGATACCGGTCTCAGTTGTTTACCAGAGATACCTGTCTCAGCTGTGCCGTGTCCCAGAGATACCGGTCTCAGCCGTGTACTAGAGATACCTGTCTTAACCATGTACTAGAGATACCTGTCTCAGCTGTGTACTAGAGATACCTGTCTCAGCCGTGTACTAGAGATACCTGTCTCAGTTCTGTACTAGAGATACCGGTCTCAGCCGTGTACTAGAGATACCTGTCTCAGATCTGTACTAGAGATACCTGTCTCAGCCTTGTACTAGAGATACCTGTCTCAGCCTTGTACTAGAGATACCTGTCTCAGCGGTGTACTAGAGATACCTGTCTCAGCCTTGTACTAGAGAGATACCTGTCTCAGCCGTGTACTAGAGATACCTGTCTCAGCCTTGTACTAGAGATACCTGTCTCAGCTGTGTACTAGAGATACCTGTCTCAGCCGTGTACTAGAGATACCTGTCTCAGCCTTGTACTAGAGATACCTGTCTCAGCCGTGTACTAGAGATACCTGTCTCAGCTGTGTACTAGAGATACCTGTCTCAGCTGTGTACTAGAGATACCTGTCTCAGCTGTGTACTAGAGATACCTGTCTCAGCTGTGTACTAGAGATACCTGTCTCAGATCTGTACTAGAGATACCTGTCTCAGCTGTGTACTAGAGATACCTGTCTCAGCTGTGTACTAGAGATACCTGTCTCAGCCGAGTACTAGAGATACCTGTCTCAGCCGAGTACTAGAGATACCTGTCTCAGCCTTGTACTAGAGATACCTGTCTCAGCCGTGTACTAGATACCTGTCTCAGCCGAGTACTAGAGATACCTGTCTCAGCCGTGTACTAGATACCTGTCTCAGCCGAGTACTAGAGATACCTGTCTCAGCCGCGTACTAGATACCTGTCTCAGCCGAGTACTAGAGATACCTGTCTCAGCCGTGTACTAGATACCTGTCTCAGCCGAGTACTAGAGATACCTGTCTCAGCCGTGTACTAGATACCTGTCTCAGCCAAGTACTAGAGATACCTGTCTCAGCCATGTACTAGAGATACCTCTCTCAGCTGTGTACTAGAGATACCTGTCTCAGCCGTGTACTAGATACCTGTCTCAGCCGTGTACTAGAGATACCTGTCTCAGCCGTGTACTAGATACCTGTCTCAGCCATGTACTAGAGATACCTGTCTCAGCCTTGTACTAGAGATACCTGTCTCAGCCGTGTACTAGAGATACCTGTCTCATTCGTGCACTAAAGATAGTAGTCTAAATGTACTCCAGAGATACCAAACTCAGTCTTCTCCAGAGGGACCTGACTCAGACTCGTTAGTGACTGCATACTGCTTACGTTTTTTGGGAGCTAGCTGGTGATTGTTGGCAGTACATATATGACTCATCGACTGATGTATTTAGCTAGCTCCCAGTAGTGTAGTAATGCTTGTCAGCTTATATAGGTTTAATCTTCAACAAAGGATGCCAAGAGAACGAAACAAATTTGATGATAGAAGAAAATTGAAAAGGTTTATAAAATTGCATGATCTGGGGCCTATCTATCAAGCTCCGTATGGGGCTTGAAGCCCCATGTTTCTGGTGAGCCTTCAGACTCGCCAGAAACTAGACTTGTGCGCGGCGAAAAAATTTGTTTCGGATCGATTCGGATGTTTTCGAATCGATTCGAATTCGGATACACTCAAATGCATTCGTTTCGGATTCGTTTGGATTCAAATAAATTCTGATTTATTCGGATGTATTCGGTTTGGATTCGATTTGTAAATTCGGAAGTTCGGTATGTGTTAGGTGGAATGTGCTGTGTATTAGACTAGTATTATGTACTGTAATATTAGGTGTAACCCATAGCAGAGTGATATAACCTAATATACAGTACAATACTAGTGTAATTGTGATAAGTCCATGGCCATCCAAATGTTACGAATAAATCCGAACTAATTCGGATTTATTCGTTAGATTCAGTGCTACGGTAATTTGGAAATTCGAATCGATCCGAATCTCTGAATTTGACGAATTCGTCCGAATTTAAATTAGGAACTAAACGAAACGCACGTCTACCAGAAACACAAGTTATGACCGCTGCTCCATAACCTGTCCGCCTGCTCTGAGGAGGCGGACAGACATCGCCGCAATTTAACCCCCGAATACGATTGGGTTGATTGACACCCCCCTGCTAGCGGCCGCAAATCTGCAAGGGGTGGCGTTGCACCAGCAGTTCACAAGAGCTGCTGGTGCAATGCTGAATGCGGAGAGCGTATTGCTCTCTGCATTCAGCGAGGTCTGTCGGACATGATCCGCTGATCGGATCATGTCCGACAGGCCTTTCATAAATAGGCCCCTCTATCTAAATCACTTGTGTCTAATTTTGACTTCCCTGTGCCTTTATGTTAGGGAAGAAATATGCTCAGGAAATTATTTAACAAGTATTTAAAACATAAACAGTCTTCTATTTGGCACATATACTTAACAACGTTAAATTTAAAGCACAGATTAAAAGAAAAAATGATAAAATTAAGCAGAACTCACAGAAATTGTTAGATACAAGAAGGTGGTATAAATCTAATCTGCTTTTTAATATTTCTTCTTATATCTTATGCCAAAAGTAATGTTGCAGGGAATCCTTAAATTACACATAACACATTCCATTCTAAGCACTTATTTGGCTCATTTTCCATCACTTAGGAAACTACATTCCTACTTTTTTCCTAAAACTTAATACTCCCTTTTACCAATTACATTTTTGTACTCTGGGAAAAATGTTATTAACCGTCGACTAGCTAATAATATTAATAAAAATCGTCAGTGAAAAAAATATAAATAAATGTTTTTGTTTTTTTTTATAATAATTTTTATTGAGGTATAATCAAAGGCATACATTGATCATATAGATAGGTTCTTGCAGTGCATATCACATACAGTAAGGTTACAATGATACAAGAATGATAAGATAAAACGTAAAGGAAACGTAAAAATAACAAATTTACATAGCATGCAAACATTGGATACATAGTATGCCAAACATTTAGAAGCCTTCTAAATAACATCATAGGCCACTCTTGGACCATCACAAACATTAAGATGAAAGAAGGCCTTTGCAAACAAAAGCTCGCTGGTACACCTCGATTTTATATTCTTTTATCACAGGCTTATATTAATAGTGTGTATAGAAGGTTAAATGCCATAGGAATAATATTGAGAGGATAAAATCCTTTATTTGAAAACAAAAAGGGAGTATAGTACAAAAAAGTATAGTTAGGGTGCAACATAAAAAAGATAAGTTGCATAGTTAGCTCTCCTGAGACAGGAGGTTTATTATAAGGGGGGGGGGGGGGGTATGTAGCCTAGGAGCTAAGAGGCTCATTATGGGATAAGAAGGAGATAATTAAATAAGTGTGGTAGGCAGCAGATATTAGGTAGAAATGTTTTAACGCCCCAGGGTAATATTCTCAAATGTATAGTTACTGAAACATATTGGTTTCCCAGGGCTAAATAAAGGTGAGTTAGTTATAAAGTAAGCTAATGGTATAGTATTAAGGATATGGCTCGGCATAAAAGGGGATCTAGGAATTATATAGTCATTTAATACCAACTAGGATGGTCTGTAATATGAGTGTGTATATCAAGCTAAAATAAAATAGGGGAGATCAATTATATCAGAAGGTAGAGGGTAGAACTTGATGAGGCACACTGGACTTAGGTTTATAAAATTATATGAAGGTGGGGGCTTATTAAAAAGCCAGCTAATCAGACATGGAGTGGATTGGTATGGGAAAAGGGCTGATTGCATATTGAACCGATGCAAAACTCAACAGGCTGAAGCCCATGCTATCTCGATGAATGGAGTTGACGAACGCTATACAGCTCAGTTCTGGCACTATGTGGAGGGAGACTATACAGGATGCAGGTCCAGCCTGCATTAGGAAGCATATTAGAGACTTGGATGAGAGGATACATATGGTGGTGTAAGGTGTTGGTGGTAGACATAAATCTGAAGCTATCTGTAAAATGAAACAAGCAAATATGATAGTTGAAATGAAAGAGTTGCTGTTGTGGAACTAGTTACGCTTGAGGTAGTTGCAAGATAAACCACAAGGGGACCCTAATAGGGGTGAGCTTTACAAGCGTGAAATGAGCCAGCATAGAAATCATGTGCATTTGCTGTTGTGGTCGAACAGTTAAACATACAGTATTGGCAACATGTCTGAGACTTTATCAAAAAATAAAAATACACTACTTATGTAGGGCGATTTGCAATGTAATGTAGAGCGAGAGCTAAAAGCTAGAACTGAGATTCTTCCCCAGAGCCCTGAACCTGAAAAGAAATGGGCACCCACTGCCCCGGCCGCTGGCAGTGATGTGTCCTAATCAGGGACAACTCCAAGGCTCTACAAGCATGACTAATACAATAAGGATACCCTTTACCTAGAAATGCAGTATGATGGCCCCTTTGACTCATTAATATGCGATAGTCAAACTGACTTTCAGAAGTTATGAGCCGCTAAGAGCAGCAGGAGCTCAGACTTAAAAGGTGTGATATGGTGCGAGGCATATTTTAGGGTTGGATAGGTCAAGTATCACATGCTAGGGCGTTAATCAGTATTAGGTTCAGCAAGGGAACACACTCTAGGTATTAGGTAAGCATTTCTAATTAGAACAGAGCCCTTTACAACCATAGTGAAATACATTACATGATGTATAAGACAGTGTATAATACATGTTAATCTAAATGGCACAAAACTGGAGACATCTAAAATGACTAGTCAGTAGAGTACCGTAGAAATTGGCAGAGATAAATTGGTTACACAGCTCTCATCTAAGATGCTTAGAAATTTACCCCAACAAAGCACAAAAAGCACATACATAGGTATTACCTCATTTTGAATTTAAAAGTATCTAAAGCAGTATAAGATGTTTAACAAAAAACAAGCACGCTAAACCATGTTGATAGAACAGGGCAAACAGGCTGCTGGGATCGTAAACCTGGGTAATCCAGTTTGTGACTATAAGGAATATCAGTTATCTCTTTCAGTCCCATTAGTAAACCTAATAGCCATGTACTAAACCCTGCAGACAGGGTGGGGGAAAGCAATAAAGGTAACAGCCACAGTAATTAAACAACCACTTCACTCCAGTAGTCACAAGCAGAGCCGTCAGTATAAAATATGGCTGTGTCCACGTTAGCCAGCAGAAGCCTCTCCCTGCATCTATTAGCGGTTCTCCTGTATTAATATATAATAGATGGTATGCCAGACAGAAGCTATTTTGCAGGACCAGAGGTGATAGAGAACTCCGCAAGTACCCCTCACCAGCTTTTCATGTCTTATGTCCCATTTCAAAATGCCGCACCACCAGGGTCCCAACTAGCATGGGCAGGTACTGGAATCGGTAAGATAGAATACTCAGGAGGGCTACCTCTCGCGGCAAATTCTATAATTTCGCTGCTGTGCGTATATCCACTCGTTTCTGTACCGACTTCTTGCAGTAGAAGGAGAGCCCTCCTATCCTGACCGCAGGCTGAAAAAACTGTGCACCCCGCAGCTGCAGGTAAATGTGGGGGCAGAGGTCGGACGACAAAGTGGTCCGGTGCCTCTCCGGTTAGCTCCAGTGCTGGGTACTTGTCCAGGTAGTCGCCCTCCTCCGCCAATGCTGGAATATATGCTGCACAGTGGGCTTTACTTCCATAAGGGCAATTGGGCAATTCTCCTCGCGGTGGAGAGTCAAACAGAAAGCATGAGGTCCTGGAGGTTGGTGTTTCAGATCCATTACTCCGCTCCAAGATAGTGTCAGCACTAGATGGGTTAGAGACAACATGAGTGGGTCCGCTTCCTTCATCACAGTTCCCAAGTAGTGTTGTCTCCATCCTAGTGAAGTGTTTATGCAAGAGCTGTGCCACATCCTCAAACCATCTGCGTAGGGCCTCCATCTCGGCCATAACTCCAAGGGACTCCGGCAGTCTAAAACATCCACTTGAACACTTATTAGGACTCTTGAGTAGTGAAGATCAATAAATCACCTTGTAGGATGAAAAACATTTTTAATCCAAGGGGTGAATAGGTAAGGTTTAAGTCTTATTGGAGCCAGGAGCTCCACTCGTGCACGTCTGGTTCCCTTGGAAGTTGGCTCCGCCCCCCAAATAAATGTTTTTTTAAGGGACGTAAAATGCAAAACGAAAATTACCTAAAATGTTAGCCCATTTTTTTTATAGTTTTGTTGTCTGGATATAACCATGGGGTTAATTCCAACATTTTAAATTTTTTTATATATATATATATTGGAAGAAAGGGTTATTTTTATTTTAGTTAACAAAATGATCACAATCTTTCTGAGTCAAACACAGACGAGCTAGTTATCTGCCATGAGATTCGATCACCATTTTTCCACATGAACACAATGAACAACTGATAATGGGCTAGATTACAAGTGGCGCACTCATTTTTTTTTCTCGATCGAGTGCTAACTGTGCTAACTGAGCTTGGCTGGATTAGTAGGTGTACTCAGGACTTCAAATATCTCGACTACTATGACCAACAGTTAAATAAACTCTAGTGTTAATGGGAAAATAGCAAAGGTTCACCTGGTGAATGGTATTCTATATGCGCTGCATGATGAACGATATAGAAGAGTGCTTAGTTCAAACTTAACTTTATACATGGAAAACTAACTGACAGTGCTGACTGAACATCTGGTATAGTGCTCTATGATGTGGCTGATGCCTTCTGGGTTAATTAGTAGGGGCTTAAGATTAGAACGGTAACATCATATGGCAGGTATATATTGATAGACATAAGAAGCAACCTACTATTTAGGACAGGTTATTTAATAGCAGCTCTCATACTTCAATTCTTGTCCTACTACTATTAGGCCCCAGCGGTTTTGTTCATTTTATTGAAAAAGAGCGACTCAGACTGACACACCCATACATGAAGAGAGCTGGCCAAACTCTCTATAGTCTGGTTGACAGGAAAACTGAGTACAGAAAACCCACTATGCTTCATGTAACAAGGATCGCAGTTACCAATGCTAAATCTCTGTGTTGCACTTATACAACAGGGATCTATTCAACCACTGAAAAGCAACTCGCATACCAATATGCTTCCTCTACTGGCATTTGTACGCTTATGTATTACTAAGGGCTAGCTAAAAAGAGTGTAACATTCACACATCCGTGCGCAGCCCCATATCACTCCAGTCAGTAAAATACACTCAAACTTCAACCGATACTTGTGAGGAGCAACAAATGAGTGAAACTAGGTAACTATCTGCCCACGGCAAGTAACTTGATAAAGGGAGGCATAATTAGCAATATGATATATAATAGTACATAGCATATATAAAAACAACCAGTTTGTTCAGATAACTTATCAGTTACAACTATCGCCAATAAATCCCCAGTAGTTCTGCACACAATATGACAGCAGGAGGGTATAGTTATAAGTCCACACAACTTGAGACATTTGTCAAGAATGTAGGTTCCTCAGTTATGGCTATGAGAAGGTCATTTAAAGGATCCATAAGAGTATCTTGACTGTGGGGACATCTGCTAATGCAGATCTGTCCCTATGATTGAGTCACCGGGTTCATCCAATGCCAGACCGGGGGCCGCATGAGAAGTGACAGTCCATTTCTGCAACCTGGTGCATGAGCAGAACACGCCAGCCTCCCTCACCAACCTGCCGAAACAAATGTACAGTGTTCCACCCAGGTGCCAAGCCTTGCTGTGTACCCACGCAGTCCCTCTGCAAATTTGCTGCACTCAGCGGTGACAAGAAGAAGCACTCCTGGAAATGCGCAGGCAACACATCACGCTGTGGCACTTGTCTCTCCATATAGTCCACCCTATGATTCTCCGCTGCACCTGTGTACTCATCTGTCAGAGGTAAGTAGGTCTCACACGAGAGAACTTCTATCCGGGGACTCGTGCTTAATGGTAGCAATAGCAGAAAGCACGCCTGTGGTGCTGTGGATGTTTAGCCCCCTGTGACTCCTGCAGTTCTTTATGCTCTCCCTCGATCTCATTGTGACAAGCATGTGCTGATCGGATCATACAGTGGAAAGCTTCAAACCTCCTACATATCCTCCTCTCATAGTCCTCCAACAATTCTTTTACCGCTTTAAAGGTTAGTTGTGTATTCATATTAGTGGGTGCTGTAACACACCGTAGGAGATGCAGGAGAACAGAGGCCCAAGATTGGTTAGTAATCCAAAATGGCGCCTCAGCCGGTGTAACTGCTCAGTTCAGCGTAGATCACTCAATTTCCTTGGGGTTTGCGGCTTGTCCAGGTTACCTCTTTACATTACCCTTCAATGTAGCCCTCTATTCGGAATTTTACTATTATTGGGGCTTTCTTGGGTGCTGTTTACACGGAGCTCTCAAATCATGCGACTATCCCAGTTGCTGACCAGCTCCGCCAAGGCATATTATTTTTGCATGGTGAAGATCAAGCCCTGCCTCCCACTGCTTCTCAGAATAGTGCCTGCTGATGCCTGCGGGTGCCTGTTTGTGTGTGCTTGTTGGTGTCTGGGGTGATTTGTGTGCGCTTGTTGGTGTCTGTGGATGTCTATCTCCCTCTTAAAGCACATCTTACATGTGATGACAAGTGCTAAGTGTCTATCATTGTGAGTAACTGTGATTACACAGTCTGATAAGCAATAAGCAGTTATTCTTTATTAAAATATGAACTTCAGTAGCATCTTTTTTTTATTACATTTCACTATTTTAGTATTTAATAGAAACCAATTTACAAATTACAGTTATAGAAGAGTGTTGCAAACTTTAAATGTTTTTGTAAATCAACCTAGTACATTACACTTATCAGTTTCAGGGTATGTTAAATAACAAAAAGGGGTGGAGTGGGCTTTGCTTTAAAATGACTGGAATTGAACCCATTATTCTTAAAACTTAGGGTCAACAGCTAATGCATACTACTTATGTAAAGTCATATTGGATTCATTAGAATCCATAAGAATCTCCTGACATTAAAAGGGACATTAAACTCCAGACTTTATATTGTTTAAAAAGATAGATACTCCAGGGGGCATGGCTAGGTGGGGGCCAACTCCAGGGGGCATGGCTAGGTGGGGGCCATGGCTGGTCACACAATATGAAGCTCCCAGACCTTGCTTTAATAACCCAGGGTGTGCAACTCTTGATCTGCTGTTGCTGACATCTATATACCACCAATACAAATTACCATGGATGAATTATATATGCAACAACAAGCCCAATTGCATAACCTAGAATGCACACTAGACAACAACCTTTATAAAGATGGCAGGCCAAGAGGATAACACCACAATACTTGATTACTGAGTGATGGAGACCTATGCATTGGATCAGCTACCAGGGCCCCTGACAGAGGACCTACATAATCATGAGAGCAATATGATCATCCCAAAGTCTCATTCATCCTCTGCTGATGCAGCCAAACGAGAGCTTTGCCCAATGGAGTTGGCTCTGAGAAACCCCAGCAGCTCTGCGCTTCTGATCCAGCTATTAGATCATTAGCAAGAGAGGAGTTCTTGTCTCTGGCGCCAGTCTTGGGGAGGGCGGCCAACTCCCAGGTCAGACCCCAGAGTATCTGAAATCTCCATCTACCTCTAAGAGACTGACGGTTCCGCAACCATTAGATTTACTGGGTCCACTACAAAATGTGTCCTTTATCTTTATTACTCTGGCTGAGCCCGTATATATACCTGATGGATCAGTCTGTGCAGAGTTATCAGCGAGTAACAGTTTTACAGATCATATGTGTTCCTTTGACGGGTTTAAGTTGCTGCTAGAGTACCATAGCCGCTGAGAACATTAACATAAAATTGGAATCAAAACGTTTGCCTATCTAAAACAAGAGTTCGATCTTTCCAATAAATACTTTTTCACTTATCTTCAAATTAGACAATATTATTTTTCAATATTAGAGAAATATGGGAACGATTGATCTTTGGGAGAGATAGATAATGGGATTAGATTATATAAAGCTGGTCTGACATCAATAGCTGTTTGGCACAAAATGGTAATGCAAAAAAAGTCAAAGGAAACTTAGATCTAATATACAATAACTGGAGAAGAGAATTTACTGAGATATCAATGGAAAAAATTGAAAACTCCTTTAAATTAGCACAAAAAATGTGTCAAAGCACAAGGGTTTAGAGAATCTCATATGCGAGTGATGAATCAAGCATATATATCCCCAGCGAGAATATCTAAATGGTACCCGTCAACAATTATATGCTGTACTAGATGTTCGTACCCGAGTGCAGATCTTGTACATTGCCTTTGGACTTGTCCCAAGGTGAGGAAATTTTGGGAAAAAATTTACTATTGGCTGAATAGAATTTTAGACAGGCCAGTTAGTTTGTTGACATTAGATATAATCTTTTTACATGATAAAAAAAGAGAATAATAACTTAATTAATACAGCTGTTTTGATTGGCAGAAATATTATCCTCAGTTCATGGAAATCCAAATATAGCCCAAGCATAAACAATTTTAAGAAGAAGATCCTGTTACAGATTAGTTTAGAGCAATACGAACCAAACCGATTCTCAGAAATCGCTGTTAAAAAATTATTTAATAAATGGCTAAAGGTAATACTCTCATATACAGAGGATATGCAGAAACAGATAACGTTCTCATTTAAAAAATCAGATTATTTTTGCATGTCAGTGTTGACAGGAGAATTTCCAGAGTATTGGTTATAACAAAGTTAATGTGGTCATGCCTCCCCGAGTGTAGGGGGGAAGGAGAGGGGCTTTGAATTGTGTTTTTTTGTTTTGTTCTGTTTTTATTTTGTTTTGTTTTTGGTTTGCTTTGCTTTGTTTAGTTCTGTTTTTACTAAGATACATAACTCCAGTTCATGGTCGAGAGTAAAATTTATTATATGTAGAAGGGCCCAAGGTTAAATAATTGTTAAAATTACATTAATGTTTTTTTCCCTTTCTCTATTATCTTGGAGGCTTTCCTCTTTTTTTTTTTCTGTATCTGTATTTTTGAATACTGAAATTATGTAAGGATATTGGTCACTGTTAGTCAGACATTCTGATACCTCCAAGCAATATACGCTTATATTAATATGTAAAATGTTTTTGTTTCCTTGCGGTGAAAACTGTAACATGAATTGGTGTATAAATAAAGATTTTTTTAAAAAACAACATAAAATCGAACATCTACAAATTAAATTGATACCAATGCTCTTATAGTACAAATATCAGTGCTGGAGTTGGTTAAAGATTTGCGTCATTTATAAGGCTCCCTGATTGGACTTAACTTACCTTTATCCTATGGGGAATATTATTATATTACTCATTCTGAAACTTTGTATGGAAACTACTCATAATGAGAATACTTTGAAAGTAATTGATGTATTTTATAGATTTGAGAATCTTTCCTACTACTCTTTTCCTAGTGCTATCCATATACTCATGAGGGAGATGAAACCACCTTTATGGGCTATTTGGGGACGCATAAATACTACAGTCCATATCAGATGTTATCTTTAGAAATATATGTATTATCATAATAACTACAAGTTACTAATTTTCTCTGTCATGATCTGACTCTCTCTTTCTAACTAAGAGGGTAGATTCCCAAATAGAGATTGTTTTATGCAACTCATATCTCGTTGATACATATTATGCATTGTCATAATAGATTGCCTGTCTGTGATCATTAGCATGCGCTTCTGTGGTGCTTTCACAGCACTCATATTTTTATTTCATAGGAATTCAATTTTAAAGTAGTCATTTCAGTTCTCACTACACTGGCATAGTAAGATATCACCATGGGGCTAAATTATCATATGGCGGGTGGATATGATTCGCTGTAGCAAATCATGTCTGCACGACATCACTTAATGCCGATAGCAAACGCTGTCAGCATTTAACATTGTCGGCATTTAACATTTAACATTGCACAAGCAGTTCTGGTGAACTGTTTGTGCAATGGTGCCCCCTGCAGATTCACGGCTAATCGTATTTGATTGGGCTGATTGCTGTCCGCCGCTCAGAGGCGGTGGACAAGTAAAGGAGCAGTCAGCAGCGGTCTTATTTGGCCCTTGATAATTTGGCCCTCATGTATTAGAATTCTTGCCTATGAGCCTTTATCCACCTTCTTTTACAATAGTATGGTTAATACGGATCTCATTGCTTATTTAGCTAATCTACAATAAATAGTGAGTTTAGCTCTCATGACATTGTAAATAAGAGATATAAAGATTAACTGCTAACAGGTAACTCAGAGGTATTGTGGAATATTAAGGATCCCTTGATATTACTATACTTCTAGTAAAAGCCTACTTATTATAATAATATTAGAAACTTTATCTTTTACATGTAATGTCATTACGGTCTATAAACTTTAGATCTCTGGGCTATTTACATGTATAGCTATCCACAGTTTGCTATTTCACAAATGTTATCCTTTTGGCTCCAGTAGTTGGCTAGTATTTTTGTAATATGCTATTTCACCTTGTAGGGGGGCTTACCAACTTCCCAAATTTAATTTGCTTTGGACCAAATGTAACCACACTAAGAGTTTTCCTTTTTCTCCTTTTCATTCCCTTTTCCATATGCTTTTTATTGTTCTAAGATCCAAGAGAAATCATTTCAGTTACTAGAATTATTCCTCCATTTCTATGCTCTTTAGGGTCTAAGAGTGGCCCTCCATAGTTTGGGAGGAATCTAAATTATTAAAAATGAGGTTTCATTTTCATATGTTCTTTCATATAATTATATTACTTACTTGCAGGTCATCCACAGCTACAGAGGCGGTTTCACTTTATCTATAATGCTTGTAGATTATTATTCTAGTATTGTTCATAGGTTCTCTGTATGTTGAGTTGTAGTACATTTGAGAAGTAGTTCCAGTTCTAAAGCTTTTGTACTTAAACCTACAAAGCTGTAATTGATTGCAGATAACTTGTATACCTCTTTTCGCTCTCTAAGAACATGTATTATATGCTGTACATTTAATAACCTCAATAAAAAATGATGATATAAAAAAAAACATAGATAATCCCTTTATTACCCATTAACCAGTTTTGCATAACCAACACAGTTATATTAATACTCTGTGATTAACTAGTATCTAAGCCTCTGCAGACTGCCCCCTTAACTCAGTTCTTTTGACACGCTTGCATTTTAGCTAATTAGTTCCCTCTCATAAATAACTCTGTCTGACAGCGAGAGCAAGCTACATTGAGTGTAATGGCGCGGTCGGGCCAGGCTGTCACCAGACAGCTGGCCAGATGCGCTCTGATAGAAAACCAGACCCGCTCAGTAGAGCACAGAGGCCGGGTTTGAAAAACCCTCTTTTTTAAAAAAAAAAAATGCCCGGCAATATAAGGTTACATAAAGATAGCACTAAAATAATGTTATATAATTCTGCACTATGTGCAGAATTATATAACACTATTTTCTAGGTTTACTGGCGCTTTTTGCTAATGCATTAATATTACAAAATTGCTTCTGTTCAATACCGAAATGCACCCATGTGGTTTCCAATTTTGGCTGGAATATCCCTTTAAGTATAGGGAGCTCCTTGAGATTTGCCTCTGTATTTTAGTATGGTATCTGGCTCTGCTTAGTGTCTACTGCCTGGGCCTGTGACCATCTTTGCAGGGGTTAGCTATTTCGGACCTGATTGCTGCCACCTTGTTTTCGTTTAATTGGAAAGTTAATCCTGCTGGTTTTTGTGCTTGACAATGAATACGATCCACTGGAATTTAGCATCTCATTAGGGTTGTGTTGTTACTTGTTTTCTAACAAGTATTCCTTTAATTATGCTATATATATTTATCTGAGGAATCGGGATTGAGATATGGGGGCCTATTTATCAAGCCGTCAACTTCCTTGCATTCAATGGCACCAATACGCTTGCTTAAGATCCCCTAACATCGCTGCAGCAGACCTGAATACGCTCTCCAAAGTTACCAAAAAAGCTGTCAAAAAGCTGCGCACCAAGTACGGGGCCATGAGCAGCGGACTGTTGTTAACTAACAGTCATCGATCTTGCTGCTCTTCGGCTTTTGTATACTGTCACTAAACACTGCCACTATACTACACTATTTTACCCCTATCCCGCTGCTCACGGACCCTGCCGCAACTAAATAAAGTTATTAAACCCTAAACCCCTAAACCTAACACCCCTAATTTAAATCTAATTTAAATAAATCTAAATAAAATTCCTATCATTACCTAAATTATTCCTATTTAAAACTAAATACTTACCTATAAAATAAACCCTAACTAATAGTTACATTGTAGCTAGCTTAGGGTTTATTTTTATTTTACAGGCAAGTTTGTATTTATTTTAACTAGGTAGAATAGTTATTAAATAGTTATTAACTATTTAATAACTACCTAGCTAAAATAAATTCAAAAGTACCTGTAAAATAAAACCTAACCTACGTTACACTAACACTACACTATAATTAAATAAATTAACTAAATTAAATACAATTAACTAAATTATATACAATTATCTAAAGTATAAAAAAACAAACACTAAGTTACAGAAAATTAAAAACAAATGATCAGTTATTTAAACTAATTACACCTAACCTAATAGCCCTATCAAAATAAAAAAGCCCCCCCCAAATAAAAAAAACCCTAGCCTAAACTAAACTACCAATAGCCCTTAAAAGGGCCTTTTGCAGGGCAATGCCCCAAAATAATCAGCTCTTTTACCTGTAAAAAAAAATACAAATACCCCCCAACAGTAAAACCCACCACCCACACAACCAACCCCCCCCAAAATAAAATACTATCTAAAAAACCTAAGCTCCCCATTGCCCTTAAAAGGGCATTTGGATTGGCATTGCCCTTAAAAGGGCAGTTAGCTCTTTTGCGGCCCAAAGCCTTAACCTAAAAATAAAACCCACCCAATATACCCTTAAAAAAACCTAACACTAACCCCCTGAAGATCGACTTAATGGGAGACGTCTTCATCCAAGCCGGGCGAAGTGGTCCTCCAGATGGGCAGAAGTCTTCATCTAAGCAGGGCAGAAGTGGTCCTCCAGACGGCAGAAGTCTTCATCCAAACGGCATCTTCTATCTTCATCCATCTGGCGCGGGGCGGGTCCATCTTCAAGACATCTGACGCGGAGCATCCTCTTCTGCCGATGACTACCCAACGAATGAAGGTTCCTTTAAGTGACGTCATCCAAGATGGCGTCCCTTAGAATCCGATTGGCTGATAGAATTCTATCAGCCAATAGGAATTAAGGTAGAAAAAATCCTATTGGCTGATGCAATCAGCCAATAAGATTGAAGTTTAATCCTATTGGCTGATGCAATCAGCCAATAGGATTGAGCTCGCATTTTATTGGCTGCTCCAATCAGCCAATAGAATGCAAGCTCAATCCTATTGGCTGATTGGATCAGCCAATAGGATATTTTATACCTTAATTCCGATTGGCCGATAGAATTCTATCAGCCAATCGGAATCTAAGGGACGCCATCTTGGATGACATCACTTAAAGGAACCTTCATTCGTAGGGTAGTCGTCGTCAATAGAGGATGCTCCGCGTCGGATGTCCTGAAGATGGACCCACTCCGCTCCGGAAGGATGAAGATAGAAGATGCCGTCTGGATGAAGACTTAGTGTTAGGTTTTTTTAAGGGTGTATTGGGTGGGTTTTATTTTTAGGTTAGGGCTTTGGGCCTGCAAAAGAGCTAAATGCCCTTTTAAGGCAATGCCCATCCAAATGCCCTTTTCAGGACAATGGGGATCTTATTTTTTTTAGATAGTATTTTATTTGGGGGGGTTGGTTGTGTGGGTGGTGGGATTTACTGTTGTGGGGGTTGTTTGTATGTTTTTTTACAGGTAAAAGAGCTGATTACTTTGGGGCAATTCCCCTCAAAAGGCAATTTTAAGGGCTATTGGTAGTTAGGTTTAGGCTAGGGTTTTTTATTTTGGGGGGCCTTTTTTTCTTTTGATAGGGCTATTAGATTAGGTGTAATTAGTTTAAATATCTGATATTTATTTTATTTTTTTCTGTAATTTAGTGGTTTTTTTTTTTTGTACTTTAGATAATTGTATATAATTTAGTTAATTTATTTAATTATAGTGTAGTGTTAGGTGTTAGTGTAACTTAGGTTAGGTTTTATTTTACAGGTCAATTTGTATTTATTTTAGCTAGGTAGTTATTAAATAGTTAATTATTATAAATATTAACTATTTAGTAACTATTCTACCAAGTTAAAATAAATACAAACTTGCCTGTAAAATAAAAATAAACCCTAAGTTATCTACAATGTAACTATTAGTTATATTGTTTCTAGCTTAGGGTTTATTTTACAGGTAAGTATTTAGTTTTAAATAGGAATAATTTAGTTAATGATAGTAATTTTATTTAGATTTATTTAAATTAGATTTAAGTTAGGGGTGTTAGGGTTAGACTTAGGTTTAGGGGTTAATACATTTAATATAGTGGCGGCGACGTTGGGGACGGCAGATTAGGGGTTAATAAGTATAATGTAGGTGGCGGCGGTGTAGGGGGCGGCATATTAGGGGTGTTTAGACTCGGGGTACATGTTAGGGTGTTAGGTGTAAACGTAATTTTATTCTCCCATAGGAATCGATGGGATATCGGGCAGCAGCTAACATGAGCTTTCGCTGCTTTCAGACTCCCATTGATTCCTATGGCATCCGCCGCCTCCAGGGTGGCGGATTGAAAACCAGGTATGCTGGGCCGGAATAGTGGCGAGCATACCTGGTAGTTATTTAATAAGTAACAAAAGTAGTCAGATAGTGCCGTGAACCGCAAATACGCTGGAATTCCTCAGTGTAATTGTGGCGAGCCTGATTCGCCTTATTTATCAAATGCTACAGACCGGCAAAAGTAGAATTTTGTGACGTAACATACGATCCGCCGGTCTCAGTCCGACACAGATCGATGCTTACGTCACAAAATTCTACTTTTGCCGGTCTGTAGCATCCAAGATGACGAACAGCCAATCAGATTGAGCTCGCATTCTATTGGCTGATCGGAACAGCCAATCGGATTGAACTTCAATCAGATTTTTCTAACTTAATTCCGATTGGCTGATAGAATCCTATCAGCCAATCGGAATTCGGCGGACGCCATCTTGGATGACGTCATTTAAAGGTACCTCATTCGTAGTACAGCAGTCGGCCGGGATGGATGCTCCGCGGCGGCGGAGCGAAGAAAGAAGATTGAAGATGCCGCCGGAAGAATGAAGACTTTGCTGCCGCTTGGAGGAAGACGTCCCCGGAGGAAGAATTCTTCATTGCCGCTTGGAGGAAGACATCGCCGGAGGAAGAATTCTTCTTTGCCGCTTGGAGGAAGACATCGCCCGGATCGGATCAGGAGTTCGGCCCGGTGTGGTGAAGACAAGGTAGGGAGATCTTCAGGAGGGTAGTGTTAGGCTTTTTTAAGGGGGGTTTGGGTGGTTTTAGAATAGGGGTATGTGGGTGGTGGGTTGTAATGGGGGGGGGGATTGTATTTGTTGTATGCAAAAGAGCTGAATTCTTTGGGGCATGCCCCACAAAAGGCCCTTTTAAGGGCTGGTAAGGTAAAGAGCTTTGAAATTTGTTTAATTTAGAATAGGGCAGGGAATTTTTTTTATTTTGGGGGTTTATTATTTTATTAGGGGGCTTAGAATAGGTGTAATTAGCTTAAAAATCTTGTAATCTTTTTTTTATTTTTTGTAATTTAGTGTTTGTTTTTTTTTGTAATTTAGTTTAGTTAATTTAATTGTATTTTTAGATAGATGTTTGTAGTTTATTAAATTTATTGATAGTGTAGGTGTATTTATAACTTAGGTTAGGATTTATTTTACAGGTAATTGGGTAATTATTTTAACTAGGTAGATATTAAATAGTTAATAACTATTTAATATCTATTATACCTAGTTAAAATAATTAACAATTTACCTGTAAAATAAATATTAACCCTAACATAGCTACAATGTAATTATTAATTATATTGTAGCTATCTTAGGGTTTATTTTATAGGTAAGTATTTAGATTTAAATAGGAATATTTTAGTTTATAAATGAATTAGATTAATTTAATATAAATTTAGTTAGGGTTAGATAGAGTTAATAGAGTTAATATAAATACTATAGTAACTATATTAACTATATTAACCCTAATATAATTAGGGTTAATATAGTTAATATATATAATGTAATAACTATATTAACTATAATATACTTAGGGTTAATATAGATAATATAGCTGGCGGCGGGGGTAGGTAGATTAAATTAGGGGTTAATCATTTTAATAGAGATGGCGGCGGTGTAAGGGGTTTACATTAGGGGTTAATAATATTAATATAGCTGGCGGCGGTATAGGGGGATTAGATTAGGGGTTAATAATTTTTATATAGGTGGCGGCGGTGTAAGGGGTCAGATGAGGGGATAGATAAGGTAGATGGCGGCGGTTTTAGGGGCTCACAGTAGGGGGTTAGTTTATGTAGATGGCGGCGGGGTCCGGGAGCGGCGGTTTAGGGGTTAATAACTTTATTAGGGATTTCGGGGGGGGGGGGGGATCGCGGTTGACCGGTAGATAGACATTGCGCATGCGTTAGGTGTTAGGTTTTATTTAGCAGATCGCGGTTGACAGGGAGATAGACATTGCGCATGCGTTAGGTGTTAGGTTTATTTTCTAGTTAGTTTAGGGAGTTACGGGGCTCCAATAGTCAGCGTAAGGCTTCTTACGGCTGCTTTTTGTGGCGAGGTGAAAATGGAGTAAGTTTTCTCCATTTTCGCCACGTAAGTCCTTACGCTGCATATTGGATACCAAACTGCGCTGGTTTGGTATACCTGCCTATGGCCCAAAAAACTACGGGCGACGGCAGAAATATACGCGCGTAACTTCTAGGTTACGCCGTATATAGGATACCAAATCAGCGTAAATATTGGCGTCGCCGGCTTTTGCGGGCGACGATTTATATCGGATCGACCCCTTGGTCAGATGCTTTAACTGACTCTTCCATTTTTTCTTTTAAATTTAGCTGTGTGCTTGCAAGAGAGTGCCAGGTTTTCTCTGTGTGTTGTGTTGATGATTAATTTGCTTTGTAATTTTCCCTATTGTCCCTATTGCACCCAGACTTGACTGGAGTTAACTGCCTGAGTCTCTGTAAGCTAGGCAACTGGCTGTGAGTTCTGTTGTGCAGGGGCGGAACTACCATTGGTGCAGCAGGTGCAGGGGCACCAGGGCTTAAGTGCTGAGGGGGTCCATAGCAGCCAGTCTATACATAGGTATGTGCAGAATGTGTACATTCCTAATGCAGGGGAGCCTTTTATGAGTGCAAGTTAGTGCTTATCTATTTATCTATCTATCTATTCTCAAAATCATTTGTGCTTTTATTTGCCCCCAAAAAATTGAGGTTTATTTACTCACTTAACGGGATGTTGTACTCAAGGTAGGAAAGAATATGAAATAAATAGCTTTTAAACATCTTGACATGTTTGCCTGAAATATAGGAGATAAAAGTTGTTAATCCCTTAAGGACCAGGCATTTTGAACAAAAAATTCCCCAAAAGACCAGAGCATTTTCGCATTTTTGCCATCACTACATTTAAACAGAAATAGAGCCTTTTTTTATATTTACCTATCAAAACTATATATATTTTTTTAGTAGACAACCCAAAGTATTGATCTAGGCCCATTTTGGTATATCTCATGCCACCATTTCACTGCCAAATGTGATAAAATAAAAAAAATTGTTAACTTTTCACAATTTTAGGTTTCTCACTGAAATTATTTACAAACAGCTTGTGCAGTAAAGGCACAAATGGTTGTAAATGCTTCTCTGGAATCCCCTTTGTTCAGAAATAGCAGACATATATGGCTTTGGCATTGCTTTTTGGTAATTAGAAGGCCGCTAAATGCCGCTGCGCACCACACTTGTATTATGCCCAGCAGTGAAGGGGTTAATTAGGTAGCTTGTAGGGTTCATTTAAGCTTTAGTGTAGAGATCAGCCTCTCACCTGACACATCCCACCCCCTGATCCCTCCCTGATCCCTCTCAAACAGCTCTCTGCCCTACCTCACCCCCCAAAGGTCACCCCCATCTTAAGTACTGTCAGAAAGTCTGCCAGTATATAAAAATAATTTTATTTTTGTTAATTTTATTTTTAAATGATATATTTTCTGCAGGGTAGTATCCTGCCTTACCTCCCAACCTCCCTGATTCCCCCCAAACAGCTCTCTAACCCTCCCCCCTCTACCTATTTGCCGCCATCTTAGGTACTGGCAGCTGTCTGCCTGTACCCAGTTTGCTGAAAATTACTCCCCCATAATATTTTTTTTTATAGATGATACCCCTCATTGCCTCTCCTCCCTTCTTCCCCCTCACTGGGACACTGGTACCGGCTTTTTTTTTTCTTATCGCCTGTAGCGTGGCATAGCGATCCCGCCCTACTCCCGCCTCCTCCAGTCCCCTCCAGTGATAGGCCGCCCACACGCCTTCCTCTTTAGCCTCCCACGCACCAACGATCGGCACCACCGCTGTCCGATGCAGAGAGAACCACAGAGTGACCCTCTCTGCATCGGTAACTCTGCAAATCTATTTCTGCAGTGCCCCACTCGTGGGACATGCAGAAATAGAGCGATCTTGCAATTTTGAGCGTAACCGCAGCAGAGAAAAGCCCAGGACTGCAGCAACGTACAGGGTATGTCGCTGGTCTTTAAGGGCATAATGACTAACGTTGTACAGGGTACGGCACTGGTCGTTAAGGGGTTAAAAAGCAAACTATCACAACAGTATCAGTTGTGTACTTCCTACTAATACTTTTTACCTTATAGGGACAATCTACTAATGCCCAATTAGGACTATCAGAAAATAACTATTAACCAATGAGCATTAACAGAAAGTTAATTTTCTATCATGACCCACGGTAAAGTCTCCCTAAGAGCAATGGGGGAAACCAGACATGGACTCACTGCCCAATTTACCTAGCCAGAAATGGCTGCACGTCCCTGATAGGGTTGCCTGCCACACAGCCTGTATTTTAATAACATGGCCGGTATTTTTAAGGTTCAGATAAAGGTGAAAATAAAGATTAAATACAAAAATATATACTGTATATATATATATATATATATATATATATTTATAAAACTGTACAAGAATGTAATTATAAACAAGTGTATAATTGTTTATATAAATGTATGCTAATAGACTTGGCCAGTATTTGCTTAAATGATCCTTTTAAGGTGGAACAAACTGATATACTTGAGGAACGTTATTCTCTTTTTTAAAAAAACACTTGTAATATAGCCCTTAATGTGGAAAAATAATTTTTTTGTGCTCCCAATTTTTAATAGCATAAAGAGAGTTATTAGCACACTCATTGCGTTCATATTACAAGTGCTGACTGAAGTGCTCTGCTTGAATGTGATCCAAAATTCTAGTGTAAAATGTATTACTTTAAAACCGTAATAATCATAGTATTGCCCAGAATAACTACATTTGACCAAGTGAATTTTTACATAAATTTTAATCCGTGCCCCCAAAGAAGTCTTTTACGTGAGGGATTTAGCGCACCCGCGCTGATAGACTATTGCTTGACTTTATACTTGTAATATGATTGCAAATATGAGTACAATTGATTGTTTTAGAAAGATTTTTATGCATGTGTATATGTGTATATATACAGTATATATATATATATATATATATATATATATATATATATATATATATATATATATATATATATATATTAAAAGAAAGGAAAATTAAAAAAGGCACTGTATAGTGCAAGAAGCTGCTTACTACTTGGTAATATTATACTAGTTAAATGTTCCACCAATCAGCAGCCTGATCCTATAAAGTGCTGTAAATTATCTACCTTCTAACTTTATTATTATATGCGCTTTGTATAATGGAAAGAACATTGGATGTATGTATGAGATCAATAACATACTAATGGACTGTGGACTTTTAATTTCAACTTCATAGTCATATATGTTTTGTGTATATGCAATTTATTCAGATATAGAAGTGTCAATATTAGTATAATATTAAGTTTCTCAATTATTGCACCATCCTAATTCTTTGATGTTTACATGTATGTATATATATACACACATATATATATATACTGTATATATATATATATATATATATATATATATATATATATATATATATATATACACACACATATATACTGTATATATATATATATATAGTGGCAAGTAAAAAAAAAAGTCAAACACTGGTGATTTAAGCTCAAGCCTGCTCATAAACACTTCTTTGGATCACAAATACCAAAAGCCCCTTCTCTGATTGTCAGCAATCAGTTCATTATATCAGGAATCATGTAATGTGTTAAACCAGCCAAATCCAGACCAGTAAAAACGTCCCAAACAACTTTAACAGTGCGGACTCCCCAGTACACGGCACCTTCAGACTTGCAAGGAAGCAACACTGCACAGCTTACCCATCAGATGACCCGTTCCTCACCGATCACCTGGGCAAGCTATAATGAGCTCTGTTCCCGCATCCACATGCCTCTGGGGTCCGCGAGTTTACCTGGTTGTCGGTTTTCTTCACTGCGATTCAGCAATGCTGGCCACAGCGGGCCGCATACACTGTTCCTAATTAGAACTTCTCTTGAACTGCAACTGAAGGGGCTGTGATAGGTGTAGCTGTGATAGGTGTATGAACCACACCTGACCGTCCTTAACCAAACCAGGACTGAAAAAGGATCCGTAAGTAGTAGTCAAATGGAGGTGACAGGTGTTCAGGAGAAAATAGCAACACAGTTCAGAGAAAAAAAGTATACCGGTACCCTCCTAGACTTTAAAACAATTCTTATTTCTTGGTCACATTAAAAACACAAAGGTACAACAGTCAGGTGTGCTCTGACTGTTGTACCTTTGTGTTTTTAATGTGAGCAATAAAGAAGAATTGTTTTAAAGTCTAGGAGGGTACCGGTATACTTTTTCTCTCTAAACTGTATATATATATATTTGTGTATACTGTGTGTGTGTGTGTATATATATATATATATATATATATATATACTATATATATATATATATATATATGTATATACTGTGTAGTAAGTTTAAAATTTAAGAAAAATTATATATATATATATGGAGAAAATCAAGAGGTGTTACCAGCGCTCAGTCTTACCACCAAACAAAACCAATGTATCCTACTATGGTACCTGTAGTGATTGATGTTGATAGATTTCAATATCTGTTTGAGAAGTATGTGAAATATGGGATGTGTATGTTCCCTACACACTCTTTGGACTAAATGGGTGTGGGTATTGAGCAGCTTGAATATACGATTCAGTGTACCCCTGACACTGTGAAAAATATATATATATAAAAGAGAGTCTATATCGAAAGGAATTCAGCGCTACAAAAAATACCAAATGCTATTGTTTGTAAATGATATTATGTCGAATGTATCATAAGTATCAGTTATTATGGTTACAAACAGCCTGTATATGTCTCTAAATTATAATAGAGAAATGAGTCCTGGATTGCCAAGATGTAATGCAAAAAGAAGGCAATTGGAGTGATAGCTGTTTAGATATACAAGTTCCTGGTTAATTTCACATTCAGGCTAAACAAACTATATCATAAAATGTCAATAGTAATAATGGTGTTCAAACTGCAGCTGAGGATTCTAAGCGACAAATGGTATTCTCTTACCAGAGGGTACCTCAATCATATGAGGTAATGTCTGCGCATGTGATTTAAATTTCTCCGGTCTGCTAGGGTTTCTCCTCCTGTCTTGGAAGATATCCTGGTAGTTGTCTTCTGTACGGACTTGTGTATGGCACTTTCCCCCTTTGGAGAACTCCCGATCTTAGCTTGGTGTCTCCCCACAGTATGGTAGTTCAATTAGGATCTTGGCTCTCACCGGATTCGATGTGATTAGGCAAGGAAAAAAGAAAGGTACATAGCGTGATACTGTATAGATAAAAATGTATGATATTCTATTCAGAACACAGATAGGAAATGCACTCACATAAAATGACCTCAATCAATATGAGGTAAGTGAAGATGTGTAGATATATTTTTATACACCTTACGCAGGTGTTGCTTAGAGCAAGTATTTCTTTCTTGTGATTGTATAGTTGAAGCTTGAGAACTGCTGATAAACAAGTCCCAAAAGTATCTTAGAGTGTCCCAAAGGTGCCAATAAAAATCAAATAATGATAGTAGCACTGCACGTATGTACAAGTGTATAGGACAAAGTTAGTGAAACAATGGAACCAGGACTCTGAGTATAAATACACAGTCAGCTGCTGGGATGAATAAAGCAGCTGGAAGCTAAAATGTGCTGTGCGCTGGTAATTATTAGAACACAGATAGAACTGCACCTATTTCATAATAGGAACGAATTATACAATATACAAGAGAGACTTTGTAAATTGAAGCAATAAAGTGTTGCCAGCTTGAGTGGGATAGCTGCAGTAAATATACTGTCTGAACGTATATGTATGGGAGGTATATGGACAGACCGTGTTGGTTATTTACTGAGTCTGTATATATCCCCTATTTGGGCCTGAGTTGCAACTAGGTACAATAGGCAGTCGCTATATTAGAGTGAGGTGTGCATGTATAAATGTTTAGCAAATAACAGAATGCTGTCTTTCTGGTTAATGCTGTGAATGTAGCATGTAGCGTTGTGAGAAGGCACTCAGAAGTGCCGCTGGCAATAGTCAGTTTAAGCGTACTGATTTAAAAAGCCGCTTTGATGGAATGTAGGTAAAAAGTTTGTGGGACAGCCGCTGAGGAAAAAAGAGCAAAGCCACACTCTCTAAGTATAATCCTTACGCGTTTCGAGTGGGCGTCTTTTTTCCTTCAGCGTTTGACGTAAAAGCGCAGCTGTTCTGTATTGTCAGAGTGTGCGTGTGTTGTCATGGTAGCGGTTTGTGTATATTTACGAAACTGTCAGCGTAAGAAGGTGAGGAGAAGGCTTGGTTTTAGGTAGAAGCGAAGAAAAGGCATAGCTTGAAAGAACAAAACTGTCTCGCTGTCTAAATCAAGGCTGGACGCCAGGGGTGTGACTCTCTAGGAGGTTCCACTAGGTACTCCCTTATTCTAAAAGATCTATTAATGTGAAACTCGTATAATTTCTAGTGGGACCTGTAGCAATCTGTATTGTGTTTGTTAATATAGACCGCTATTAGGATATTTCTAATAAGAATTTGGAGGAGTGTTCTATTAGTTCAGCAAGGACTGTTTCATGCTCTAGTGAAGGGCTGGAGATTTCTTATATATATAGGATGGCTGGACATAAAGAAAATAGGTTCTTTGGATATAATATAGTAAATACTACCTATTAGACATTAGGTACCCCCTGGGTATGTTCTTTGATTATCTTGAAATAAAGGGCCTGAATGCCCCAATTTTCGGATTAAAACTTAATGATAATAATATTATCAATAAAGTTAATATTAATAATGTATCCTATCATTAACATCCAAAAGGAACCAGTTGTAAGAGCTAATGACTAGTGTTTAGCATTTTTAAGGTAATTAGCAGCACATTGGTGTTGAAGGGTAGCTAATTAGAGGAAAGCTGCTAGATCAATGTCTTCATTCATTCCTCCTG
This sequence comes from Bombina bombina, assembly GCF_027579735.1. Classification (NCBI taxonomy): domain Eukaryota; kingdom Metazoa; phylum Chordata; class Amphibia; order Anura; family Bombinatoridae; genus Bombina; species Bombina bombina. The sequence continues at coordinate 47,284,039 of NC_069506.1, forward strand.
GGGTCATAGTGCCCATATAGTGTATCCAGTATGATTCTCTTTGTCTCAATTTTTGGAATCTGTCCCCTCCTCTAGCCGGGGTTAGAACATGTTCAAGGATAGTGCCTCTTAGAAGTGAGGGTTTTTTTTGATGGAAATATTTGAAGTGTCTGGATAAGCTATGATCTTTGTAGCCTTCTTCTATATTTTTCAGATGCTCCAAAAGTCTAGTTTTGTAAGTCCTTTTTGTGCGTCCAATGTATTGAAGTTTACACGGGCATTCTAGTAGGTATACCACAAAACTGGTCTTGCAGTTGGTGAGTCTGTTAATGTTACATTTTTTATGTGGGAATGTGTTTGACTGTATCGATTTCATTGTTTTTTTTGGGTCATATGCGTGCTTGCATCCTTTACAATTAAAGCGATTACATTTAAAAAAGCCTTTGCTTTTTTCTGTTAGCCAATTATCTCCAGACTTCTTTCTAATTTGGCTAGGGGCCAGCATTTGTTTAAAGTTTAGATTTTTTCTGAAGATTAATTTTGGTGTTGGTCCTATGGTATTCTTCAGAAGTTTGTCCTGCTGTAGTATTGGCCAAAACTTCCTTAAGATCTTTTTTATTTCTGGGGTGGCTTCGTTGTTTGTTGTAATCAAAGAAATTTTCTGTAGTTTGTCAGTGCTGTTTTTATTTTGACCTTGTAACAAATTTTTTATTTCTAGTAGTCTCACTTTATTTTGAGAGTTTTCAATTAGTTTCTTTGGGTATTTCTTTTCGATAACTTTAGTTTGTAGAATTTCTGATTCTGTGTTGTAATCATTTAATTTCGAGCAATTTCTACGTACTCTCTGAAATTGTCCAAACGGAATGTTATTTATCCAAGACGCCCACTCGAAGCCCTTTAAAGTACAGCCATTTCCGCAAGCAAGCCACTACTTCCTCTGATGAAGAAGCACTTCTAACGCTTCGAAACGCGTAAGGATTATACTTAGAGAGTGTGGCTTTGCTCTTTTTTCCTCAGCGGCTGTCCCACAAACTTTTTACCTACATTCCATCAAAGCGGCTTTTTAAATCAGTACGCTTAAACTGACTATTGCCAGCGGCACTTCTGAGTGCCTTCTCACAACGCTACACGCTACATTCACAGCATTAACCAGAAAGACAGCATTCTGTTATTTGCTAAACATTTATACATGCACACCTCGCTCTAATATAGCGACTGCCTATTGTACCTAGTTGCAACTCAGGCCCAAATAGGGGATATATACAGACTCAGTAAATAACCAACACGGTCTGTCCATATACCTCCCATACATATACGTTCAGACAGTATATTTACTGCAGCTATCCCACTCAAGCTGGCAACACTTTATTGCTTCAATTTACAAAGTCTCTCTTGTATATTGTATAACTCGTTCCTATTATGAAATAGGTGCAGTTCTATCTGTGTTCTAATAATTACCAGCGCACAGCACATTTTAGCTTCCAGCTGCTTTATTCATCCCAGCAGCTGACTGTGTATTTATACTCAGAGTCCTGGTTCCATTGTTTCACTAACTTTGTCCTATACACTTGTACATACGTGCAGTGCTACTATCATTATTTGATTTTTATTGGCACCTTTGGGACACTCTAAGATACTTTTGGGACTTGTTTATCAGCAGTTCTCAAGCTTCAACTATACAATCACAAGAAAGAAATACTTGCTCTAAGCAACACCTGCGTAAGGTGTATAAAAATATATCTACACATCTTCACTTACCTCATATTGATTGAGGTCATTTTATGTGAGTGCATTTCCTATCTGTGTTCTGAATAGAATATCATAAATTTTTATCTATACAGTATCACGCTATGTACCTTTCTTTTTTCCTTGCCTAATCACATCGAATCCGGTGAGAGCCAAGATCCTAATTGAACTACCATACTGTGGGGAGACACCAAGCTAATAACTCCAGAGATCGGGAGTTCTCCAAAGGGGGAAAGTGCCATACACAAGTCCGTACAGAAGACACCTACCAGGATATCTTCCAAGACAGGAGGAGAAACCCTAGCAGACCGGAGAAATTTAAATCACATGCGCAGACATTACCTCATATGATTGAGGTACCCCCTGGTAAGAGAATACCATTTGTCGCTTAGAGTCCTCAGCTGCAGTTTGACCACCATTATTACTATTGACATTTTATGATATAGTTTGTTTAGCCTGAATGTGAAATTAACCAGGAACTTGTATATCTAAACAGCTATCACTCCAATTGCCTTCTTTTTGCATTACATCTTGGCAATCCAGGACTCATTTCTCTATTATAATTTAGAGACATATACAGGCTGTTTGTAACCATAATAACTGATACTTATGATACATTCGACATAATATCATTTACAAACAATAGCATTTGGTATTTTTTGTAGCGCTGAATTCCTTTCGATATAGACTCTCTTTTATATATATATAATTTTTCTTAAATTTTAAACTTGCTCATTAGTCCTCCATGTAAGAAAAGTCATGTGTACATTTTTTTATCTATCTAGTTAAAGATATAGATATACATATTTTTAGTACTTAAACTTACTTATCAACCCTCCATGTAAAAAATAAATATGGAGATCATAATATATATAATTTCTCATTTATAGATCAAAATCTTTTGTTTTTCTAGTATAAATCTTGTTTTATTTTTGGTTTAACACATTTCTTTTGACGTATCATTGTCAAATGAGACAGAAAATAAATTGTCTTTAAACTATTTATCTCTTTGTATTTGTTTTGTAGGTTGATCATTTTGCCTTTATGATAAAGAATAGAAACACTTTGATTCATGATTTCCTTCCTTAATGTCCCAATAGAATCCAACAAGAGATTGTGACAGGTGCCTTATGGTTAGACAATGTTGTGTGAGCAACCTTATGTTTCTGTAAAATGGTCATCTGGTGGAACAGAGCAATGTTTGCCTATTTTCATAATTTTTTGGTCAACAAAATAAATAAACAAAATCACACTGTTATTAATTAATATTTAATGTGGTGTATTTAATGTAATGTTCTACATCTAAATAAAGTTATATAAAATGTAGACAATTTTCTCTTTTGTGAACCCGCATGACAATACTTTTTACAGTATTATAGAAATAAATGTTCACTGCTAAAAACCACAAATCTCTGTTTTCTGCAATCCAATATTTTATAAAATCTTTTCAGAATCCCAAGCTGTATGTAATGTATAACAAAACAAAATTATGGTTTTTCGTGAAAAGTGACAAAATAAACCACAAGACCTCATAATTAGTGGTTTTAGTTTCAGGCCAAGGCTGAAATGTCATTGGCAGTTATTTACCTTAAATCCTTAGTTAAGAATAAATCATAGAAGTACTAGCTCAAATATAAAACAAGGGGGAAGAAAATTATATAATATAAAAACAGAACTTGGTTTTACTATAGCATAAAAATAATAATGTATTAACATTTGGGCCTAAGTCAATCATTTAAAAAAAGTGCGCTCTTAGAAAAAGGTCACATACTTAAAAATATTGAAAACATGATTGAAACAATGCACTACATTAAATTAGTAGATTGAAATGATTTGTCTTTGACTCTGCTAATTAATTCTCATGAGCACTCTTTGACAAAACGTTATATGTCCAGCTTTGGTATATAATCACAACCAAAGCTGGACATACCAAATGGTTCATGAAAATATTTAAAACGTGTATGAAAGTTAAAACCAAACTTTTATGGTTTAGATAAAACATCACATTTTACAATACATTTTAATTGGCTTACACTATCAAATTTACTTTTATTCTTTTGGTATCTTTTGTTGATAAGCATACTTAGGTTGGCTCAGGAGTAACTATGCTCTACTTGGAGCTAGCTGGTGATTTGTGGTTACATTGACATGCTTCTTGTCATTGGCTCACTAAATGTGTCCAGATACGTGTTTAACCCATTTGCAGGTAATAAACTCATAGTTATCTGCAAGTATACAGTATAGCAATGAGTGGTATAATAAAATGCTCTTACACATTTAGCATTTTCTTTTTGTACTTTTATGTACTTTTAATTATGCAAATAAATTAGACTTTAACTATGTTTTTGACTCACAGTTATCTGATAGTAACTAGCATTTCATATCGTATGCAATAACAAAATGTTCTAAGATTTTTTCTTTTTCACTTTTAAGCCTTTTCAATAAAGCAAATGGATCAGCTGATTTCTTATATAGAATAGTTAAAAAAAATTATGTGCAGAAACATGAATGTGCCCAAACATCTGTTCGTATTTTATAGTGCTACCTGGGTTTTATCAAATATTATGAGGCTTATACTTTAGATGAAAAGATTGCCATCCCATATTTTATTCATATCCATTGGGACTCTTGTGACAAGTTCAAAGATCCAATAAATTTCTTGTGTAGAAAATAAATATTCTCTAGTCTAGAGCCATCAGTTAGTGGCTAATGTATTGTCTGGATTCATTGGTATCTTAAATTACATTTTTTAAATGTAATACAACAGGAGTATGACTCAAAGGGTCAGTGATGACACTCAAATGTTCTCAATCTTTAAGGGGGTATATTGTAAATCCCAAAATCCATTAAAACCACAGATAGTTATTACAGATGTTAGCTTTGAACTTAATTAACTCAATCAATACTTTGCATTGAAAACATTCAACAACAATATTCCAATACATCAGAAAACCATTTACAAATTTTTTTTTTCCAGGATTTTTGGACTCTTCTATTTCAAACAGCTATAACAATTTTGCAAACCCATTCTTACCTTTATTATCTAACTTTTTGTCAATAAACAATTCTGCTTACATTAAAAAAAATATTAAGCATATTGTACTACTATTAACATAAGATTTTATTTGAAAAATTAAAAAGATTAGATGTATTGTCCAGTAGGTAGGTATTAAGTGTAAAGAAAATAGTAAATAATTCATATTCTTTCCTCTTTGACAGGAGGTTACCCTATTATATGTAGAAGGCTTTCAAAATGAAAAACAGCAGTGCATATATGAAAATTGATAAATATAATAAAACACATGTGATCAATTTTGGTACCTCACTAGGTTGGAATGTAGTATTTCAAAGGGTATTTATGATATTTTCCTTATATGGGAATTATTGTACACATAATAGATTGATAGATTGATTTACAAAAAAAGTGTATACATATATATATATATATATATATATATATATATATATATATATATATATATATATATATATATTTATTTATTTAAATTTATATATAAGAACACAGACGCCCCTTTATCAATACATATAGACAAAAACACATTCTTGTGACAGGTCTAGTAAATATAAGTTGCTGCTGCCTTTAATTTATTTGCATAGTCTTTACTGGTTGCTTAACTATATAAACATGAAAAACAGATTGTCCTAATATGATGATATGGTATATTATATGTACTATTTTATCTGTAGGTTCATAAATATAAAAAGTTTGCAAAAAACAATGTCTGTCAAGCTGCAGTTTCTTGTAATGTCTAGGTAAGATTCTTCCATTGACTAAGAGTCTACTAACCATTTTGTTTTTTTATTAACTTTGTTACGTAATTCCCAATAGCTAGATCTCTGGTGGACTTTCACCTAAATCCCTTTTGTTCTTCTGACTACGTTCTGACTTTGGCTTCATGTACTGCGGAATCTGTTGGCGCTCTACAAATAACCGATAATAATAATAACGTTGAGATCAGTCTTTGATGTTTTAGACTAAGTGTCCTATTTAACAAGGTATGGATGCATAATGTTCCCGACTATGGAACCTGCCCACCCTATTCACAGGGTGTGTGTGTGCATCAGATGCAATTTATCTGCTGCCTGCATTTATTACTAGCACTACCCCCCATTTTGTCAGTCCCACAAATTAGTTTGCTGCTTCTTATCTTGTGCTAAGTAGACTTGTATCATCAAGCCAAAGCTATTTCTGCTGTTTAATAAAGGGAGCCCTAATAATTTGTGCTCATACTCTGACTTATGTAAGGTTTCTACATTAATAAATAAATAAATAAATAATAATAATAATTGTGTGCATCACAGAGAATCCTTTTCAAGGAATTACCAAATTCCTAGTCTGAAGTTAGCAAATTCTATACCTGACAACTTCCCAAAAAAAATTTCACACTAATAAAGAACTGTTTAAAATAATGGAGTTATAAAATTCATTGTTACCAGATGAATATCAGACAAATACATTTAGATTAGCTTAATATTTTGAGCTAAAATTAAGAAATGTGCAGATAAGGTCTTGGCATATATAGAGCTAACTATGTAAGTTTCAATAAATTAGAGCAGATTTTTCATAGTGACCTCATAGTTATACTGATATTATTTAGTGATATTCTGCTATATGTAGTTCACGACTAATAGTGCATTGTGAGCATTTCTGGAAATATATTACATAGTTAACATGGCTCTAACCCACTGACATTGGTGCTATGTAAGGGATATTTTGAAATAGGAATTGCATTTAGAATAGTAGAAAGTGGTATTTTGGATTGAGTTCCAACACCTGTGGCTTTGAATTGTCCATTAAATGCATAGGATATTGTATATGTAGCACCCAGAAAAAATGCACAGGGCTTAGTGCAAAATAATGTACTGTGCACAATTAACAACACTTGACTTCTAATCTAGCCCAAATAGTAAACTAGGGCAAAAAAACTGTCTTTAAAGGGACAGTCTAGTCAAAAATAAACTTTCATGATTCAGATAGGGCATGTAATTTAAAACAGCTTTCCAATTTACTTTTATCATCAATGTTGCTTTGCTCTCTTATATGCTAATTTCTTAGCCCTTGAAGGCCGCCTCTTATTTGAATGCATTTTGACAGTTTTTCACAACTAGAGGGCGTTAGTTCATGTGTGCTATATAGATTAAGTTTAGATACAAGGTAATCACAGAGATAAAAAGTATATTAATATAACTGTTGGTTATGCAAAACTGGGAAATGGGTAATAAAGGGATTATCTATCTTTTTAAACAATAACAATTATGGTGTAGACTGTCCCTTTAATATAGCCTTTGATATGCCTTTAAGAAAAAAAAAATGTATCTTATTGTATATGGAACTAAAGCTTTTTTTGTTTTTTAATTTTCATGGATAGTTTTTATTATTTATTATCTATTCTCTGTTTTATATATTTGGCTTTTTCATATCACTTTTAGTTCACACCAACGATATTCTCTTGTAGCTAATGCCGGCTTAACAGTTTTATTTCTGATTCAAATAAGCTTTCTATTGAATTTAAATAATGAAGACTTTTTTTTTTTAAATATTATCTATTAATTATGGTACTCAATATGCACCAGCATTAATGCAAAAAATATTAGAAATCTATTCAAACTTCTACCTAGTCTATAACCTTGCTAAACATACAAAAAAATTAATTTAATTTTGATTGCCTATTGAATAAGTCTGATTATTCTTTAAGAGTCACTTTATGATGGGACCTGGAGGTACAATATAAAATAATTGAATTGAGTGGTGAGTGTTAAATCTCAGCTGGTGACCTTGTCTGTCATTTAAATAAAGACTTTAATATGACTGCAATGCTATTTGAGAGGCAACTCTTATATTGACATATTGGGGGGTAGTTATCAAGCCGTCTACTTTTCTGGCTTCGCTGGCCCAATACGTCCGCCTAAGCTCGCCTACCTTCGCCGCCGCGGACCTTGAATACGTTCGCCTAAGTTATCAAATAAAGCTGTCAAAAAGCCGCGGGGCGATGAGCAGCGGACTGTGACAGTTATCACTCATCCGATCTCGCTGCCCTTCGGCTTTTTCCCAGCTTTATTGCTAGCCTGTCACTAAGCACTCACACTAAACTACACTGTTCTACCCCCTATACCGGCGCCCCCGGAGCCCCCCACAACTAAATAAAGTTACTAACCCCTAAACCGCCGCTCCTAGACCCCGCCGCAAGTCTTATAAATGTATTAACCCCTAAACCGCCGCTCCTAGACCCCGCCGCAAGTCTTATAAATGTATTAACCCCTAAACCGCCGCTCCCGGACACCGCTGCCACCTACATTATACCTAGTAACCCCTATCCTGCCCCCCCCTATACCGTCGCCCTCTATTATAAAATTATTAACCCCTATCCTGCTGATCCCGCACCTCTCCGCAACTAAATAAATAGTTTAACCCCTAAACCGCCGCTCCATGAACCCGCCGCAACCTATAATAAATTTATTAACCCCTATCCTGCCCCCCACTACGCCGCCGCCACTGTAATAAAATGATTAACCCCTAAACCTAAGTCTAACCCTAACCATAACGCCCCCCTTACATCTAAATAAATTAACTCTTATTAACTAAATGAATCCTATTTAAAACTAAATACTTACTTATAAAATAAACCCTAATATAGCTACAATATAAATAATAATTATATTCTAGCTATCTTAGGATTTATATTTATTTTACAGGTACCTTTCAATTTATTTTAACCATGTACAATAACTATTAAATAGTTATTAACTATTTAATAGCTTACCTAGCTAAAATAAAGAGAAATTTACCTGTGAAATAAATCCTAACCTAAGTTACAATTACACCTAACACTACACTATACTTTAATAAATTATTCCTATTTAAAAATAAATACTTACCTGTAAAATAAACCCTAAGATAGCTACAATGTAATTAATACTTATATTATAGCTATCTTAGGATTTATATTTAGTTTACAGGTAACTTTGTATTTATTTTACCTAGTTAGAATAGTTATTAAATAGTTATTAACTATTTAATAACTACCTAGCTAAAAGAAATACAAAATTACCTGTAAAATAAATCCTAACTTAAGTTACAATTAAACCTAATACTACACTATCATTAAATTAACTAAATAAACTACCTACAAATAACTACAATTAAATACAATTACATAAACTAACTAAAGTACAAAAAATAAAAAAAGCTAAGTTACAAAAAATAAAAAATTAAGTTACAAACATGTTAAAAATATTACAACAATTTTAAGCTACTTACACCTAATCTAAGCCCCCTAATAAAATAACAAACCCCCCCAAAATAAAAAAAATCCCTACCCTATTCTAAATGACATAAATTTCAAAGCTCTTTTACCTTACCAGCCCTTAAAAGGGCCATTTGTGGGGGCATGCCCCAAAAAGTTCAGCTCTTTTGCCTGTAAAAGAAAAATACAACCCCCCCCCAACATTAAAACCCACCACCCACATACCCCTAATCTAACCCAAACCCCCCTTACAAAAACCTAACACTAATCCCCTGAAGATCATCCTACCTTGAGTCGTCTTCACTCAGCCGAGCCACCGATGGAACTGAAGAGGACATCCGGAGCGGAAGAAGTTAATCCTCCAAGCGGCGCTGAAGAAATCTTCCATCCGATGAAGTCATCATCCAGGCGGCGCTGAAGAAGTCTTCGATCCGGCCGATGTCATCTTCAAAGAGGCGCTGAAGAGGTCTTCTATCCGGGCGAAGTCATCTTCCAAGCCGGGTCTTGAATCTTCCTTCCGCCGACGCGGAACCACCTTCTTCACCGACGGACTACGATGAATGAAGGCTCCTTTAAGGGACTTCATCCAAGATGGCGTCCCCTCAATTCCGATTGGCTGATAGGATTCTATCAGCCAATCGGAATTAAGGTAGGAAAATCTGATTGGCTGATGGAATCAGCCAATCAGATTCAAGTTCAATCCGATTGGCTGATCCAATCAGCCAATCAGATTGAGCTCGCATTCTATTGGCTGATCGGAACAGCCAATAGAATGCAAGCTCAATCTGATTGGCTGATTCCATCAGCCAATCAGATTTTTCCTACCTTAATTCCGATTGGCTGATAGAATCCTATCAGCCAATCGGAATTGAGGGGACGCCATCTTGGATGACGTCCCTTAAAGGAGCCGTCATTCGTCGTAGTCCGTCGGTGAAGAAGGTGGTTCCGCGTCGGCGGAAGGAAGATTCAAGACCCGGCTTGGAAGATGACTTCGCCCGGATAGAAGACCTCTTCAGCGCCTCTTTGAAGATGACATCGGCCGGATCGAAGACTTCTTCAGCGCCGCCTGGATGATGACTTCATCGGATGGAAGATTTCTTCAGCGCCGCTTGGAGGATTAACTTCTTCAGCTCCGGATGTCCTCTTCAGTTCCATCGGTGGCTCGGCTGAGTGAAGACGACTCAAGGTAGGATGATCTTCAGGGGATTAGTGTTAGGTTTTTGTAAGGGGGGTTTGGGTTTGATTAGCGGTATGTGGGTGGTGGGTTTTAATGTTGGGGGGGGGGTTGTATTTTTCTTTTACAGGCAAAAGAGCTGAACTTTTTGGGGCATGCCCCCACAAATGGCCCTTTTAAGGGCTGGTAAGGTAAAAGAGCTTTGAAATTTATGTCATTTAGAATAGGGTAGGGATTTTTTTTATTTTGGGGGGGTTTGTTATTTTATTAGGGGGCTTAGATTAGGTGTAAGTAGCTTAAAATTGTTGTAATATTTTTAACATGTTTGTAACTTAATTTTTTATTTTTTGTAACTTAGCTTTTTTTATTTTTTGTACTTTAGTTAGTTTATGTAATTGTATTTCATTGTAGTTATTTGTAGGTAGTTTATTTAGTTAATTTAATGATAGTGTAGTATTAGGTTTAATTGTAACTTAAGTTAGGATTTATTTTACAGGTAATTTTGTATTTCTTTTAGCTAGGTAGTTATTAAATAGTTAATAACTATTTAATAACTATTCTAACTAGCTAAAATAAATACAAAGTTAACCTGTAAACTAAATATAAATCCTAAGATAGCTATAATATAAGTATTAATTACATTGTAGCTATCTTAGGGTTTATTTTACAGGTAAGTATTTATTTTTAAATAGGAATAATTTATTAAAGTATAGTGTAGTGTTAGGTGTAATTGTAACTTAGGTTAGGATTTATTTAACAAGTACATTTCTCTTTATTTTAGCTAGGTAAGCTATTAAATAGTTAATAACTATTTAATAGTTATTGTACATGGTTAAAATAAATTGAAAGGTACCTGTAAAATAAAAATAAATCCTAAGATAGCTAGAATATAATTATTATTTATATTGTAGCTATATTAGGGTTTATTTTAAAGGTAAGTATTTAGTTTTAAATAGGATTCATTTAGTTAATAAGAGTTAATTTATTTAGATTTATTTAATTAATATTTAAGTTAGGGGGGCGTTAGGGTAAGGGTTAGACTTAGGTTTAGGGGTTAATAATTTTATTACAGTGGCGGCGGCGTAGTGGGGGGCAGGATAGGGGTTAATAAATTTATTATAGGTGGCGACGGTGTAGGGGGGGCAGATTAGGGGTTAATACATTTAATATAGGTTGCGGCGGGTTCAGGGAGCGGCGGTTTAGGGGTTAATACATTTATTATAGTTGCGGTGGGCTCCGGGAGCGGCGGTTTAGGGGTTAATATGTATAGAGTAGCTTGCGGTGGGCTCCGGGAGCGGCGGTTTAGGGGGTAATAACTTTATTTAGTTGCGGCGGTGTAGGGGGGGTCAGATTAGTGGTGTTTAGACTCGGGGTACATGTTAGGGTGTTAGGTGTAGACAGCTCCCATAGGAATGAATGGGATGTCTGGCAGCAGCGAACTTGTACTTTCGCTATGGTCAGACTCCCATTGATTCCTATGGGATCCGCCGCCTCCAGGGGTGGCGGATTGAAAACCAGGTACGCTGGGCCGTAAAAGTGCCGAGCTAGTTTTTTGATAGCTAGCAAAAGTAGTGAGAATGTGCCGCACTTGTGTGCGGAACATCTGGAGTGACGTAAGAATCGATCTGTGTCGGACTGAGTCCGGCGGATCGAAGCTTACGTCACAAAATTCTACTTTTGCCGGTCTCGAGCCTTTGATAACTAAGGCGAATCAGCCTCGCCACAAATACGCTGCGGAATTCCAGCGTATTTGAGGTTGACGGCTTGATAACTACCCCCCTTTGCTTCACGACACCAAGGTGGCAAGAACTTTTAGTGGTTGTCTATTTATGTTTTATTATTTTAAAGAACTATATGTAACTCTAGTTTAAATTGACAAATATATTGAAAAGAACTGTTTTGCTTTTCTTTATTTGTTCTTAAAGGGACTCTGAACCAAAATTTTTTCTTTCATGATTCAGATAGAGCATGAAATTTTAAGCATCGTTTTAATTTACTTCTATTATCATTTTTTCTTCATTCTCTTGCTATCTTTATTTTAAAAGCAGGAATGTAAAGCTTAGCAGCCAGTCAATTTTAGGTTCAGCACCATGGATAGCGCTTGCTTTTTGGAGGCTTACATATACCCACCAATAAGCAAGCATAACCCAGGTTCTCAACCAAAAATGGGCCGGCTACTATGCATCACATTCCTGCTTTTTAAATAAAGATAGCAAGAGAATGAAGAAAAATTGATAATAGGAGTAAATTAGAAAGTGCTTAAAAGACCAGTAAATACAGTAGATTTGCATAAACAACACATGCATGATAAAAAGACAATGCAATAATACTTTGTCTGAACTTCAAATGAGTAGTAGATTTTTTTTCTGACAAATTTTAAAGTTATGTCTATTTCCACTCCCCCTGTATCATGTGACAGCCATCAGCCAATCACAAATGCATATATGTATAATCTGTGTATTCTTGCACATGCTCAGTAGGAGCTGGTGATTTAAACAGTGTAAATATTAAGAGACTGTGCACATTTTGTTAATGGAAGTCAATTGGAAAGTTGTTTAAAATTGCTTGCTCTATCTGAATCATGAAAGAAAAAAAATGGGTTTAGTGTCCCTTTAACTCATAAAAAATAAATATTTATTTGCAGTATTTTTTTTTCAAAATGCTATGATGTCAGTGCTGGAAAAACAAAAACAAAGAAGAAGATATCAATGAGTATAAACCAGGATTGTGGAAACTAGAGCCTGTGGGCTTGTCATGTGCGCTGTAAAGTGTTTAGACACGTGCCTGTTATACGCAGAGCTTACCAAGTTCATGGCCGCTGCATGGTCTCTTGGATCTTTAAAGGGATATAATACTCATATGCTAAATCACTTGAAACTGATGCAGTATAACTCTAAAAAGCTAACAGGAAAATATCACCTGAGCATCTCTATGTAAAAAAGGAAGATATTTTACCTCACAATTTCCTCAGCTCGCCAGATTAAGTGCTGTGTAAACAGCTATCTTTCAGTTACTGCCCAGCTGCAGGTAAAAATAAAAAAAGGAAGAAATGAACAGCAGCCAATCAGCAGTGCTGAGGTCATGAACTCTTTTACTGTGATCTTATGAGATTTCTCTTAACTCTCATGAGATTTCAAAGTAAGCTTCCTTAAACTGAATAGGGAAATAACATTAGTGTGCATGAGGCACCCTCCCTCATAGTTCCCGGGACAGACTGCTTAAAGTCCTTTATAATGGGATGTGAATACTTAGGAAATTTGAGATAAAATATCTTTTTTACATAGAGATGTTCAGGTGATATTTTGTAGTCAGCTTTTTACAGCTATGCTGCATCACTTTCAAGTGTTTCAACATGTGGGTATCATGGCCCTTTAAGTCCTTATTCGCCTCCTTCTGAGATAGCAGTTCTGTCTTACTGTGCCCTTGTGTGCTGCAAATACGCAAGGCTTTAAACTGTTTAACTACATGGTCTCAGTTGTGTCGTTAAAGTTATGTGAGATGGCTTCTAAGTAGACGTGTCCTCACTTTGTCCTTATGGGTCCTATGATTACTCCCCTTGCATGTTCCTCTGTGTATAGTATCACATAGTTTCAGTTACACTAGCTCCCTGTGAGGGTTCTGTTGCCCTCACCTTCTTCCTAACCTTCCTCCCTGGCACTGGCAGTACCTCCTGTTGTCTCTTGGCTCCCTGACTTCTGAATAGTTTTTGTGACTCTGCTTCCTAGTTGAACAGTTACATAAAATAAATTTAGTAACTAATCTCCTATGCAATTATTAATAAAAAATGTGAGTATAATTTAGGCCTTAATCACAATCTATTGGCTGTAACAATAGTATGTTTTTGAATGATTCCTGAACTTGTAAACTTGTTTTTCGATTTTTGATAAAAGTTATATTTCTCTTAAAGTTCTCTGTTAGCACAATTCATTTTCGAGTCACTTTTTAACACTTTTTCAAGCCCAGATTTTAAAATTGGAAACCTCTCAGCATTTACTAAGGCCTCAAAAGGCCATGTTGGACATTTTTAAAGGACCAGTAAATACAGTGGATTTGCATAATTAACAAATACATGATAAAAAGACAATTTTATAGCACTGAGGGCTCCATGATATAAACTTTGCCAGCTCAAACCTACTTTTTCTCGCTGACTCTCGCAGGGCTGCTCCAGTGGAATGATCGTAAAAAAGGAGCAATCCCTGCGAGTGGAGAAATGGCTCCTATTAAAAGTAATGAAGCTGGATAGGGACACTTCGTTTCTTAGAGTGAAGTTAGCAGGGAGCAGGGGTGCACTTTAAAATTAAATTCCTGCAGCCAATATAAATCACATTATGCTGCTTTCTGCATAGAGCATCTTACATTTACCTATATTTTAGTATGCATGTGTTTTTCTATTAAGGTTTTAAGTATTTATAGTGTTTTAAAAAAAGCTCGCCACCTTTTAGTTGGTGACAAAAAACTGAGATCTGTAGTGCAAAAATCTTTATAGAATTACGCTGGGATTAGAGACAAATTTTCATATTCGCCCAAGGAACGCCCATGTTCACTCTGTGCATATTTCATTTGATTTATTCCTGTGTACATACAAATGTTACTTTTTTGTTAAAATACGATTTTTGGTGAAGAATTTTGTTACCATTTTTGATGCACCTTAACAATACAGTTTTTCCTTGCTTGTTTTTGTGTGAATGGTTCAAATATTTGTTTTGTATGATGTTTAAAATACAAAAAATGTTGTGCACATTTCATATGAAAATGCAGTATACGCCCATTAGTGAAACACCCTGTTTTCAGGGTAAAAAGTGGCTTTAGATCATTCCACCAGGGAAATAGGACTGGCAAGCCTTCCTTAATAATTTCGCCAGCCCAGAGAGCTTTCAATCATCGAGCCCTTAGTCTGAACTTCAAATGAGTAGTAGATTTTTTTCTGACAAATAACAAAGTTCTGACTATTTCCACTCCTCCTGTATCATGTGACAGCTATCAGCCAATCACAAATGCATATACGTATAGCTTGACCTACACCTTCTTAAATCCATAATGCTTTTGTTAGTTATCCTTAGGCTTCTATTAGCCTGGGTTGGACATACATCTGAGCACATATATACATATTGGTATTTTTGTGACATTATTAGATATTGAATTTTGGAGAACATAAGTGCCGACACATAAAGACTTTTATTCTATATTTCACTACTCGTTTTCATGTGATTGTGTCAGTGCACTATTTACTTCTACAGTCAATAGCAGGGGTTGTAGAAATTGAGTTCAATTATGGATCAAGACCAAAGTGGCTTTCAAAATTTGAAGTTTTATGCTTTGCAATCAGCTGATGAACGAAAAAGAGATATATTGGAACTTGAAACTGTATTTTAATCTGATCAGTCCACATTCTCTCTAAGCAAACTGTTTGATACAGTGGCGTCCCTACCAGATTAAAATGGGACATTTGGACATTACAGAAATATATCAAATGTGGTATGATCCCAAGGGGACTGAGAGTCAATAAATTCCCCACATTTGTAGTAGAGGATGTGGAATAGTGTATTATCAGACTGCTCTTTGAAATTAATGGGTATGCTAATTGAATTTAAAACTAAATTGTTATCTTCTATATCTGATGAAATTAATTATTTGCAGGTGGAGCTTAATTAACGCAGTAAAGAGATTACATTTTGCAAGTTTGATAAAATACTACAGGAATCTATAGCTGAAGGTAAAAGTCTCATTATGGATATTAAACATGATAAATATCTTAGAGATTTAACTGACTATGACTCTAATAAAATTTATATTTGGAACAGGAGACAGAGGTCCAATTATAGAAAAGAACATGATCAGAAAAAGATTCCTAAAGGAAACAAGTCAGGCAAGAAAAACACCAAGAATTACAAAAACCCTAAACCCAAGAAAGTAACATTTAATGAGAGTGAGGTTGAGTCATCAGGTAAATACTCCTCCTCTGGAGATGAAAGAGAGACAGCAAGTAATTCTAGTACCTTGGAGCAAGGGCAGTTGGCTGCATCTACTGCAACCATTGAAGGCTCTGGCTCTAAATACCAATTAGAATCTAGAAAAGAGATGGGTCTTGGGAATACAAGGGGTACTGATAATTTAGAAATTGCGCAGGTTTTTTCCAGGCCCCCAAGAGGATTCCAAGGGGGGAGAGGAGAAAAGGGAGAAAAAGGAATACAGAAGGAACCAGCACTCACGCATCGACAGGGGGGATCAAGAACTAAATACAATTAAAATCTGTTATCAATCTATCTTCACACCCACTAAATGATCTGGAAACAAAAGTACTTAGTTATGGGCTGAGTTTCGTTCCAGCAGAAAATTTCAATCTTTTCCAGACATTGGTGGATGTGAATAAATTGATTAGGAATCTCACTCTTAAAAATATTTTAAGACAACTTACAGAGAGGATCCCTTAAGGATTGATAGCACAGACCAGGGGTCAACAGAGAGGGCCACTCCTCTGACATTCCAGGAAGCTTGGGACTTGGAGGCTTTGGAGGCATTGTATTCAGAAGGGACATTTAAGTCTGACAATTCAGATTCTGATACTATAGATACAGGTTCAACTTTTCACTGTGCCTCCAAATTTTATCCAATTCAAACTAGAGGAGCTATCTTGGAAAAGTTTCAGAGGAGAATTGAACAGGGTCTTACTAAACTAGCATACACCACCAATATGAGAAAAAACTCAAATCTAAGTGAAGTAGTGTTGTCTACTCTTAAAAGTTTAAAAGAAAATAAGCTTTTGGTGATTTGGTCAGCTGATACAGGTGGGTCTGTGGTAGTGATGGATAGAAGTTTCATCATCCAAGAGGCACTACGACAACTATCAGACCCAGCCCAATATCAGATACTTGACTTTGATCCCTCTCATCATTTTAGACGAGAGTTGGAACAACTCGTAGATGACGGCTGTGAAGAAGGTTTCATAGATCCTTCTACAAGTCAATATCTAGTGGTTGTAAATCCAGTGACACCTATTTTAAATTTTTTGCTCAAAGTACACAAGTCTCTTGTGGAGATTAAAGGCAGACCAATTTTCAGCGGTATTGGTTCCTTGTTTGAGCCCCTTTCTTAGTGGCTTGATGAAATCTTACAGTCCCTTGTTAAGGGGTTGGCAAGCTACCTAAGAGATACCAAGCAACTTTTGGTGGAACTGGATAGCTTTGCATGGCAGGAAGGACACAGCTGGCTAACCATTGATGTTATCTCACTGTATTCCTCTATTCCCCACAATAAGGGCTTAGAAGCATTAAACTTCTGCTTTCAAAGGTTCACCAATTTTAATCAAGATTTTTGCACCTACATACTAAGAGTAACCCAGTTTTTGTTAACTCACAATGCTTTTGTTTTTGAATGTGTTCATTACCACCAAAGGTGTGGGACAGCTATGGGGGCAAAATTTGCCCCCTCCTACGCCAACCTTTTTATGGGTTGGTGGGAGCTGTTCCACATCTTTGGATGTGATGAACATTGGAAATCCAAAATTGATTACTATAGAAGATACATAGACAACCTTTTCGTCGTCTGGAAAGGTACTCAGGCTGAAGCAAACTGCTTTGTGCGTACATTAAATGACAATGAGATAGGAATCAAGTTCACACATGAGTTTGGTGGAAACAGCATTAACTTTCTAGATGTCACTTTGGTAGGCACAGAGGTAGGTAGTGTGATCACGCACATTGGGCAAGGAGTCCATGTCTGGTTTCCCCATCACCCTTAGGGAGACTTCCCCAGAGTAATATTGCAAATAAATATAAAATTAGAAGCACTCTCTTAGAAATGGACAAAAGATTTATATTACTTGTTAGCTTGTTTTATGTTGATTTACCGCCTGGGAGCAGCATCTTTTAGCCCAAGAATGCTTTCACAGAGAACATTCCTGAAGTATATGAGTCTGATCCCACCTATCAAGGTCAGTTCAGCCCTGAAATACCAGGCAATCCCTCTCTGATTGGGCCTTGTTTTATGGTGAATTACCACCTAGGAGCATCCTCTTTTTGCACAATAATATTTTTTACAGAAACAAACGTTCCTGAAGTATATCAGTCTGTTACAGCCTAATAATGTCAGTCCAGTCTAGTCTTGAAAAAGCAGGCAACCCCACAAAATTATTTTGGCCTTCATTAGGCCTCATCAGGAAGATGCCTCCATATGCCTCTTAGCACATTGGTCAAGGAGTCCATGGCCCCTATTTAAGAAAGGTGTTGCGGACCTGATCCGACACTGCGGATCAGGTCCGCAAGACCTCGCTGAATGCGGAGAGCAATACACTCTCCGTATTCAGCATTGCACCAGCAGCTCACAAAAGCTGCTGGTGCATTGCCGCCCCCTGCAGACTCGCGGCCAATCGGTCGCCAGCAGGGGGAGTCAATCAACCTGATCGAGTACGATTCCTGGTGATTCCTGTCCGCCTGCTCAGAGCAGGCGGACAGGGTTATAGAGCAGTGGTCTTTAGACCGCAGCTCCATAACTTGTGTTTCTGGCAAGTCTGAAGACTCGCCAGAAACACGGGCCCACAAGCTCCCTACGGAGCTTGTTAAATGGGCCCCCATGTCTGGATTCCCCATCACCCTTAGGGAGACTTCCCCGGAGTCATGTTGCAAATGAATAAAGAATGAGAAGCGGTCACACAGCGGTCTCTTTGTGACCGCTGCTTCATAACTGCTGTTTCTGGAGAGTTTTCAGACTCGCCAGAAACAAGGGCCATCAAGCTCCATTCGGAGCTTGATAGATAGGCCCCATTCTCTCTATATTTTGTGCTTAGTGGAGGTTTTTAAACTCACTTTTCACCTCCCCATAATTTTATATGTTGTTGTATTACACACAGAAATCGACTTCACCCAGCAGTGATTCAAACCTACTCCCAGCTGATGAGTGGCAAACACCATGAAACAGGCTGTCCTGGGATTATTATTATTATTATTCTTTATTTATAAAGCACCAACAGATTCCGCAGCGCTGCCCATGGGTACAAGGATAACAGTACAATGGAGAAACAATACGATAAAAGACAAAAAAAATTCAGACAAATACAGGGGGAATTGAGGGCCCTATTCTCGTGGGAACTTACAATCTAGAAATTGTTCTTGGATGGTTCTTAATCACTGTACTAACCCTAGTTAAGCTTATAAGCTATGTGAACAGCAAAACTTTGGCGTAACGGGAGTCTGCGTAAAAGCTGATTGAAGTAAAAAAGTGAGTCACGGTGAACCTCATTTGCATAGCTTGCCCAGAATCCTTCTCTCTCTCTCTCTCTCTCTCACTCACTCTCTCTCAAAAAAAATTAAGAGACCATTGCAAAATTATCAGTTTCTCTGGTTTTACTATTTATAGGTATGTGCTTGAGTAAAATGAACATTTGCATTTAATTCTATTTTATTCAATGCTTCATGTCTCACAGCCAGGTCAAGGTGTGGGTGAAGGACAACCAGATAAAGCCCAATCTCCAGACCTGAACCACATTGGAAACCACTGGAATGTGATCAAGAGGAAGATGGATGGTCACAAGCCAACAAACAAAGCCAAACTGCTTGAATGTTTGCATCAGGAGTAGCATGAAGTCACCCAACAACAATGTGAAAGACTGGTATAGAGCATGCCAAGATGCAAGAAACCTGTGATTGAAAATCTGGACTATTGCACAAGATATTGATTTCTGAACTCTTGCTAAGTTAAAACATTAGTACTGTGTTGTTTAATATGAATTTGAACTTGTTTTCTTTGTATTATTCAAGGCCTGAAAACACTGCAACTTTTTATTTTTATTTTAAACAGTTATTTTCTGCAAATAAATGCTCTTTAAAGACAATATTTTTATTTGGAATTTGGGAGACCTATTATCAGTAGTTTATTGAAAAAAACAATTTTTTTCACACACACACACACATATATATATATATATATATATATATATATATATATATATATATATATATATATATATATATATATATATATATATAAATATATATATATATATATATACACACATAAATTTTAACATAAAATTAAAAAAATTGAGGTATTTCTTAATGCATGTACGTGTATATTAAAGTGTGCGCAAGAGGCACCAAACTGCTCCAACCCTAAAGTCCCTAACGTTAGGGAAAAAGGATAATCAAAGAACAAAAATATATGGAGAAGCGCTAAAAAAAGCTAAAGGTGCAATAGTGAAACACAATGTGAGATATATAACTTGCAATGCAAAAAGGGTTTAATCAAACATTCAAATAGAATGCAGATCCTGTAAAGATAGAATACATAAATGTAAAGACATTAAAAATCGGACGTCTCCGATATAGTAAAAACACAAGATTGGATAAAAACAAATGACTGCTGTTGCCAATATGATAGATTATGTCTCTGTATTATTCAGATAGATTGCATGGGCCCTCAAAACGATCACATAAAGGGATCAGTTCCAGGTAAGATTCATACGTATAACCTTCTAAAGTTCCGTCTGTTTGCTTGATAACACCTCCGTGAGGCGTATGCATGTCCCGTGACATCACTGGTCGGGGTGTTGTCTCCAAAAGAAGATCCTATTGGTCAGGATAGCTGACAAGCGGAGTATAGCGGCCGCTATAATGTAGATAGATTAAGTGAAATATCCCCGCTCTTAGTGCAAAACAGCACGCAGGGTTAGACTCGTTACTTTGTGTTGACTTACATCCAGATCTCTCTTTCAGACCTTCTTGCAGCCCACGGGCTTAGATGCAAAATCTTGGAACCGGCTTGGCTTAAGATCGTGTCTTTTCCCAGTGCGGTCCTAGTGCTCTCTGTAGAATTGCATACAGCAAAGTAGATTTAGCTGAAAACCTTGTACTTCAGTAAAATATTAGAGTCCTTATAGGTGTAGTATAAAGTACAGGATAGCTGTGGCTTATCATCATGTCGCAGGTTACTAAAAACCAATTCTTCTCCATTGAATGGTGTCAAGAGTATTTTACACCTGGGTGGAGTCCCTCAAATAAGAGTTCAGCCGCCTGACATATTTCTGCAAAAATGAATCCATGTATTGTGAAAGATTCGAGGATATGGACCCCACCCCGGAAATAATTGGCCTTCCAGGGGGGTTATTTAGATCCTTGTGGATCTTTGGAAGGAAGTATAAAACCGGGACCCTAGGAAACCTAGGGTCCAGGAAATCCACCTCCTTAGTATTCAAAATTCCCAAATTTTTTCAAATTAGCTGTAGTGGGATTCAGTTCTAGTTTTTTATAGGTTTTTTATCATTAAGAAGTCTCAGGGCTTCATTCTTATAGTATTTGGTGTCCATGACTACAATCCCGCCGCCCTTGTCGGCGGGCTTTATAGTCACGTCACCATTTTTCTTTAAACCATCCAAAATTAGTAAGTCTTGTTTATTCATATTAGATTTCATATATTGTGAGGGTTGACTTTTTTTGAGATCCCTGAGCACCATTAACTCAAAGGTTTCTAGATTGCTCCCTTTACAGAACGTAGGGTTAAATGTAGATTTGTTCTTCAAATCTGTGTGGATAAATTTTTCTTTTATCAAGCAAACAGACGGAACTTTAGAAGGTAATACGTATGAATCTTACCTGGAACTGATCCCTTTATGTGATCGTTTTGAGGGCCCATGCAATCAATCTGAATAATACAGAGACATAATCTATCATATTGGCAACAGCAGTCATTTGTTTTTATCCAATCTTGTGTTTTTACTATATCGGAGACGTCCGATTTTTAATGTCTTTACATTTATGTATTCTATCTTTACAGGATCTGCATTCTATTTGAATGTTTGATTAAACCCTTTTTGCATAGCAAGTTATATATCTCACATTGTGTTTCACTATTGCACCTTTAGCTTTTTTTAGCACTTATTCCGTATATTTTTGTTCTTTGATTATTTCTTAATGCACTTTCAGCTTTAGCGCAATTGACCTAGGGCACCTTCGGGCTAGCGCACAAGGGAAAGCATAGAACAGGATTTTGTAGTCCGCCGCTAACAAGTTGTGCCTGAGGATTTTACTCAAGTGGTAATTGTAATATGAGTGCAAGAACAGGATTTAACTGATTTAACTGGTGCATTGTTAGCACTGAATAGTACAGCACTTGTAAGCCAGCTCTTAACGAACAACTTTATGTAGCACTGTGTCAAAACTGGTTCCAGGTCTACAGTGCTGGTACAGAGGATGAGTTTAGTGATCACAAATGACATTTTAAAACAAATTAATATATATATATATAAATGTATACATGGTTTAACGCTAGCATGGTAAAAAATTCAACAAAAACAAAGTCTTACGTGTTTCAGACAAGAGCTTGTTCGCATTCTAAATATCAGTATTACTTATAGAGTTTTATGCATGTTAACTAATTATTAACAAAGTAAACCTTCCATCATTACCTAGTTTACTATTTACTGTGCAAAATCAGAAGAACAGCAAGAATAGTTTGAAAAGACTTAGGCCTAGATTTGGAGTTCGGCGGTAAAAGGGCTGCTAACGCTCCGCGGGCTTTTTTCTGGCCGCACCATAAATTTAACTCTGGTATCGAGAGTTCAAACAAATGCTGCGTTAGGCTCCAAAAAAGGAGCGTAGAGCATTTTTACCGCAAATGCAACTCTCGATACCAGAGTTGCTTACGGACGCGGCCGGCCTCAAAAACGTGCTCGTGCACGATTCCCCCATAGGAAACAATGGGGCTGTTTGAGCTGAAAAAAAACCTAACACCTGCAAAAAAGCAGCGTTCAGCTCCTAACGCAGCCCCATTGTTTCCTATGGGGAAACACTTCCTACGTCTGCACCTAACACTCTAACATGTACCCCGAGTCTAAACACCCCTAGCCTTACACTTATTAACCCCTAATCTGCCGCCCCCGCTATCGCTGACCCCTGCATATTTTTTTAAACCCCTAATCTGCCGCTCCGTAAACCGCCGCAACCTACGTTATCCTTATGTACCCCTAATCTGCTGCCCTAACATCGCCGACCCCTATATTATATTTATTAACCCCTAATCTGCCCCCCTCAACGTCGCCGACACCTGCCTACACTTATTAACCCCTAATCTGCCGAGCGGACCTGAGCGCTACTATAATAAAGTTATTAACCCCTAATCCGCCTCACTAACCCTATCATAAATAGTATTAACCCCTAATCTGCCCTCCCTAACATCGCCGACACCTAACTTCAATTATTAACCCCTAATCTGCCGACCGGAGCTCACCGCTATTCTAATAAATGTATTAACCCATAAAGCTAATTCTAACCCTAACACTAACACCCCCCTAAGTTAAATATAATTTTTATCTAACGAAATAAATTAACTCTTATTAAATAAATGATTCCTATTTAAAGCTAAATACTTACCTGTAAAATAAATCCTAATATAGCTACAATATAAATTATAATTATATTATAGCTATTTTAGGATTAATATTTATTTTACAGGCAACTTTGTAATTATTTTAACCAGGTACAATAGCTATTAAATAGTTAAGAACTATTTAATAGTTACCTAGTTAAAATAATAACAAAATTACCTGTAAAATAAATCCTAACCTAAGTTATAATTAAACCTAACACTACCCTATCAATAAATTAATTAAATAAACTACCTACAATTACCTACAATTAACCTAACACTACACTATCAATAAATAAATTAAATACAATTCCTACAAATAAATACAATTAAATAAACTAGCTAAAGTACAAAAAATAAAAAAGATCTAAGTTACAGAAAATAAAAAAATATTTACAAACATAATAAAAATATTACAACAATTTTAAACTAATTACACCTACTCTAAGCCCCCTAATAAAATAACAAAGCCCCCCAAAATAAAAAATTCCCTACCCTATTCTAAATTAAAAAAGTTACAAGCTCTTTTACCTTACCAGCCCTGAACAGGGCCCTTTGCGGGGCATGCCCCAAGAATTTCAGCTCTTTTGCCTGTAAAAAAAAACATACAATACCCCCCCCAACATTACAACCCACCACCCACATACCCCTAATCTAACCCAAACCCCCCTTAAATAAACCTAACACTAATCCCCTGAAGATCTTCCTACCTTGTCTTCACCATCCAGGTATCACCGATCCGTCCTGGCTCCAAGATCTTCATCCAACCCAAGCGGGGGTTGGCGATCCATAATCCGGTGCTCCAAAGTCTTCCTCCTATCCGGCAAGAAGAGGACATCCGGACCGGCAAACATCTTCTCCAAGCGGCATCTTCGATCTTCTTCCATCCGGTGCGGAGCGGGTCCATCTTGAAGCAGGCGACGCGGATCCATCCTCTTCTTCCGATGTCTCCCGACTAATGACGGTTCCTTTAAGGGTCGTCATCCAAGATGGCGTCCCTCGAATTCCGATTGGCTGATAGGATTCTATCAGCCAATCGGAATTAAGGTAGGAATTTTCTGATTGGCTGATGGAATCAGCCAATCAGAATCAAGTTCAATCCGATTGGCTGATCCAATCAGCCAATCAGATTGAGCTCGCATTCTATTGGCTGATCGGAACTTGGGGCATGCCCCGCAAAGGGCCCTGTTCAGGGCTGGTAAGGTAAAAGAGCTTGTAACTTTTTTAATTTAGAATAGGGTAGGGAATTTTTTATTTTGGGGGGCTTTGTTATTTTATTAGGGGGCTTAGAGTAGGTGTAATTAGTTTAAAATTGTTGTAATATTTTTCTTATGTTTGTAAATATTTTTTTATTTTCTGTAACTTAGTTCTTTTTTATTTTTTGTACATTAGCTAGTTTATTTAATTGTATTTATTTGTAGCAATTGTGTTTAATTAATTTATTGATAGTGTAGTGTTAGGTTAATTGTAGGTAATTGTAGGTAGTTTATTTAATTATTTTATTGATAGGGTAGTGTTAGGTTTAATTATAACTTAGGTTAGGATTTATTTTACAGGTAAATTTGTTATTATTTTAACTAGGTAACTATTAAATAGTTCTTAACTATTTAATAGCTATTGTACCTGGTTAAAATAATTACAAAGTTGCCTGTAAAATAAATATTAATCCTAAAATAGCTATAATATAATTATAATTTATATTGTAGCTATATTAGGATTTATTTTACAGGTAAGTATTTAGCTTTAAATAGGAATAATCACTGACTCCAAATACCAGCGGGCGGCCAAAACCAGCGTTAGGAGCCTCTAACGCTGGTTTTGACGGCTACCGCCGAACTCTAAATCTAGGCCATAATAAACATCAGTCATCTCTTTATCTTGCTACATTTTAAACCGGAAGGAAGCAGCAAAGTGCTCCAAGGTGTTTACAAAATAAATTACCTTATATAACTACAAGGCTTGGGTCCGCATATAACCAGCCTTAGGAAATAATACTATTAGCTGTTAATTTACTGTACAGGGATAATGGAAGCATCACACACAACTGACCCTTGAAAGTGCTGCTCTTTCTGAGTTATATTACTGTGAGACATTATGCAGTTTGCAGTAAAATATTTGGCTTAAAAAAACATCCCATCTCAACACTCAACACCCAAGTGTTTTTCAGACCTGTAGTCTCCCACGGTATTCTTAAGATACTTATCAGAGAAAAGGTTAAAATGATCTAACATGTGCCCACTTACATCCCCTACAAACCCTTTCAGAAAGAAGAAGGTTTAGTTCACGGGACCTTTAAAACACCCAAAAAAAGTAAGGTGATATATCTTCATGATGCATGACATTATAACCCTTTGCCCAGAGGTTGGTATCATCACTATCAACTTGGTTTAGTTCGTGGCTGATTTGTGGATTTTTCTCCAGTTATTCCAAGGCCTACAATTTATATTTGTGCAATGCTGGAGGTGTGGCAAATCTCCTGGGTACAGGGAACCTTCTAGAGTTTGGTAAACTCACTTTTCATACCTTCAGGATATTTCCATTTTCCTTTTCAAAGCACTTTCAGAAGCATTTTCATGCGCAAATTAGTCAATAGTGCTCCTCAGGGCTAAATCCCTTGGACCACATGAAACTTTATTCTGCCTCTAAGGGGCCAATTTACCAAAGTGCGAGCAGACATGATAAGATATAGCGTATCATGTCCGCCGCACATCGATAAATGCCGACAGCATACGCTGTCAGCATTTATCATTGCACAAGCAGTTCTTGTGAACTGCTTGTGCAATGCCGCCCCCTGCAGATTTGCGGCCAATCGGCCGCTAGCAGGGGGTGTCAATCAGCCCAATCATATAGGATTGGGCGGATTGATGTCCGCGGCCTCAGAGCAGGCGGGCAAGTTATGGAGCAGTGGTCTTTAAACCGTTGCTTCATAACTACTGTTTCCGATGAGCCTGAACGCTCGCGCGGAAACAGGGGCATCAAGCTCCATTCAGGGCTTGATAATTTGGTCCCTTTCTTTCTTCAGTTAACCTTCCACAAGGAGTAGCCTAGGATATCAAACATAAGGGGAAAATTAATTAAAACTGATAAATTTAAGTTACAGCACATCAAATTTGAACCAAAGCTTCAAGATATCATTAACACCAGTCTATACAATGCCAAATTATCATGGTGATACAATCTATTTGAACAAAATGCATTTTAGTTTATGATTATGATATTTTCTGTCCTATTCCATCCTAGAAGTGACATAAAAGAGCAAAAAGAAAATGATCTAAATAAATTAAAAAGTATTCTTAAATTTCGCACTCGGTGCTAGATTACAAGTGGAGAGCTATTTAGAACTTTCATTAAAGTGATAACACCCCCACAAGTAAAAATTTTGTAAGCTTGGGTTAGCGCTGATAGTAAAACTTTGCCCGCTAACTTCAGGACGTTGGATATCACAACTGCTTTACTTCTCCCCATAAACTTTAATGAAGAGCGCAGAAGAAAAAAAAACACATCGCTTGCACGCTAACCCGGCAGGAACTATTAATATTTTACATTCCAATGTTCTGCACATACAGGAAAATGGTATTTTTATTTTAAATAAATATTTATATTATATAAAGTTATAGATATATACAGATATGTCTAGGAATAACTATTTAAAAATACATAGAACATATTCCCTATGTGAAGAACATTGGAATGTGAAATATGTACAGTAAATATACAGTATGACACTTTATTAAAAATGAATATTGCAAAAATATGATTTTTCATGTTTTCAGCTACTTAACTGCAAAGGGCTCTAGTGCACTTATACATATACATATTTAGACATGTGTATACATGTATCTCAATGTTAAAGTCCTTTGCCAGCTTTTTTTTTCTAACACTTGAGACCTCCTATCTTTGAGCCCTTAATAATGTTTATTAGATTGTGTTATTATGAGTATAACAGTAGTATTCAATGTATTTTTGATGTGTTTTGCAACACTTTTTTGTTTCACATAACAGTTAACCAGACATCTGAGGTCGCATTAATCATTCTAGTGTATTGCGCTCAAGCATTAACATTTACTATCAACTTGTAATACGATCAGTCCTTCCAATGCGCTCAAACAGCCGCAATAAAACCAATATCGCTCACACGAAAACAGTTAGTGCGACGCTCGTAATCTGGCCCTGAATCTAGCTGCAGATAAAAAAATAATAATATTAATGCAAAATATATACATGTGTAGTCTTACCTGAATCAGTGGATATCAATGAACAAAGTTTGACTTTTTTGTTCTACAGTTAGAAAACTACAGTTTTTTGGGGAACGTGATAATACTTTATATACTTTTTTAACTTTTAAATTTATAATAATTTCTTAATTCTAGTTGTCTTAAGCTAGTTGAAACTGTTATCCACTGAAAGCTTTTTTATGCCAAAAAAATAATAATAACAATATATATATATATATATATATATATATATATATATATATATATACTGTATATATATTATATATATATATCCTATACTATAAAAGGCCAAGTGTGTTTGTCCGAAGCTGTCATGCGCAGTAGAGACAGCACGAGGACAAACATACCTGGCCTAAGTCCCTAACTGTTCTGCCGACTGCGCCGAGCAGAAGTGGGCGTGGCTGAGCGTGAAGGGGCGGAGCCTAACGCGAAGGCCCGTGAAGGGGCGGAGCCTAGCGTGAAGGCCCGTGAAGGGCCGTGGAGAGAGCTCAAACAGCTCAAGAGAGGGTGGAGAGATGTGGGGAGAGGGTGGAGAGATGTGGGGAGAGGGGGGGAGATGTGGAGTGAGGGGGAAGATGTGGAGAGAAGGGAGAGATGTGCGGAGATGTGGGGAGAGGGGGGAGATGTGGAGAGAGGGGGGAGGTGTGGAGAGAGGGGAGAGATGTGGGGAGATGTGGAGAAAGGGGGGAGATGTGGAGAGAGGGGGAGATGTGGAGAGAGGGGAGAGATGTGGAGAGAGGGGAGAGATGTGGAGAGATGTGGGGAGAGGGGGGAGATGTGGAGTGAGGGGGGAGATGTGGAGTGAGGGGGGAGATGTGGAGTGGGGGGGGAGATGTGGAGAGAGGGGAGAGATGTGGGGGGAGAGGGGGGAGAGAGAGACAGAGAGAGAGAGGAGAGAGAGAGGGGGAGAGAGAGAGAGGGGGGGGAGAGAGAGAGAGAGAGGGGGGGGAGAGAGAGAGAGGGGGGGAGAGGGAGAGAGAGACAGAGGGAGAGAGATAGAGAGAGAGGGGAGAGAGAAAGAGGGGAGATGTGGACAGAAAAAGAGAGAGGGGGGAGATAGAGAGAGAGGGGAGTGAGAGAGAGAGAGGGGAGTGAGAGAGACAGAGGGGAGAGAGAGAGAGAGAGAGAGAGAGAGAGAGAGGGGGGGAGAGAGAGGAGGAGAGAGAGAGAGGGGAGAGAGAGAGAGGGGGGGAGGGGGGAGAGAGAGAGGGGGAGGGGGGAGAGAGAGAGGGGAGAGAGATAGAGAGAGGGGGGAGAGAGAGGGGGGGAGAGATAGAGGGGCAAGAGAGAGAGAGAGGAGAGACAGAGGGGGGAGAGAGAGAGGGGGAGAAAGAGGAGAGAGAGAGAGAGAGAGAGAGAGAGGGGAGAGAGAGGGGGGAGAGAGAGAGAGGGGGGAGGGGGGAGAGAGAGGGGGGAGGGGGGAGAGAGAGATAGAGGGGGGGGAGAGAGAGAGAGAGAGGGGAGAGAGAGAGAGGAGAGAGACAGAGAGAGAGAGAGGTGAGAGAGAGAGGGGAGAGAGAGAGAGGGGGAGAGAGAGGGGGGAGAGAGAGAGAGGGGGGAGAGAGAGAGAGATAGAGGGGAGAGAGAGAGAGGAGAGAGACAGAGAGAGGGGAGAGAGAAAGAGAGAGGCGAGAGAGGGGGGGAGAGAGAGAGAGATAGAGGGGAGAGAGAGAGACAGAGAGAGGGGAGAGAGAAAGAGAGAGGCGTGAGATAGAGAGAGGGGAGAGAGAGAGAGAGAGAGAGGAGAGAGAGAGGGGGGAGAGAGAGAGGGGAGCGAGAGAGAGATAGGGGGAGAGAGTGCAAAAGAGAGGGGGGAGAGAGAGAAAGCAAAAGAGAGTGGGAGGGAGAGAACGCCAGGGGTGGGAACACTGTACTGCAAAAAATGGCCCGTGTGAACGGGCTTTAGGACTAGTATATATATATATATACACACAGTATATGGGGCCGATTTACCAAGCTCCTTATAGAGCTTGATGGCTCCATAACTTGTCCGTCTGCTCTGAGGCCGCGGATAGAAATCAACCCGATCGAATACGATCGGGTTGATTGACTCTCCCTGCTAGCAGCCTCGAATCTGCAGGGGGCGGCATTGCACAAGAACTGATGGTGCAATGATTAATGCTGACAGCGTATGCTGTCGGCATTTATCGATGTGCAGCGGACTTGATATGCTACATTGTATCATGTCCACTCGCACTATGATAAATCTACCGCTTTGTGTTACAAATTCATGGGTCCTTTGAGCAACTTTTTCTCTAAAGTTACTGGTCCTCAAGAGGTTAAATATTATTAGATAATTATTATTTAGACACATATATATTATAGCCATTTGCAGTCTAATACATGGCCATATACCATATACCTTCGAAGCCTTATAAATATGTTTTTTTTTAATATTTTTATGAATATTTTTATCAGATAGTGTTTATATGAGTGTAATGTTTATTTTAATGTATTTATGTTGTGTTTGGTGCAACTTTTATTTTACCCCTAACCCTTTACGTGAGGTCTTTAGTCGTTTTTACCCAACGTGCGTTAAATTTGATTGCGTTCAATCAAATGCATTTGCTTTCAGCTTGTAATACACACGCACATTAACACACCCGCAATATTTCAATATTGCTTACTAACATTAGCATGCCACTTGTAATGTAGCCCTCAGTCTGACCCATTAAGTTTAATTTTGACTTTCATGTCCTTAAAGGACTTCAAATGAGTAGTAGATTTTTTTCTGACAATTTTAAAAGTTATGTCTTTTTCCACTCCCCCTTTACCATGTGACAGCCATCAGCCAATCACAAATGCATACACCTACCATGTGACAGCAATCAGCCATTCACAAATGCATACACACTTATTCTTGCACATGCTCAGTAGGAGCTGGTGACTCAAAAAATGTAAATATAAAAAGAATGCGCACATTTAGTTAATGGAAGTAAATTGAAATGTTGTTTAAAATAGCATGCTCTATCTGAATAATGAAAGTTTAATTTTGATTGAGTGTCCCTTTAAAAGCACCACATATTCTTAATTTGACAAGATAATTAATATTTTAATTCCTGTGTTTTCATAATATTGAATAATGCATAGCTCCCAAAAAAAACACAAAAAAGTAAGGGGTTGAGTCTGGAAAACCAAAGGACAAAGCTAAACAATTTGGGTGTTGTGATTTATCATTTAAGGGGTGGAGCTGAGAAATCCCAAAGCAGGATTGGGCATTCCCAGTTGGAGGAGTTGCTCCAAATGGCTCTTCCAGAAACAAGGACACAAAGAATAAAAGAAAAGTGACAAATGGATAGAGCTCTGTAAGATGGATTTATTCTTATATATGAATTAATTTTGAATATGTCAATAAAATATATTAAAGTATTAAAGGATTAAATTTTTCAGGTTTATCCCAGGTACAGTGTAGACATGTGCGCAGCAGAAAAATTTGTTTTGGTTCGTTTCGGATTTTTTCGGATTTTGTTTCGGATCCATTTGAATTCGGATACATTCGAATGTATTAGTTTCGGCTTTATCCGGCTTCAATTAAATTTGGATGTATTCGGATGTATTCGTTTTGGATTCGATTAGTAAATTCGGAAGTTCCGCATGTGTTATGTTGATTCAGATGGCTCCAAGTTACACAAACAGAATTATTTCAATGTTCTATCTCACTAAATCTCACTAAATTTAATTTTTATACTGAATTGTTATTATAAATTAAATTTTTATACTGAATTGTGATTAGTTCATGGCCATTCGAATATAACGAATAAATCCAAACTAATTTGGATTTATTTGTTACAAATCAATTTGGATTAGTTTAGCTTTGTTGCCAGGGTATTTCAGAAATTCGAATCGATTTGACTCTCCGAATTTGGCGAACTCGTCCGAATTTCGATTCTGAATGAAGCGAAGCGCACATGTCTAGTACAGAGCAGAGACAGCACTGCGTCATACATTTCATATTGAAGTATAACATAGTAAAGCTTTCCTATCACCATACTGCTATACGAAAATGATTTTGCATACCCAAAATCTAAAATAACTTTTATTCTTATGAAAAAACACTCACTGAACAAAAACATTAGTAGATTGTTTTATTTTTTAATTATTATTTTTTTAAAATCCTTCTTTATCAGTGATTAAAACCATATAAAATAAATAACAACGTAACATTAAAAATTGAGACTTAAGAACTGCATAATAATCTTCATGAATGTTTTTATAAATTAAATACTCAAAATTAGAAAAACATTAAATTCAAGATACCACACCAAAATATCCTCCGTTTATTCTCATCAAATAGAGACCATTCATTATCCTCAATTTTATATTTCCAAAAAGGTTTTCAATTGCAATATTGCATAATCTCTTCAAATATCAGCTATTACTTAATCAATATATTTAATTTTTATAACCGTTGTTGTGGACAAGATTTACACTTCCCAACAAGTCAGTGCGCGGGTTCATAATATAAAATCCCAGCTGCACAGAAGTTTAAATCGCCGCCCTCCTGCATCGCAAACACTATTTAAATATAATTAACTCCTTATCTGCCGTCCACCCACATCGCCCCCACTATACTAAAGTTATTAAACCCTACACTGCCGCCACTATAATAAACCTATTAACCCCTAAACAGCAAGTCCACCACATCTTAATAAACAAAATTAAACTAGTACCCCTAAACCTAACGCCCCCCTAACTTTAGATTCAAATTACAATTTTCCAATCTTAAATTAAATTAAAACTTACCTGTCAAATTAAAAAAACTAAGTTTAAACTAACAATTAAACTAATATCATTATTAAACTAAAATTAAACTAACTACCAATTAAATAAAACTAAACTACACATTAAAAAAATCCTAACACAACTCTAAAAATTACAAAGTATCTAATGTGTACGGCGGCGAACGTATGTAGCGGATGCTTCGCGCCGGATGTCTTCAGGATGGACCCGCTCCGCGCCACCGGGATCAAGATAGAAGATGCCACCTGGATGAAGATTGAAGGTTTGTAATGTTAGTGGGTCTTTGTAATTATTTTATCAGAAAAAGAGCTGATATCTTTAGGGCAATGCACTACAAAAGGCCATTTTAAGGGCCATTGGTAGTTTATTCTAGATTAGGTTTTTTATTTTGGGGTGTTTTTTTAAAAATGGGTATTAGAATAGGAATCATTTTTATTACTTTTCATAATTTGTTTGTTATTTTGTATAATGTATTTTTTTATGTTTTGGGGTGGATTTTTATTTTTAGATTAGGGCTTGGGCAGCAAAAGAGCTAAATGCCCTTTTAAATGCAATGCCCATACAAATGTCCTTTTCAGGTCAATGGGTAGATTAGGTTTTACTTTATTTTTATTTTGTGGGTTTGGGGGGTGGGGGTTTGTATACTGTTAGGGGGTGTTTGTTTTTGTAGCAAAAGAATTGTTAACTTTAGGGCAATGCCCTACAAAAGGCCATTTTAAGGGCCCTTGGTAGTTTGGGCGTAGGGGTTTGTATACTGTTAGGGGGTGTTTGTTTTTTTTTGTAGCCTTTTAAGGACCCTTGGTAGTTTATTCTAGATTAGGCTTTTTTATTTTGCGGTGTTTTTTTTTTTTTTTTAAAGGGTATTAGAATAGGAATCATTTTTTTGTTTTGGATTTTTTTTTTTTTTTTGTAATGGTAGGTATCTTAGGTTTTATTTCACAGGTAATTTTGTATTTATTTTAACTAGGTAGTTAGTAAATCGTTAATCACTATTTGCTAACTAGTCTACCTAGTTAAATTAAATACAAACTTACCTGTGAAATAAAAATAAAACCTAAGCTAGCTACAATATAGCTATTAGTTATAGTGTAGCTAGCTTAGGTTTTATTTCACAGGTAAGTATGTATTAAGTTTTAAATAGGTTTTATTTAGTTAATAATTGTAAATTTAATTTAGCTCTATTGTAATTATGTTAAAATTAGGGGGTGTTAGAGTTAGGGTTAGGTTTAGGGTTAGGGTTAGGGTTAGGTTTAGGGGTAGGTGTAGGGATTAATAATTAATTTAGATTTTTGCGATGTGGGGGGCTGGCGGTTTATGGGTTAATAGATTTATTTAGTGGTAGTGATGTGGTAGGCCAGAGGTTTAGGGGTTAATAGCTTTATTTAGTTGCAGCCGATGTCAGGGAGCGGCCGAATAGGGGTTAATAGATTTATTATAGTGTGGGCGATGTTGGGGTGTAGAGGAATAGGGGTTAATAACTTTTGTATAGTGGCGGCGATATCGGGAGCGGCAGATTAGGGCTTAATAGTTTTATTTAGGTGGCAGCGATATCGAGGCGGCAGATTAGGGGTTAATAACATTATGTAGGTGGCGGCGATGTCGGGGGCAGCAGATTAGGGGTGTTTAGACTCAGAGTTTATGTTAGGGTGTTAGGTTTAAACGTTAGTTTTTTTCACCCATAGATATCAATGGACTGCGTTACTGAGCTTTTCATTCCGCGCTTTAGGTGTTTTTTTTCTGACCCGCTCTCCCCATTGATGTCTATGGGGAAAGCGTGCACGAGCTTGTCAAAACAGTGCTTGTTTTTGGTGCGGTATGGAGCTCAACGCAGCCATATCACATGCACAAGCCAGGTTTATAAAAACTGGTAATGGCTGCACTATAGGAGGTTAAATAACGCAACTTTTTTTGCATTCGTTAATTTCCCTATAGCATATCGCATAACTCGTAATCTATCTGATTGTTAATACATTTTTGGGAAGGTTACTAAATATGATGGTGCTAAAGAACTGTATTTGTATCATGATGACTGCTTTCAATTTGTCTTAGAAGACTTTTATAACCATAAAAAAGACATTGTAGTGAAAAACATAATGCAAATTAGTGATTTCAGTTTTACTTTCTTTTAATACAATATGTTTGTATTAGCAGAAATATTTCTAATAAAATCTATCACTTTTTCATTTAGATATTTTATGGTGCATGGTAACACACTGGGCCAGATTACAAGTGGGGCGCTAAATAGTGCTTTTAAGAAGTAAACATTTAACCAGTGTTCCCTCTAATGCCACATTTTTTGTGCGGCCCATCATTGAAACAGTTAATTAGGGAAATGCACCCTGCAGTTCACTAACACTACACAATTAGGGATGGGCGAATGTGTACATTTTCGAATTTCGAATGTAGAATGAATGTTATTACCGAAATTCGAATTATAAATCTGAATGTTGATAAGAACGAATATTCTTAAAAATTCTATAATCGAATGTTATTTACAGTTTTCGAATGTCACTTTCGAATTCGAATGTTTATAATTATATCGAATGTCCACATTCGAAATTTCGAATTTAACATTCTATTTAACAAATACTATTCAGAAGTTCAGTAGTTCATGTGGTAGGGCGGGAATCTAGTAAATTGATACATAATAGATAAAAAATATATCATTTCGAATGTTTCTATATAGAATATTGCATAATTTGAATATTATATTTAAAGAAAGCATTAGAAATACTATTACAAACATAAAAATTCGATTTTTTGGAATTTGAATATTGCATAATTCGAATATTACATTCAAAGAAAAAGCATTAGAAATACTATTACAATCTAAATTCGAATTTTTCGAAAATAATATTTTCGAATGTAATCATAAAATTCGAAAACGAACATTCAAAAATCGAATGTTAGAATGTTATGTATACATTCGAAATTCGATTCAAACGAACTAATGTGTTAAAATTCGTGCCGTTTTTCGAATGTTGCGAAACATTCGCCCATCCCTATACACAATGCAAACCACAAGGTATGGTTAACTTATTAACTGTTTCACAGCTAGGCCACTATTCATATTTAGATATATAGGTATAGGTATATGGAGACATATATATATATATATATATATATATATATATATATATATATATATATATATATATATATATATATATATATATATATATATAGGAATATCTTTTTTTAAATGTATAGAACATTTTCCCCTATGTGAAGAACATAGGAATGTGAAATATGTGCACTACATACACAGTAAAACACATGATAAAATATTACAATTAAATAAAAATGATTTTTCTTGTTTTGGTATTTAAGTGGAAAGGGCTCCAAAGTATATATACCTAACCCTTTACAAGAGGCCTTCAGTTGTGCTAAACTGACAAGTGCAAATTTAGTTTGCACTTGTGCTGTCGAGTATACTTTCAACTTATAATACGTGTTCAAGTCAATGTGGACGCAATATTTCAATATTGGATGTGCGCTAACATTAGCACATCACTTGAAATCTAGCCCACTGTAGAGTAAATTTACCAACTCTTTAGGCAGGCAGGTTCTCAAGTAGTCAACATGTCCACTTGCAATCGCAACTTGCAATGTTTCATATATTAACACTGCACAAGAAGTTTCTTGTGCAATGTCACCTCTTGCTCTGGTGCAAATCAATTGCATGCCAATCACCCCAAACGAGTGAGTGTCGGGGTGATTGATCTCGCCATTTCTGAGGTGGCGGAGAGGAAAAAGAAGTGGTTTTTGCTTTTTTAAATATGTGGAGTAGGCTTGCTTATGTGAGCCTTCTCCACATTGCCGAAATTACCCTAGTGTAAATGCACATTGACTTTTAAAAGAGTTGGCTTTTGGTGTGCTTCACTTTAGCGCTGACTCTTTTTCAGACCAGCAGTAAATCCCAGTTGTCAAGCGTCTTTGTGTCATTATCCTCTGGGAAATTGCAGGCAAAACTGTGATATGCTGAAAAGGAACACTTCTCAAAGGTGACTACCATTGTCAGACTGTCAACTGTTAAAAAACATCCAATATAGTCATATCTGCATATATGGCCATATCATCAGAACTATAATTTATATATGTGTGTTGCAAGTGGAGAACTCTCCCTTATCTGGTAGGTATCTTTTAAAAGGTACTGTGTGTATCCTGCCTGTACAACCTCTGTGAACACACTTTTTAAGATCTAAAACCCACACCAAGTTATTTACCTTGTCAACTTATTTTTATTATCAAGTATTTTCTTCTGTAACAGAACACATCAGCTATGAGAAAGTAAACTTGATTAACATTTTAAGTTTGAATATAAATGTAGAAAGATACATCAATAATATTTCAAACACACACATAGATATAAACAATCATATATTTATGTTTGTATATAAATGTTGGTGTGTATGTATATAAATCCCAATCCTGGCATACAGACAACCACCTAACCTAAAGCAGAAACTGGTACATAGGAAGCTACCCCTTGAGAAAAAGAACACTCAGAATGGAACCAAGTGCTGCTATAAAGCTCTCTGCAAACTATGTCAACACGTTTGTGAAAGCAGCACAGCAAATCACAATAATAAATCCTAGAACATTAAAGGGGCATATTCATGTATATCTGCAAATGTGGTATGCATGATACATTGCACTGCATGTGAAGTGGGATGCTATATTGGAGAAACAAGCCAAAAACTGCACCTTTGGATGAACTTACACAGACACTCAATCAAAAACTACTGTGAAACAAAATACTGCACCCCTGTTGGTCACCATTTCACCCAACCTGACCACTCCATCCAAAACTTCAAAATCAAAATTCTCAGAGGCAACTTCAAAAACACCATGGAAAGAAAAACCTTTGAAATGAAAATGATAATGCACTTCAACTTGTTTAATTCTGGACTAAATGCGGACTCTGGATTCTTAACACAATATCAAATTTCTTTGTAATGTACTTTCATTTAGTCAATTACATTGTATATTCCACATTCTTTATACATAGGTATTCCCCCTGTATATACAATTTCACATCTTTATAGATATTGATTCAATGTTGATATATAATTTTATGTCAGTATATGCTCTATGTAAAGCTATATATTTCCCCTGTCTGTTCTCCTACACTGGACATTGTCTGCCTGTTACCTAAGCCCCCCTCATGATTTTTATGACACCCCCTCCTCTCCCAGCACTTTCTGTCTTCTTAGCTATTCTGTGTTTTAAGATATAATCTGTAAATACCATTGAATTGGTCAGTATTGCTTCAGACTTGATAAAGGAAGGAACTCTAATGTATTTTTATTTTTTTACAAAATGAAAGTCCCTATAAGGGTAGACTTACAAAGGTGGATGTTGTACAGCCATATAGTTTCTTTACAAAAAGCCAGTGACAATATAAAACAAGTTGAGAAACTCTAGCATTTGATGGCTACTCAAATAGTTTCATTTCTTTAGGTCACTTCAATAACACTGAGCATATTGGAAACACCAGCTGAGTATTAGAGTTGCAGGTGTGAGACAAAAATAATCCTTGGTAGCAAAGAATCATCAGAGGTTTCAAGTCAAGCTGTCCATGACTCTCACATATTGAGTTTAAAGAGACTGTATATATCATGATAGCTGCTAGGCATGATGGGACCTGTGCACTGCAGCATTATGATTAGCTGCAGGTGTTCAGTGAAGCATAAGGTTGGAGACTTAGTGAAACCAACCACCTGAAAAAATGTAATTATACAGATCACACCATGAATTCATCTCAAACATTGCTCCGTGCTGGTCTGGCCACATTTTACTATTTAGCAAGTTTATTTAAATATTTAGAAGCTGGTTATATTTTGCAAGTTTAAATTTGAGACCTGCTTTATATTATATTTTATTATATTTTATATTAAAATATTTTTTGTAGATTAAAATTATATTTGTAAATCAGTAATTACACACTGTAATGCAGAACATCTCCATATAAAATAAATGTTTTGAAAACATTTGAATGGTCATTTTGTTGGCAACATTTGATTTGTGTTTGCATCACAATTACATATCTATCGAGAAACCTTCTGAGTATGTTTATCTCCTTGGCAATCATCAGAAAGAAATGTGCTCCTGCACTGATCAAGCAATCAGTTTGTATAGCAAGTTGGAAATTTAATGTATGAGGAATTAATTCTTGAGTTTAATGTCCTTTAAGTAGATATTTGTCTTAGAATATGTGTTTACATTACATCTTTCACAAATAAACCACTAGTGTAATCAAAACCCATGTGGAAACGCTCTCTGTATAAATCTGTGGAGATTCACTAATGACCCCTCTAATGGGTTAAAATAAGAGAAGAAGAAAAGTTGCTAATACAACCAGGTCCATTGTGATTTTATTACTTATGAATGGTTGTTAAGAAAAAGTGTAATTATATTTAAAGCTTTTTACAATTAATATAGGAATTGCGCTCAGCCATTTTTGAGAAAGCTATATGTAAACTTTTGTTGTTTAACTTAATTTTAGGTTTGGTGGATTATTAAAGGGACACTAAACCCAATTTTTTTTCTTTCATGATTCAGATACAGCATGCAATTTTAAGCAACTTTCTAATTTAGCTCTCTTGAGGTCTGTGACACTTCCCTTTCATGGAGTCACTCTTATCTCTCTAACAGATCCTTCTCCGTCTCTTTTGCTGGCGACTCCTCCTCTCTTTTGCCTCTGTCTGTTGGAGTACCTCAAGGCTCTGTCCTGGGTCCTCTACTCTTCTCTATTTACACTTCTGGGTAAAACGTATCAACAGCTATGGCTTCAACTATCACCTCTATGCTGATGATACCCAGATCTACCTTTCCACCCCTGCTGTCTCTCCTTCTGTCAATTCTCACATCAGCGAATGCTTATCTGGCATTTCCTCCTGGATGGCCTCTCACCACCTAAGAATAAACGTGTCCAAAACCGAACTACTTC
This sequence comes from Bombina bombina, assembly GCF_027579735.1. Taxonomy (NCBI): domain Eukaryota; kingdom Metazoa; phylum Chordata; class Amphibia; order Anura; family Bombinatoridae; genus Bombina; species Bombina bombina. Next base: position 47,323,483 of record NC_069506.1, read on the forward strand.
TAATTCCCCCCTCTAACTCTACTCCAGTTTCTAATTTTTCTATCACTGTTGGCGGCACCACTATCTCCCCATCACCCCATGACTCAAATCTGTCCTTCATTCCCCACATCCAATTGCTCTCTTCATCCTGCCGCAACCACCTACGCAATATCTCCAAAATTCATCCATTTCTAAGTGCTGAAACTACTAAACAGCTAATTCACTCCCTGGATATATAGGATAGCTTGAGTTGCGAGCTGAAACTGCGGGCGGCGGGGGTTCCCTCGCTTGCGCCGCAAACTACACCATATATCGGATCGCGCCCCTGGTGTTTCTGGTGAGTATGAAGGCTCACCAGAAACACAGCCCTTCAAGCTCCATACGAAGCTTGATAAATGGGCCCCTTAGTGTTTAATGTCCCTTTAACACTTAAAGAGACATGAAACCCCAAATCTTTATTTATTGATTTAGACATAACATTTAATTTAAAAAAAGTTTTCAATTTACTTCTGTAATCATATTTACTTTGTTCTCCTAGTATTTTTTAGTAAAGAGATATCTAGATAGGTAGCGTGCACATTTCTGGAGCAGGACATGACAGGAAATAGTGCTGCCACTTACTTTTCTTGCAAATGTATCACATAGCTATAAAACTGATGCCATATAATTCTCCAGTCCCGTGTATGCTCCTACACCTTTCTAACTGCTTTTCAACAAAGTATACCAAAAGAACAATGCAAATTTGATAACGGAAGTAAATCGAACGTTTTTTTATTTAATTTTGCATTCTATCTCGATCATGAAATCATTTTTGGGGGGTTTATGTCCCTTTAATCCCCACTCTATGCAATTTCAAAACACACACAAATTCCATTAACCCCGTCAACCCATTTGTCCTTTCAATGATCAGCATAATTATTAGCAAATCTGAGTGCCTTTGTGGGAAAATACAGAGATCAAATCTCATGTGAGTTGATTGTGATCACTTTGTATTGAAAAAAAAAGACCATTCCCATTTTTTCAACATCAGAGTTTGATAACTGCCACAATATGTGATCTATATTTCCCCATAAAGGCACAGTTAACAGCCGATAATCACTGTCAATCACCGAAATCCAAAATGGGTTAATGGAGTCCAAGGGGCCGATTTATCAAGCCCCGTATGGATCTGTTTCTGCATGAGCCTTCAGGCTCGCTGGAAACAGGAGTTAAGAAGCAGCGGTCATAAGACCGCTGCTCCTTAACTCGTCTGCCACCTTTGAGGCAGCGGATAGCAATCAGCCGATCGGATACGATTGGGTTGATTGACACCCCCTGCTAGCGGCCGATTGGCCGTGAATGTGCAGGGGGGGCATTGCACAAGCATTTCACCAGAAATGCTTGTGCAATGATAAATGCTGACACCGTATGCTGTCAGCATTTATTGATGTCCGCTCGCACTATGATAAATCGGCCCCCAAGTGTGTGTTTTACAATTAAATAGATTAGTGTTTTTGAAAAGTGTAAATTTTTATATGGGCATCATGTATATACAGAGCAAGTTTGCTCAATGATGTTTTAAAACTTTTAATAAGCAAAAAATATTCACCTAGATTACGAGTTTTGCATTAGGCTTAAAAAGCAGCGTTGGCCGGTCTTAACGCTGCTTTTTAACGCCCGCTGGTATTACGAGTCTTGCAGGTACAGGTGTACCGCTCAGTTTTTTGGCCAGACTTGGCAATACCGCAAATCCACTTACGTAAATTGCGTATCCTCTTTTTTCAATGGAACTTGCATAGCGCCGGTATTATGAGTCTGCCAGAAAAGTGAGCTGTACACCCTCTCATGTCAAGACTGGTACCGCATTTTAAAGTCAGTAGTTAGGAGTTTTACACTACAAAGCCGTAGCATAAAACTCTTAACTAAAGTGCTAAAAATTACACTAACACCCATAAACTACCTATTAAGCCGTAAACCGAGGCCCTCCCACATCGTAAACATTAAAATAAATTTTTTAACCCCTAATCTGCCGAACCTGACATCGCCGCCACTATAATAAATATATTAACCCCTAAAACGCCGCACTCCCGCCTTGCAAACATTAGTTAAATATTATTAACCCCTAATCTGCCATCCCTAACATCGCCGACACCTACCTACATTTATTAACCCCTAATCTGCCGCCCTCAACGTCGCCGCCACTATACTAAAGTTATTAACCCCTAAATCTAAGTCTAACCCTAACCCCCCGAAATTAAATATAATTAAAAGAAATCTAAATAAAAATTAATATCATTAACTAAATTATTCCTATTTAAAACTAAATACTTACCTATAAAATAAACCCTAAGCTAGCTACAATATAACTAATAGTTACATTGTATCTAGCTTAGGGTTTATTTTTATTTTACAGGCAAGTTTGTATTTATTTTAACTAGGTAGAATAGTTACTAAATAGTTATGAACTATTTAATAAATACCTAGCTAAAATAAATACAAATTTACCTGTAAAATAAAACCTAACCTAAGTTATACTAACACCTAACACTACACTATAATTAATATATTTCCCTAAATTAAATACAATTAAATACAATTAAATAAAATTAGCTAAATTACAAAAAAAAACACTAAATTACAGAAAATAATAAACAAATTACAAGATTTTTAAACTAATTACACCTAATCTAATCCCCCTAATAAAATAAAAAAGCCCCCCAAAATAAAAAAGCCCTACCATACAATTGCCCCAAAGTAATCAGCTCTTTTACCTGTAAAAGAAATTACAAATCCCCCCCCAACATTAAAACCCACCGCCCACACAACCAACTCTACTCTAAAACCCACCCAATAACCCCTTAAAAAAACCTAACACTAACCCCTTGAAGATCACCTTACCGGGAGAAGTCTTCATCCAACCGGGCGAAGTGGTCCTCCAGACGGGCAGAAGTCTTCCTCCAGACGGCATCTTCTATCTTCATCCATCCGGCGCAGAGCGGGTCCATCTTCAAGACATCCGACGCAGAGCATCCTCTTCATCCGATGGCTGACACTGAATGAAGGTTCCTTTAAATGACGTCATCCAAGATGGCATCCCTTCAATTCCGATTGGCTGATAGCATTCTATCAGCCAATTGGAATTAAGGTAGAAAAAATCCTATTGGCTGATGCAATCAGCCAATAGGATTGAAGTTCAATCCTATTGGCTGATCCAATCAGCCAATAGGATTGAGCTGGCATTCTATTGGCTGTTCCAATCAGCCAATAGAATGCCAGATCAATCCCATTGGCTGATTGGATCAGTCAATAGGATTGAACTTCAATCCTATTGGCTGATTGCATCAGTCAATAGGATTTTTTCTACCTTAATTCCAGTTGGATGAAGACTTCTTCCAGTAAGGTGATCTTCAAGGGGTTAGTGCTAGGTTTTTTTAAGGGGGTATTGGGTGGGTTTAGAGTAGGGTTGGTTGTGTGGGTGGTGGGTCTTAATGTTGGGGGGGATTTGTAATTTTTTTAACAGGTAAAAGAGCTGATTACTTTGGGGCAATGCCCCGCAAAAGGCCCTTTTAAGGGCTATTTGCGATTTAGTGTAGGGTAGGGCTTTTTTATTTTGGGGGGGCTTTTTTATTTTGTTAGGGGGATTAGATTAGGTGTAATTAGTTTAAAAATCTTGTAATTTGTTTATTATTTTCTGTAATTAAGTGGGGGTTTTTTGTACTTTAGCTAATTTTATTTAAATGTATTTACTTGTATTTAATTTAGGGAATTAATTTAATTATAGTGTAGTGTTAGGTGTTAGTGTAACTTAGGTTAGGTTTTATTTTACAGGTCAATTTGTCTTTATTTTAGTTAGGTAGTTATTAAATAGTTCATAACTATTTAGTAACTATTCTACCTAGTTAAAATAAATACAAACTTGCCTGTAAAATAAAAATAAACCCTAAGCTAGCTACAATGTAACTATTAGTTATATTGTAGCTATCTTAGGGTTTATTTTATAGGTAAGTATTTAGTTTTAAATAGGAATAATTTAGTTAATGATATGAATTTTATTTAGCTTTATTTTAATTATATTTAAGTTAGGGGGGGTTATGGTTAGGGTTATACTTAGGGTTAGGGGTTAATAAATTTAGAATAGTGGCGGCGATGTTGGGGGCGTCAGATTAGGGGTTAATAAATATAATGTAGGTGTCGGCGATGTTGGGGGCAGCAGATTAGGGGTTAATAAGTATTATGTAGGTGGCGGCAGATTAGGGGTTAATAGTTATAATGTAGGTGTTGGCGATGTCGGGGGCAGCAGATTAGGGGTTAATAAGTGTACGATTAGGGGTGTTTAGACTTGGGGTTCATGTTAGGGTGTTAGGTGTAAACATAAATTTTATTTCCCCATAGGAATCAATGGGGCTGCGTTAGGAGCTAAACGCTGGTTTTTTGCAGGTGTTAGACTTTTTTTCAGCCGGCTCTCCCCGTTGATTCCTATGGGGAAATTGTGCACGAGCACATTACACCAGCTCACCGCTAACGTAAGCAGCACTGGTATTGGAGTGAGATGTGGAGCAAAATTTTGCTCAACGCTCACTTTTTGTCTGTTAACGCCGGGTTTGTAAAAACCCGCAATACCAGCGCTGTCTGTAAGTGATAGGGTGAGCATAAACTGCTTGTTAGCACCGCATAGCCTCTAATGCAAAACTCGTAATCTAGGTGAATGATTGGTAATATTTTCTCAATTATTTTATTGAGAATACCTCTTTTTTTGCACTTTTACGAGTTTTGCATCTAAAATCAAGAACACTGCAGGAAATGAATTTCCCTAGAAGAAAGTGATCACACTTTATTTAGTCTTCTATATAGATGATGATTAATTTCTAGACATGTGCAATTGCTTTATTATGAATGCATATTCATGACAAAAATATGAATATTCATTTCTTTTTTCATGAAACGAATATCCGAAACGAATGCACAAACTCATTAAAAGAAAACTAATATATACTAGCTAAATGTGTTAGTATACACATGTTTCCTTTAAATTAGCTTGAAAATAGACATGTGCAGCACTGAATAATTTTTTCAGATGAATCTCTCAGTACGAACATTCTGAAAAATTTGTTTTTCAGAATATTTGTTTACTGCACTATATGGTATTTGTTTAGTTTAAAACAAAACAAATACTGAATATTCAGTAACATTAGTTTTCGTTAAAGCGAATGTAAATGTTCCTTTACTGCAGGTGAAAAAGTATCACCTGTAGTTTTACACTTACGTATATTGTGCTGGACAGCTGCGCTAATCCCAAACCTTCTTCACAGAGTCAAGGGCCGCACCGCGCTAAGCATCCTATTAGCGTGGCCCTTGTCTCTGGGAAGAAGGATCGAGATTAGCGTGGCTCCCCAGCATGCAGTAGGTAAGTATTTTACATTCTAAAGTCAATTTAAAGAAAACTAATGTATACTAATGACCATTCATTTTATTTAAAGAGACAGTCTAGTCCAAAATAAACTTTAATGATTCAGTTAGGGCATGTCATTTTAATAAACTTTCCAATTTATTCCTTTTATCATCAATTTTGCTTTGTTCTCTTGGTATTCTTAGTTGAAAGCTAAAGCTAGGTAGGCCCATGTGCTAATTTCTTAGCCCTTGAAGGCCGCCTCTTATCTGAATGCATTTTGACATTTTTTTTCACCACTAGAGGCCGTTAGTTCATGTGTGTCATATAGATAACATTGTGCTCACGCACTTGGAGTTTCCTAGGAGCCAGCACTGATTGGCTAAAATTCTAGTCTGTCAAAAGAACTGAAATAAGGGGGCAGTTTGCAGAGGCTTAGATAAAAGATAATCACAGAGTTAGAACGTATATTATTGTAACTATGTTGGTTATGCAAAACTAGGGAATGGATAATAAAGGGGTTATCTATCTTTTAAAACAATAACAATTCTGGTGTAGACTATCCCTTTATATGAGTTTGTGCGTTCATTTGAATATTTGTTGCGTGACTATGCATTCATATCAAATAAATACACAAATCTATTTTAAAAGGTATAATATTAGCACAGCCCTGGACTCTCCCCCAACCCCCTATAGTCAAGCATAAAACTACAGGTAAAGGAACATTTACATTAGTTTTAACAAAAACTAATGTAAATGTTACTGAATATTCAGTATTTGTTTCGTTTTAATTTACTCAAATACCAAATAGAGGCGCAAACTAATTTTCTGAAAAAAATAATTTTTCAGAATATTTGTTCAGAAAGATTAATCCGACACAAATGATTATTATAATTATTTGATGGACTATACAACAGTGATAATGTTTTATTGAATCTAAACAAAGTATTCAGTATTTATGTGTGATGAAACGACCGTGTTGTAAGGTCGAGAAACGCGTTGCAGCAACATTAAACTTGTTTTTTAAACATTTATACACAGAGGAGTCTTTTGCCTGATTATCCAGATTGAATTTGCTCTATCTGCACAGAGAATTGTATAAACCATTTCATCACAATTGATTTTCCTGCACAATATCTTCAGCCTGATACTTGGATTAAAACTTCCCTGTGGTCTCACCTGGGACCTGAGAATCGTTCTCAAACCTGATACAGGATCAGTATCCACTTAGCTGACTACTGCAAGTGTCAGCCTGCCTGTTTGCACTATCTAGTGCCTTCAAAACTTGTGAGTTTTACTATTTACCTTCTTTATTATACATCACATATGGATTTCACTATGAGGCGCCCATTTTCTTTCTAACCTAAAGTATTCATACATACTGTATATCTATAATGGCATCTTGGTGTATTGCACATGTGCTAGTTAAAGTAATTATTAAAAATTGTATTGGAATACTCGCAAATAGGGATGGGCGAATGTTTCGCAACATTCGAAAAACGGCACGAATTTTAACACATTCGTTCATTCGAATTGAATTTCGAATGTTTGCATAACATTCTAACATTCGATTTTCGAATGTTCGGTTTCGAATTTTACGATTACATTCGAAAACATTCTTTTCGAAAAATTTGAATTTAGATTGTAATAGTATTTTTAATGCTTTTTCTTTAAATGTAATATTTGAATTATGCAATATTCGGATTCGAAAAATTTGAATTTAGATTGTAATAGTATTTCTAATGCTTTTTCTTTAAATGTAATATTCGAATTATGCAATACGTGTATTCGAATTCGAAAAATTCGAATTTAGATTGTAATAGTATTTCTAATGCTTTTTCTTTAAATGTAATATTCGAATTATGCAATATTCGAATTCGAAAAATTTGAATTTATATTCGAATTTGAAAAATTCGAATTTATATGTTTGTAATAGTATTTCTAATGCTTTCTTTAAATGTAATATTCGAATTATGCAATATTCTATATGGAAACATTCTAAATGATATATTTGTATCTATTTATGTATCAATTTACTAGATTCCTGCCCTACCACATGAACTATTGAACTTCTGAATAGTATTTGTTAAATAGAATGTTAAATTTGAAATTTCGAATGTGGACATTCGATATAATTATAAACATTCGAATTCGAAAGTGACATTCGAAAACTGTAAATAACATTCGATTTTCGAATTTTTAAGAATATTCGTTCTTATCGACATTCGGATTTAGAATTCGAATTTCGGTAATAACATTCGTTCTACATTCGAAATTCGAAAATTTACACATTCGCCCATCCCTACTCGCAAACATGACGAAAAAGGCCAGTTTTACCCTTTAAAACATAATTTGCCTGTTAAATTTGATATGTCTATTTTGTTGCCAATATTTAGTCGATGACGTGGTCAGGAGGGTTATAATCATCTAGATTATTGTCTAGGCATGTGCATTCGGATGATTCGTTATGCTTTGAATGCGGGAGAAGGCAGCCGCTCACTGCATTTGGCTCTTTTTGGAGCTAGATTTCCTTCTTGTTAAACTGCAACACACTAAGATCGGGATTTGCACAGATCTTAGTGTGTTGCAATTTCACCAAAAGAAATTCAGTTCCAAAAAGAGCCGAATTCTGCAAACGTCCACCTTCTTCCGCATTCAGACACATTCGAAAGCTCCAAATGCACATGGCTACATGCTGCGCCATAACATTAAGTATACAGTAGGGGAGTACAATAATCAGAAGACATTTAAATAAATCACAAGGGTATCTTTACATTAAATGATTAACAGAACAGCTGGACTTGTGGGCTTACATTCAAGTCAATCATGTCCATGCATCATATGGGGGAAATATATGCTATCTGGTCCAAAAAAAATTCTAGTACAAAAATGGCATTATCAATTGGATTGTGATCACTCTGATGTGAAAAAGGCATATCAGGAGCTGAAAAACAGACAAATAACAAGATTGTCAAGTTTAGAATCAACCACTTAAAGGGAAAGTCTACTCAAAATTAAAGGTTCATGACTCTGATAGAGGATGCAGTTTTAAGCAACTTTCCAATCTAAATTTTCCAGGAAATTTTCTTTGTTCTCTTGGTATTCTTTGTTGAAAGTTAAACCTAAGAATACTTCTGGTTTCCCAGTTCATATGCTAGTTTCTAAGCCCTTGAAGGCCGCCTCTTAGTGCATTTTGACAGTTTTTCACAGCTAGACAGTGCTATTTCATGTGTGCCATATAGATGACATTGTGTTCACTCCCATGGAGTTATTTATGAGTCAACCCTGATTTGCTAAAATGCAAGTCTGTCAAAAGAACTGAGATAAGGGGGCAGTCTGTAGAGTCTTAGAAACAAGGTAATCACAGTGGTAAAAAGTATATTAATATTGTAGACGGGGTACACTGAGCGCCTGCCTAAAAATGACCCTGGCTTCGGAAATTGACTCCTAGTAGTCAATAGTATACTAAATTGAATGAGAAGGATACCAAAGCGCCAAAAAAGGCTGGGTCTGAACTAAAAAGGCTAAAAACATAAACTGGTAAAATAAAATTACACTTTAATTACAAACATGCATGGATCCATGTACTAGACAACTTGAAAAACTATATAATAAAACAAGGTAATAAAATCAGAGACACTGGCCTTAAACCAATGTCTAGTGTGATGAAACGCTAAAACTTCTGGTTTCCCAGTTATTGGTAATCAAGGTGTCCTTGGACTGGGGTAAAAACACTTATTCTAATGGTGTGTTTAAGATAGGGTACAGCAATAATCCTACAGATGTTTCTTATAAATTTCTAAACATGTGTCTTTGAATAAATATACATATAAATATATATACAACTGTCCCAAAAAATGTATATAATAAAAAGGTGGATTTGTCCTCAATCGTACAGATGTGTCTGTGAACTACATTAATGTGTCGTTGAAGTTGTTGTACTAACGATTAGATATGACTGTGTGTATCTATATATTATAGAATGTGCACAATTGAAAAAATGCTGCGCAAAACGGTGCTAAAACAGGTGTCTGTGAATGTGCACACTAAGTAACACATATTCAGATAAATCTTCCATGCAAAAATGTGATCAAAAATTATATAACTGCAGCCTTCAAAATATATGTGACATAGAATAACAAATCATAACAGAATTCAAGTGATCCGCGTATAGTGAAAAAATATACAAATTCAGCAGAAAAAGATATATATAAAATTAAAAATCAAAAATTAAAAATCATTGGCCACTGTGTGAAAATAAAAGTTAGGTAAACAGTCAATCCAACATACAGATCTTCCTAAAGCTCTTTATATAGGAGAACGTTCCTGCAGAGATCCTGCAACCGCAGCAGGAGCGGAGTGAGTGTGTTAAAGGAAAGTCTTGGTCTTCTCAGACGCTAAGCAATCCACATCGGTTCCGGCTTTCGGTCTGTCACAGAGGTAGGAGCCCACAGTGGGAGGGTTTATTTTTTTTGAGGGGTAAGGCTGAGAAAGAGATCAGCAGTGGACTCATGCTTGCGCCCTTGTCCTGGCTTTAACCATAGAGCGTACTCGTCACCTTCTCCTGTCAGCAAGAACGCGCTGCACGTCCATACCTTATCTTCTCCTCCCCCCTCATTTTCTCTCTCTATCAATATCTCTTCCCCATGTATCTATTTTAATTTATTTTTAATAACACATTTTAATGAGGCGTCAGCTGCTGATCTCTTTCTCGGCCTTACCCCTCGAAAAAAATAAACCCTCCCACTGTGGGCTCCTACCTCTGTGACAGCCCGAAAGCCGGTACCGATGTGGATTGCTTAGCATCTGAGAAGACCAAGACTTTCCTTTAACACTATAACTCCGCTCCTGCTGCAGTTGCAGGATCGCTGCAGGAACGTTCTCCTATATAAAGAGCTTTAGGAAGATCTGTATGTTGGATTGACTGTTTACCTAACTTTTATTTTCACACAGTGGCCACTGATTTTTAATTTTTAATTTTTGATTTTTAATTTTTGTTTTTACATATATCTTTTTCTGCTGAATTTATATATTTTTTCACGATACGCGGATCACTTGAATTCTGTTTTGATTTGTTATTCTATGTCACATATATTTTGAAGGCTGCAGTTATATAATTTTTGATCACATTTTTGTATGGAAGATTTATCTGAATAAGTGCTACTTAGTGTGCACATTCACAGACACCTGTTTTAGCACCGTTTTGCGCAGCATTTTTTCAATTGTGCACATTCTATAATATATAGATACACACAGTCATATCTAATCGTTAGTACAACAACTTCAACGACACATTAATGTAGTTCACAGACACATCTGTACGATTGAGGACAAATCCACCTTTTTATTATATACATTTTTTTGGGACAGTTGTATATATATTTATATGTATATTTATTCAAAGACACATGTTTAGAAATTTATAAGAAACATCTGTAGGATTATTGCTGTACCCTATCTTAAACACACCATTAGAATAAGTGTTTTTACCCCAGTCCAAGGACACCTTGATTACCAATAACTGGGAAACCAGAAGTTTTAGCGTTTCATCACACTAGCCATTGGTTTAAGGCCAGTGTCTCTGATTTTATTACCTTGTTTTATTATATATTTTTTCAAGTTGTCTAGTACATGGATCCATGCATGTTTGTAATTAAAGTGTAATTTTATTTTACCAGTTTATGTTTTTAGCCTTTGTAGTTCAGACCCAGCCTTTTTTGGCGCTTTGGTATCCTTCTCATTCTAAAAAGTATATTAATATACAGTAACCATGTTGGTTATGCAAAACTGGGGAATGAGTAATAAAGGTATTATCTTTATTTTTAAACAATAAAAATTCTGGAGTAGACTGTCCCTTTATTGAGAAGGCTGTTGTGTTATCAACTTTGTAGACAGACATTACAAAGAACAGAAATACAATATTTTATAGAGCATTAGGAATAACTATTCTCATCTGGATTATAGATAAACATTACTATCTTGAATTTACTATATTTGTCCATATGATATTACAGCAGATGAAAAGAGATAAACACAGCCATACAACTACTATACACATTTTTCACATCTTATTTTTTTTTCCAACATGAGCAAAAAAATGTTTCCATGGAAACATATTATTTGAACCTATGAGTAACAAGACATAAATAGTATTCTGTTCTGTTTTACGGAGGCACCCATTTTATTATTGTTTCTATATTGTATTTAAATAATGGGAGGTATCTTAATGTTCTTCATATCTAAATAATAGCAAGTGGAGTGGTTCTATCACATTCATATAGAAGGGGTTTAGAGTGCATTTTATAAGTTACTGACACCTGCTGAATTACAAGGTTACTGAGACTTTTTGCAGAGTAGTAAGATTGAGACTAGGAAGAAAAACGCACTGTTCATAGCAAATACAGATCAAGATCTGAAAGCTATAGCCTATAAATAAAGACCCAATACTCTTGTCAACAACACATCTGCGTTCACAGCTTGTATACACTATACAGGTAATTTGAGAAAAGGCTGAAAAAGATGCTCTTCTAAGGAAAAAAAATAGATTTCTTTTTCTTTTTTTTTATCTTTTTTGTATCCATAAGCAGGAATGCTGTTCTGAGCTCAGAGGCAGCAGAAGGAAACAAGAGAACATAAGTTTAATCGGTGACAATTAGTTTGGTCGTATATGTTTTGCCAGGAATAGAACAAGTATCCTACAGGGACCGAGTGATTATTTTCACACAACAGATCTGAGCTTGTGCTAAGGAAAAGAAGGGTGGTTTGTCAAAAATATGCATTAAAATGGATAGAAGATTGTTTTTTTGTGTGTGTTAACTCTTTCTACTTAAACTAGTAGGTATTTCTCATTATGTACATAATATGGACGTTCTAGTGCTCGATATTTTATTTTTTTCCAACTTTGCAATACACACCTTTTTAGAAACAAGTACCTTTTAGAACAGGGTTCTTCAAACCACGGGTTGGGACCCATTACTGGGTCTTAACACCATGTTTACTGGTTCGCGACTTGTGTGTGTTGTAGGAGAGCGTGTATGTTGTATGAGAGTGTTTTTGGTGTGTGCGTGTGTTTTATATGAGAGGTTGTGTTTTGTCTGTGTTGTATGAGAGTGTGTAGTGGTGTGTGTTTTATATGAGTGTGTGTGTGTGTGGTATGTGTATGTGGTGGTATGTGTTTTATATGAGGGTGCATGTGGTGTGTGTGTTTTATATGAGTGTGTATGTGGTGGTATGTGTTTTATATGAGAGTGCGTGTGGTGTGTGTGTTTTATGAGTGTATGTGGTGTGTGTGTGTTGTATGAGAGTGTGTGTGGTGTGTGTGTGTTTTATGTGGTGTGTTTGTGTTTTATATGAGAGTGTGTGGGGTGTGTGTGTTGTTTGAGAGTGTGTGTGGTGTGTTTGTGTTGTATGAGAGTGTGTGGTGGTGGTGTGTGTGTTTGTGGTGTGTGTTTTATATGAGATTGTGTGTGGTGCGTGTGTTTGTATGAGTGTATGTGGTGTGTGTGTTGTATGAGAGTGTGTGGTAGTGGTGTGTGTGTGGTGTGTGTTTTATATGAGTGTGTGTGTGGTGTGTGTGTGTGTATGTGGTGTGTGTGTTTGTGTGTATGTGGTGTGTGTTTTATATGAGAGTTTGTGTGGTGTGTGTGTTGTATGAGTGTATGTGGTGTGTGTGTGTTGTATGAGAGTGTGTTTGGTGTGTGTGTGTTTTATGTGGTGTGTTTGTGTTTTATATGAGAGTGTGTGGGGTGTGTGTGTTATTTGAGAGTGTGTGTGGTGTGTTTGTGTTGTATGAGAGTGTGTGGTGGTGGTGGTGTGTGTGTTTGTGGTGTGTGTTTTATATGAGATTGTGTGTGGTGCGTGTGTTTGTATGAGTGTATGTGGTGTGTGTGTTGTATGAGAGAGTGTGGTGGTGGTGGTGGTGGTGGTGGTGGTGATTTGTGTGTGTGTGTCTGTGGTGTGTGTTTTGAATGAGTGTAGTACGTGTGTGTTATTAACTTTTACAACAATTTCAAGTTTGACTACAATCAGGAATAAAGTACGCACATATTTTACTCTCTTTGCCAATGAATGGCGATATGGGTCATAGTCATCCTATATTTTCACAGACAAAATATTTATTCCAGATTAATTGTTCGTAATTAAATAAATTACTTTGTTTCATAAAATATATCTTCATGGCGTCTCTATGTCCTATGGGGAACATCTTCAAAGCAAAAGACTAAACTTTAATATGCTAAAATAGAAGTTAGTCCTACTGCTACCAACTATCAGCAGCACAAAAAATATATCATTTTATAAAAAAATTTAATGGGACCAGGATTGGCCGAGGACAAAAGAGAAGTTCACATACTTATTGGATTAAAAAGGAATCAATCTATTGAAAAGAACATTATTAAGTCAATGAAAATAGTAAGGCCTCTATTTATGAAAGGTCTTGCGGACCTGATCCGACAGTGCGGATCAGGTCCGCAAGACCTCGCTGCATGCGGAGAGCAATACGCTCTCCGTATTCAGCATTGCACCAGCAGCTCACAAGAGCTGCTGGTGCAACGCCGCCCCTTGCTGACTCGCGGCCAATCGGGCGCCAGCAGGGAGGTGTCAATCAACCCGATCATACTCGATCGGGTTGAATTTGGACGATCTCTGTCCGCCTGCTCAGAGCAGGCAGACAGGGTTATGGAGCAGCGGTCTTTAGACCACTGCTTCATAACTGCTGTTTCTGGCGAGTCTGAAGACTCGCCAGAAACACGGGCCATCAAGCTCCGTTCCAAATTAAATAAACTACAAATATCTAAACTAAAATAGAATGAAATAAACTAAACTAAATTACAAAAAAACAAACATTAAATTACAAAAAATAAAAAAAGATTACAAGAATTTTAAGCTAATTACACCTATTCTAAGCCCCCTAATAAAATAACAAAACCCCCCAAAATAAAAAAAATTCCCTACCCTAATCTAAATTACAAAAGTTAACAGCTCTATTACCAGCTATTTAATAGCTATTGTACCTAGTTAAAATAAATATAAACCCTAAAATAGCTACAATGTAATTATTAATTATATTGTAGCTATCTTAGGGTTTATTTTATAGGTAAGTATTTAGATTTAAATAGGAATATTTTAATTAATAATATTAATATTAATTAGATTTATTTTAATAAGAATTTAGTTAGGGGTGCTAGTTAGATAGGGTTATTATATATATATATATATATATATATATATATATATATATATATATATATATATATATATATATAATATAATAAATATAATAACTATATTAACCCTAATATAATTAGGTTTAATATAGTTAATATATATAATATAATAACTATATTAACCCTAATATAATTAGGGTTGATATAGTTAATATAGGTGGCGGCGGTGTAGGGGGATTAGATTAGGGGGTAATACATTTATTATAGGTGGCAGCGGTGTAGGGGGATTTAGATTAGAGGCAAAAGAGCTGATTAAGGGCTGGCAATAGAGCTGTTACTTTGGGGCAATGTCACGCAAAAGGCCCTTTTAAGGGCTGGTAATAGAGCTGATTACTTTAGGGGGTTTAGATTAGGGGTTAATGTATTTAATATAGCTGGCGGCGGTGTAGAGGGATTAAATTAGGGGTTAATAATTTTAATATAGCTGGCGGCGGTGTAGGGGGATTAAATTAGGGGTTAATAATTTTAATATAGCTGGCAGCGGGGTAGGGGGATTAGATTAGGGGTTAATAATTTTAATATAGCTGGCGGCGGTGTAGGAGCTCACATTAGGGGGTAGGTAATGTAGGTGGCGGCGGTGTAAGGGGCTCACATTAGGGGATAGTTAATGTAGGTGGCGGCGGTGTAAGGGGCTCACATTAGGGGTAATTAATGTAGGTGACGGTGGTGTAAGGGGCTCACATTAGGGGGTAGTTAATGTAGGTGGAGGCGGGGTCCGGGAGCGGCGGTTTAGGGGTTAATAACTTTATTAGGTGTGGCAGGGTCCGGGAGCGGCGGTTTAGGGGTTAATACATTTATTATTAGGAGAGTGAGGGGAGATAGTGGATAGAGGGGTATACGTGTCGGGCTATGTTTGGGAGGTTACGGGAGATTTAATAACTTAGTCAGGTTTTGTAGGCGCCGGCAGTTTCTAAAGTGCCGTAAATCACTGGCGACTCCAGAAATTTGTACTTACGCAGATTTCTGGACATCGCTAGTTTGTCCGACTTACGGCACTTTAGCAATTGCCGGTGGGGTATATTGGATAGCTCGAGTTGCGAGCTTAAGCTACGGGCGGCAGGGGTTCACTCGCTTGCGCCGCAAACTACGATGTATATCGGATCGCTCCCCTTGTATCTAAGCCTCTACATACTGCCCCCATTAGCTCAGTGCTTTTGATGGACATGCAGTTTAGCCAATCAGTGCAGAGTCCTAAATAACTCCATGGGAGTTAGCAGAATGATATCTATATGACACACATGAACTAGTACTGTCTAACTGTTTCAACGGTTTAGAAATCAGTTTGAGCCTAGCTAGGTTTAGCTTTTCAAAAATACCACCAAGGTAACAAAGCAAATTTAATGATAAAAGTCAATTGGAAAGTTGTTTAAAAGTTTAATTTTGACTAGACTGTCCCTTTAACTGCAAGGGGCTCCAATGCACTTATATATATGTATATATGTCTATATATTAGTACATATGTATTTATGTGTTTATTTGTGTTTATATGTCTATATATGAGTACATATGTATTTATGTGTTTATTTATGTATATATGTCTATATATTAGTACATATGTATTTATGTGTTTATTTGTGTATATATGTCTATATATTAGTACATATGTATTTATGTGTTTATTTATGTATATATGTCTATATATTAGTACATATGTATTTATGTGTTTATTTGTGTATATATGTCTATATATTAGTACATATGTATTTATGTGTTTATTTATGTATATATGTCTATATATTAGTACATATGTATTTATGTGTTTATTTGTGTATATATGTCTATACTGTATATTAGTACATATGTATTTATGTGTTTATTTATGTATATATGTCTATATATTAGTACATATGTATTTATGTGTTTATTTGTGTATATATGTCTATATATTAGTACATATGTATTTATGTGTTTATTTATGTGTATATGTCTATATATTAGTACATATGTATTTATGTGTTTATTTATGTATATATGTCTATATATTAGTACATATATTATTTATTTTGTGTATATATATCTGTAAAAACATTTATATACACATACATACAGATGTACACACACACACACACACATATATATATATATATATATATATATATATATATATATATATATATATATATATATATACATATCCATCTTTAGACATGTATATGTATGTCCATGTTAAAGTCCTTTGCCTGATTTTTTTTCTAACATCTGATATCTTTGAGCCCTTATAACTTTTGTGTGCAATATTTTTTCTTTTAATATTTTTTATTAGAGGGCGTTATTATGAGTGTAAGGCGCTCCGTGTGCAGCTTGATGCTCCTTGTTTAACTTGTCCGCCTGCTCTGAGGCCGCAGACAGAAATCAACCTGATTGAATATGATCAGGTTGATTAACACCCCCGGCTAGCGGCCGTTTGGCTGCGAATCTGCAGGGGGCGGTATTGCACCAGCAGTTCAAAAAAACTACTGGTTTGGTGCACTGATAAATGCCGACAGCGTATGCTGTCGGCATTTATCGATGTGCGGTGGACATGATATGCTACATCATATCATGTCCGTTTACACCTTAGTAAATATACCCCTTTGTAATATACTTTTTAATGTATTTTTGATGTGTTTTGTGCAACTTTTTTGTTTCGTGAAACAGTTAACTAGGGCTCTGAGGATGCAATAATCTTTGTAGCGTAAACCGCGATTGCGCAAAAGCATTCAACTTGTGATATGAGCAGAAAACCCGACACCCGCAAACACCCGCAATATATCCCATATCGCTCAAGCGATATGTTAATGCTCCATTCGTAATCTGGCTCAAAATGTGGTACAGATATATGTTTAATTAAATAATGGGAAATGTGGAACTGTTTTTTTTTTCCCAAAAACAAATTTTTGATGTCTGTTTTCAGTCCCTTGGGGGGAATATCAGATTCATGAAGGTTTCATTTTTAATTTCCTATCCCTTTAAGTAAAAAATGCTGTTTATTTGCTTATGAAATTTTACAAACAGCAGCTCCCGCGTGGTTCTTGTAAGTACAAGAATTCAGTTATCACTAACAGATATTAAACTTGATGTTTTCTCGCACATAAAAAGTTACTTAGTGGTCTGTGTACCAAACAGTAACAGATGAACCAAGTATGGGGCTTACAATCAGTAAATTGTAATATTTTCCTACAGCCTTTATGTGACTAATATTTAAACTATTTAAACAAGTGCATGTTTTTTGAGAACCACAATAGATATCATACTGATGAGTAAGTGCATTATACTCTACTTTGCTTGTTCTTGAAGTAGAAGGGAATTGCGTTTACAAATTGTCAGACTGCACGTAAAATAGGCCTACTTGTATGACTAACAACAGCATTTGTCATCGTCATTCAGTGTGAACCCAAGACAGATCTGCTGCCGCACTAAGATTATTAGACAGACCTTATAATTAACAGAAGTGTTATGCTGCGTGGGTTATTGCTTTTACTCTAGCAACGCTAGAGAGCTAAAGTGATTCAATAGTATAAAATAATAATGATCACATAAAGAGTTATTTTAAAGGGACATAATACTCAAAAGGCTACATTACAAGTGGCGTGCTAATGATAGCGAGATAAACTGTTTCTCTTGACCCCGCTATCATTAAAGGGACATAATACTCATATGGTAAATCACTTGAAACTGATGCAGTATAACTGTAAAAAGCTGACAGGAAAATATCACCTGAGCATCTCTATGTAAAAAAGGAAGATATTTTACCTCACAACTTCCTCAGCTCAGCAGAGTAAGTTCTGTGTAAAAAAAATACACTTCAGCTGTTGCTCAGCTGCAGGTAAAAAATAAAAAAATGAAGAAATGAACAGCAGCCAATCAGCATCAACAGTGCTAAGGGCATGAACTCTTTTACTGTGATCTCATGAGATTTGACTTAACTCTCATGAGATTTCATAGTAAACTTCCTTTAAACTGAATAGGGAAATAACATGAGAGTGCACGAGGCTCAACCTCTTAGCTATTTCGGGACAGACATATTGATTTGCTGCTTAGAAGTCCTTTACAATGGGATGTGGCTACTGAGGAACTTTAGAGATCAAATATCTTTCTTTTTTACATAGAGATGTTCAGGTGATATTTTCTAGTCAGCTTTTTACAGCTATGCTGCATCACTTTCAAGTGTTTCAACATTTGGGTATTATGGCCCTTTAAGGTGCCACTTTGATATTACAAGAGCATCGTAAAGCAAGCTAACCAGAGAAGGGTTAGTGCACCTCACTTCGCTCAAGCTCAACCTGTACCTGTACCTTCAATGGATATTGCAACAAATATTATTATTATTATTCTTTATTTATAAAGCGCAGAGAGATTCCGCACTGCTGCCCATGGGTACAAGGATAACAGTACAATGGAGAAACAATACGATAAAAGACAACATTTCTACAGACAAATACAGGGGGAATTGAGGGCCCTATTCCCGTGGGAACTTACAATCTAGATGGGTAGTAGGATGGAAAACAGGAGGTGGGGACTGCAAAGGTTAGAATGATAGCAACTGTTAGTTAAGCGAAGTTAGTTTGTTAATAATTTGGGTGATAAGCTTCCCTGAACAGAAAGGTCTTTAGGGAACGTTTAAAGGAGGAGTGGTTAGGGGCAAGTCTCACAGCTCGAGGAAGTGCATTCCAGAGGGTTGGTGCCGCATGAGAGAAGTCCTGTAGTCTAGCATGAGAGGAGGTGATGGTAGAGGACGCAAGAAGCAGGTCATTGTTGGATCTTAGGGGGCAGGCAGGAGTATATTTGTTGATAAGTGAGGACAGGTAGGGTGGGGCATTATTAGTAAGGGCTTTGTAGGTCAGGGTGAGAATTTTGAATTTAACTCTGTTGTGAATAGGAAGCCAGTGAAGGGACTCACAGAGAGGTGCAGCAGAAACAGAGCATCGAGAGAGGTGGATTAGCCTGGCAGATGCATTTAGGATGGATTGGAGGGGAAAGAGGCGGGAGAGAGGGAGGCCAGTTAGTAAGTTGTTACAGTAGTCAAGTCGGGAAATTATTAGGGAGTGGATTAGCTGTTTAGTATTTTCAGCACTCAAAAACTGACAAATTTTGGAGATATTGCGTAGGTGGTTGTGGCAGGATGAAGAGAGCAGTTGGATGTGGGGAATGAAGGACAGATTTGAGTCAAGCGTGACTTCGAGGTAGCGGACTTTGGGTGATGGGGAGATAGTGGTGCCGCCAACAGTGATAGAAGAATTGGAAACTGGAGTAGAGTTAGAGGGGGGAATCAGAAGTAGTTCGGTTTTGGACATGTTTATTTTTAGGTAGTGAGAGGCCATCCAGGAGGAAATGCCAAATAAGCATTCGCTGATGTGAGAATTGACAGAAGGAGAGAGAGCAGGGGTGGAAAGGTAGATCTGGGTATCGTCAGCATAGAGGTGATAGCTGAAGGCATAGCTGTTGATAAGTTTACCCAGTGAAGAAGTGTAAATAGAGAAGAGTAGAGGACCCAGGACAGAGCCTTGAGGTACTCCAACAGACAGAGGCAATAGAGAGGAGGAGTCACCAGCAAAAGAGACAGACAATGCTACATCACAGGACAATGCTAAATCATGCTCGAGCGCAAGCCAAAAGTTCACTAGAATATTTAATGCACTTTAAGACTTAGGGGCCGATTTATCATGGCTCGAATGGGGCCAAATACCCCTGTTTCTGTGCAAACCTTTAAGCTTGCCAGAAACAGCAGTTAAGAAGCAGAGGTCTTACGACCGCTGCTCCTTAACTCTTCCGCTGCCTCTGAGGCTGCCGACATCAATCCGCCCGATCGTGTATGATCGGGTTGATTGATACCCACTGCTAGCGGCCGATTGGCCACGAATCTGCAGGGGGCGGCATTGCACAAGCAGTTCACCAGAACTGCTTGTGCAATAGTAAATGACAACAGCGTATGCTGTCAGCATTCAGCGATGTCTGGTGGACATTGATAAATCGGCCCCTAGGGGTAGATTTGTTAAGCAGCAGATGCTGCTTCCTACCACCATCATTTCAGGCAGTGGTCATAATAACCTCTTAGCTATTTCGGGACAGACATATTGATTTGCTGCTTAGAAGTCCTTTACAATGGGATGTGGCTACTGAGGAACTTTAGAGATCAAATATCGTTCTTTTTTACATAGAGATGTTCAGGTGATATTTTCTAGTCAGCTTTTTACAGCTATGCTGCATCACTTTCAAGTGTTTCAACATTTGGGTATTATGGCCCTTTAAGGTGCCACTTTGATATTACAAGAGCATCGTAAAGCAAGCTAACCAGAGAAGGGTTAGTGCACCTCACTTCGCTCAAGCTCAACCTGTACCTGTACCTTCAATGGATATTGCAACAAATAATATTATTATTATTCTTTATTTATAAAGCGCAGAGAGATTCCGCACTGCTGCCCATGGGTACAAGGATAACAGTACAATGGAGAAACAATACGATAAAAGACAACATTTCTACAGACAAATACAGGGGGAATTGAGGGCCCTATTCCCGTGGGAACTTACAATCTAGATGGGTAGTAGGATGGAAAACAGGAGGTGGGGACTGCAAAGGTTAGAATGATAGCAACTGTTAGTTAAGCGAAGTTAGTTTGTTAATAATTCGGGTGATAAGCTTCCCTGAACAGAAAGGTCTTTAGGGAACGTTTAAAGGAGGAGTGGTTAGGGGCAAGTCTCACAGCTCGAGGAAGTGCATTCCAGAGGGTTGGTGCCGCATGAGAGAAGTCCTGTAGTCTAGCATGAGAGGAGGTGATGGTAGAGGACGCAAGAAGCAGGTCATTGTTGGATCTTAGGGGGCAGGCAGGAGTATATATGTTGATAAGTGAGGACAGGTAGGGTGGGGCATTATTAGTGAGGGCTTTGTAGGTCAGGGTGAGAATTTTGAATTTAACTCTGTTGTGAATAGGAAGCCAGTGAAGGGACTCACAGAGAGGTGCAGCAGAAACAGAGCATCGAGAGAGGTGGATTAGCCTGGCAGATGCATTTAGGATGGATTGGAGGGGAAAGAGGCGGGAGAGAGGGAGGCCAGTTAGTAAGTTGTTACAGTAGTCAAGTCGGGAAATTATTAGGGAGTGGATTAGCTGTTTAGTATTTTCAGCACTCAAAAACTGACAAATTTTGGAGATATTGCGTAGGTGGTTGCGGCAGGACGAAGAGAGCAGTTGGATGTGGGGAATGAAGGACAGATTTGAGTCAAGCGTGACTTCGAGGTAGCGGACTTTGGGTGATGGGGAGATAGTGGTGCCGCCAACAGTGATAGAAGAATTGGAAACTGGAGTAGAGTTAGAGGGGGGAATCAGAAGTAGTTCGGTTTTGGACATGTTTATTTTTAGGTAGTGAGAGGCCATCCAGGAGGAAATGCCAAATAAGCATTCGCTGATGTGAGAATTGACAGAAGGAGAGAGAGCAGGGGTGGAAAGGTAGATCTGGGTATCGTCAGCATAGAGGTGATAGCTGAAGGCATAGCTGTTGATAAGTTTACCCAGTGAAGAAGTGTAAATAGAGAAGAGTAGAGGACCCAGGACAGAGCCTTGAGGTACTCCAACAGACAGAGGCAATAGAGAGGAGGAGTCACCAGCAAAAGAGACAGACAATGCTACATCACAGGACAATGCTAAATCATGCTCGAGCGCAAGCCAAAAGTTCACTAGAATATTTAATGCACTTTAAGACTTAGGGGCCGATTTATCATGGCTCGAATGGGGCCAAATACCCCTGTTTCTGCGCAAACCTTTAAGCTTGCCAGAAACAGCAGTTAAGAAGCAGAGGTCTTACGACCGCTGCTCCTTAACTCTTCCGCTGCCTCTGAGGCTGCCGACATCAATCCACCCGATCGTGTATGATCGGGTTGATTGATACCCACTGCTAGCGGCCGATTGGCCACGAATCTGCAGGGGGCGGCATTGCACAAGCAGTTCACCAGAACTGCTTGTGCAATAGTAAATGACAACAGCGTATGCTGTCAGCATTCAGCGATGTCTGGTGGACATTGATAAATCGGCCCCTAGGGGTAGATTTGTTAAGCAGCAGATGCTGCTTCCTACCACCATCATTTCAGGCAGTGGTCATAATAACCTCTTAGCTATTTCGGGACAGACATATTGATTTGCTGCTTAGAAGTCCTTTACAATGGGATGTGGCTACTGAGGAACTTTAGAGATCAAATATCTTTCTTTTTTACATAGAGATGTTCAGGTGATATTTTCTAGTCAGCTTTTTACAGCTATGCTGCATCACTTTCAAGTGTTTCAACATTTGGGTATTATGGCCCTTTAAGGTGCCACTTTGATATTACAAGAGCATCGTAAAGCAAGCTAACCAGAGAAGGGTTAGTGCACCTCACTTCGCTCAAGCTCAACCTGTACCTGTACCTTCAATGGATATTGCAACAAATATTATTATTATTATTATTATTATTCTTTATTTATAAAGCGCAGAGAGATTCCGCACTGCTGCCCATGGGTACAAGGATAACAGTACAATGGAGAAACAATACGATAAAAGACAACATTTCTACAGACAAATACAGGGGGAATTGAGGGCCCTATTCCCGTGGGAACTTACAATCTAGATGGGTAGTAGGATGGAAAACAGGAGGTGGGGACTGCAAAGGTTAGAATGATAGCAACTGTTAGTTAAGCGAAGTTAGTTTGTTAATAATTTGGGTGATAAGCTTCCCTGAACAGAAAGGTCTTTAGGGAACGTTTAAAGGAGGAGTGGTTAGGGGCAAGTCTCACAGCTCGAGGAAGTGCATTCCAGAGGGTTGGTGCCGCATGAGAGAAGTCCTGTAATCTAGCATGAGAGGAGGTGATGGTAGAGGACGCAAGAAGCAGGTCATTGTTGGATCTTAGGGGGCAGGCAGGAGTATATTTGTTGATAAGTGAGGACAGGTAGGGTGGGGCATTATTAGTAAGGGCTTTGTAGGTCAGGGTGAGAATTTTGAATTTAACTCTGTTGTGAATAGGAAGCCAGTGAAGGGACTCACAGAGAGGTGCAGCAGAAACAGAGCATCGAGAGAGGTGGATTAGCCTGGCAGATGCATTTAGGATGGATTGGAGGGGAAAGAGGCGGGAGAGAGGGAGGCCAGTTAGTAAGTTGTTACAGTAGTCAAGTCGGGAAATTATTAGGGAGTGGATTAGCTGTTTAGTATTTTCAGCACTCAAAAACTGACAAATTTTGGAGATATTGCGTAGGTGGTTGTGGCAGGATGAAGAGAGCAGTTGGATGTGGGGAATGAAGGACAGATTTGAGTCAAGCGTGACTTCGAGGTAGCGGACTTTGGGTGATGGGGAGATAGTGGTGCCGCCAACAGTGATAGAAGAATTGGAAACTGGAGTAGAGTTAGAGGGGGGAATCAGAAGTAGTTCGGTTTTGGACATGTTTATTTTTAGTTAGTGAGAGGCCATCCAGGAGGAAATGCCAAATAAGCATTCGCTGATGTGAGAATTGACAGAAGGAGAGAGAGCAGGGGTGGAAAGGTAGATCTGGGTATCGTCAGCATAGAGGTGATAGCTGAAGGCATAGCTGTTGATAAGTTTACCCAGTGAAGAAGTGTAAATAGAGAAGAGTAGAGGACCCAGGACAGAGCCTTGAGGTACTCCAACAGACAGAGGCAATAGAGAGGAGGAGTCACCAGCAAAAGAGACAGACAATGCTACATCACAGGACAATGCTAAATCATGCTCGAGCGCAAGCCAAAAGTTCACTAGAATATTTAATGCACTTTAAGACTTAGGGGCCGATTTATCATGGCTCGAATGGGGCCAAATACCCCTGTTTCTGCGCAAACCTTTAAGCTTGCCAGAAACAGCAGTTAAGAAGCAGAGGTCTTACGACCGCTGCTCCTTAACTCTTCCGCTGCCTCTGAGGCTGCCGACATCAATCCGCCCGATCGTGTATAATCGGGTTGATTGATACCCACTGCTAGCGGCCGATTGGCCATGAATCTGCAGGGGGCGGCATTGCACAAGCAGTTCACCAGAACTGCTTGTGCAATAGTAAATGACAACAGCGTATGCTGTCAGCATTCAGCGATGTCTGGTGGACATTGATAAATCGGCCCCTAGGGGTAGATTTGTTAAGCAGCAGATGCTGCTTCCTACCACCATCATTTCAGGCAGTGGTCATAATAACCTCTTAGCTATTTCGGGACAGACATATTGATTTGCTGCTTAGAAGTCCTTTACAATGGGATGTGGCTACTGAGGAACTTTAGAGATCAAATATCTTTCTTTTTTACATAGAGATGTTCAGGTGATATTTTCTAGTCAGCTTTTTACAGCTATGCTGCATCACTTTCAAGTGTTTCAACATTTGGGTATTATGGCCCTTTAAGGTGCCACTTTGATATTACAAGAGCATCGTAAAGCAAGCTAACCAGAGAAGGGTTAGTGCACCTCACTTCGCTCAAGCTCAACCTGTACCTGTACCTTCAATGGATATTGCAACAAATATTATTATTATTATTCTTCTTTATTTATAAAGCGCAGAGAGATTCCACACTGCTGCCCATGGGTACAAGGATAACAGTACAATGGAGAAACAATACGATAAAAGACAACATTTCTACAGACAAATACAGGGGGAATTGAGGGCCCTATTCCCGTGGGAACTTACAATCTAGATGGGTAGTAGGATGGAAAACAGGAGGTGGGGACTGCAAAGGTTAGAATGATAGCAACTGTTAGTTAAGCGAAGTTAGTTTGTTAATAATTCGGGTGATAAGCTTCCCTGAACAGAAAGGTCTTTAGGGAACGTTTAAAGGAGGTGTGGTTAGGGGCAAGTCTCACAGCTCCTTAACTTCTCTATCATCTTTTAGGTGGCGGACTGAAATTGTCCTGATCCAATACGTTCGGGATGATTGACACCTCCTGCTAGCAGCCGATTGGCCGCCGGTGAGGAGGGGGCGTCATTGCAGAAACATTTCACTAGAAATGCTTGTGCAATGATAAATGCTGACAACATATGCTGTTGGCATTTAGCGAAGTCGAGCGGACATGATTCGCTACAGCGAATCATGTCCGCTCGACCCTTGGTAAATCTACCCCTGAAGTAAACTGTAAGGGTTAAAACATTTCACAAAACATATGTAAAACACATTAAAATAAAGTATTACACACATATATACACTTTGTAATAAAATATTTGATTCAAATATTAATTAAAAGGCGTTATAAGGGTTAAAAGGGATTTGGTATATGACAAAGACTGGGAATGGCTCCAATGAATATAGATATGTGTAAATATATGTGTGTGTGTATATATCTTCATATTGGGGGCAAGATTACATATACATCGCAATAAACCTAATAAAAGTATTAACTTCTAATCCGCCATTAACCCAAATCGCCATAAACCTAATAAAAGTGTGATTAGAGCAGGATGTGATGTCACTAGTATGTGGGCGGGGCTTAGGTACGGTGTCTGTGTCGCAGTTAGTTTAGTACAATCAACCTGACTAGATGTGTATTGTTATGCTCTGCAATAAAATAGAGTTGTACCATCATTGCTGTGTCCTGCATATGTCCTGCATCTCATGACATGGTGTCAGAAGTTCTGGACTGCGCTTCTGTTCCTGATCGATTGCAATGTCAAAGTTTACCCCACCTGAGCCTTTTGACTTCTCTCAGCCTGCAGCCTGGCCCACATGGCGTCAGCGGTTTCAGCGCTTCAGGATTGCTTCCAAACTGAACAAGGAGAGTGGTGAAGTACAAGTTAATTCTCTTTTATACTCTATGGGGAAAGATGTGGAGCCAGTGTTCAATGCTTTTATTTTCCAAGAAGGGGAAGAATTTAACTTTGATATAGTTATGGATAAACTCAGTGCCCACTTTGTGCCCAAAAGAAATGTGATTCATGAGAGAGCTTGTTTTCACAAACGTAATCAGCGTGTGGGAGAATCTGTGGAGTCATTTGTGCGCAGCCTGTATGAATTAGCTGAATTCTGTGAGTTTGGTGTTGCTAAAGAAGAGCAAATCAGAGACAGAATAGTTATTGGAATTGCAGATGCTGAAGTCTCCCTGAAGCTGCAGTTAGAGCCTGATTTAACGTTAGACGGGGCTATTACAGAGTGAACTAGTGAAAAAGCAAAGTGCTGATCTGAGGTCTGAGAGTATTGTGGATGAAGTGCAACTGCTAGTGAAAGGCACAGTGTGAGCGGTAGATCTAAAGTACTGGAAAGGCCTAGAAGTGGATGGGCGCAACATGGCCGATGCACACGGTGCTACCGGGCTCATGATCAGAGTGCTATATGCCCGGCCAGAGATAGAAGATGCAGAAAATGCAACAGAATAGGCCATTTTGAAGTGGTGTGTAAAACTGAATACATTAAGGAGATGCAGGTGGACAGTGACCAGGAGGGTCAGGAAGTGTCTTTTGTGGGGTCTGTTGTGGAACGGACAAGCTCAGAGGAAGATTGTAAAGTTACTTTTACTGTAATGGGAGCCAAAGTTGATTTTAAGATTGACACAGGAGCAGATATCACTGTAATGTCTTTTGCTGAATTTATGAAACTGCCTCGACAGCCCCAGCTGGTGAAGGTTACTACAAATGTCCATAGTCCTGGTGGCCGCATTGATTGTGTGGGGAAATTTCTTGCCAGCTGTGAGTACAAGCAGAGGAAGTTTACCATGTGGGTGCATGTGATTCGAGGTCAGTATGTTAACAGTTTATTGAGCAGAAAAGCAGCCTGTGACTTGGGCCTCGTGGCCAGAGTGAATGAGATTTCCGAAGATATGTTTGGCGAGTTGGGCCTACTGAACTGCAAACCTGTCCATATAGCACTTAAAAGTGACGCAGTCCCATACAGTATTTCTACCCCTCGTAGAATCCCGTTCCCGCTCATGCCTCAAGTGGAGAAAGAGCTAATGCGCATGAAGTCTATGGGGGTTATTTAAGAGGTTGTTGAAGTGACTGATTGGTGTGCCCCCATTGTTCCAGTTGCAAAGAAAAACGGAAAGGTGCGCATCTGTGTGGACCTGAAAAGGTTGAATGAAGCAGTGAAGAGAGAGAGATTTGTTCTGCCGACATTAGAAGATATAGATCCAAAGTTGGCTGGGGCGAAGTTCTTTTCCACATTAGACGCTTCTAGCGGCTTTTGGCAGATCCCCTTGGATCCAAAGTGCCGCAAACTGACTACCTTTATCACACCGGTAGGTCGGTTCTGCTTCTGCAGACTCCCCTTTGGGATATCCTCCGCTCCTGAAATCTTTCAAAGGGAAATTAGTTCTCTCCTGAGTGACCACGTGGGCACAGCGGTCGTCATGGACGACATTCTAGTGTATGGGTCTACAGTGGAGGAGTATGATCAGCGTTTAAGTTGTGTGCTACAGGCTATCAAAGAGTCTGGGCTGAAGCTGAATAAAGAAAAATGTAATTTTAGGAAAACTGAATTATGCTACTTTGGGCATATCATCAACGGGGATGGCATCAAGCCAGACCCTGAGAAAATTTGTGCTATTGAACAGATGAAAAGCCCTTCGGATGTACATGAGCTGAGACAGATATTGGGCCTTGTAAACTACGTGGGCAAGTTTCTTCCAGATTTATCAACAGTTTTACACCCTGTCACAGAGTTGCTTAAGAAAGACGTTGCCTCGGTCTGGGGACCTTCACAAGAAAAAGCTTTTCTGCATGCCAAGTCCCTGCTGGGGTCTGCCCCAGTGCTGGGGTTCTACGACCCTTCAAAAAAGACTGTGGTTAGTGCTGATGCAAGCAGTTATGGGTTGGGGGCTGCACTCCTGCAGCTGAATGACAACAAACTACAGCCGAGTCAAAATACGCTCAAATTGAGAAAGAGTGCCTGGCTGCAGTTTGGGCCTGTGAGCGCTTTCAGCGTTATCTAGTGGGTTTGGAGAAATTTAGTCTGGAAACTGACCACAAACCGCTAGTCCCTCTAATCAATTCTTATGACATTGACAAAACACCCTTGAGATGCCAGAGACTTTTAATGAGACTGCTCAGGTTCAATGTTCAGGCAGTACATGTGCCGGGGAAACAGCTGGTTGTGGCAGATACACTATCCAGGCTCCCGCTGGCTGCTGCTGAAGAATCCTCCACAGAATCGGATGTGAAAGTGTATGTTGATTCAGTTCTGGCCTCTAAGTCCATTTCTTCAAGGAAACTGGAAGAGATAAAGAAAGAGACATATTTGGACACAGATCTGCAAGAAGTTATAAGATACATAAAAGAAGGCTGGCCCGAGAGCCGGGTAGCCTGGATGTCTTTAAATGCTTACCAGCCAGAGAGGTCGCAGCTCACGGAGCTGGAGGGGTTGGTGCTGTTCCAAGACCGCATTGTAATTCCTGTCAGCATGAGGAAGGAGATGTTAAACAGGATTCACGATGGCCACTTAGGCATTACAAAGTGCAGAGAAAGGGCAGCTACAGCTGTGTGGTGGCCTGGGATCAGCTCCGACATTGCAAATCACGTGTCTAAATGTGCCTTTTGCCGGGAACGCCGGCCTACTCAGAGAAGGGAGCCCTTAATGTCTACTCTGCTGCCTGTGGGGCCGTGGCAGAAAATAGCTGCTGATTTGTGTGAACTGCACGGGAAAAAGTTTCTTGTTGTGATCGACTACTATTCCAGGTATTTGGAAATTGCACCCCTGAATGATATCACAAGTCAGGCCGTTATCATTCGCCTGAAGAGCTTGTTCGCCCGCTGGGGCATTCCAATGGAGCTGGTGAGTGATAATGGTATGCAGTTCGCTTCTACAGAGTTCAGTGCTTTCAGCAGGGAATATGATTTTGTACATTCCACGTCAAGTCCACATTATCCGCAGGCCAACGGAATGGCTGAAAGGGCAGTTCAAACAACAACATTTATTCTAAAGCAATCTGAGCCGTACCTAGCCCTCTTGTCATACAGGGCGACGCCCATTCAAACCACCGGGTTTAGCCCGGCACAGCTGATGCTAGGACACCAGATTCGCACCACTTTACCCTCAGTGGGTGTCTTCAAGCCGCCTGGCCCTGTTCCTCGGGACGAAGTCCTTAGGAGGGATGAAGAGGCCAAAAAGGGTTATCGTTTCTTCTATGACAGGAGACATTCTGTCAGGCCTTTACAGGAACTGAAAGCGGGCCAAAGTGTCAGAATTAAACTGGATGATGAGAAGAAATGGAAGACACCTGCTACGGTAGTGAGCCGCTCTCCAGAACCAAGGTCTTACACAGTCCTTACAGAGAGAGGGACGGTTACACGCCGTAACCGAAGACATCTTCAGCCTGTACCTGAGAGTCTGGAACCGGATACCTCAGTACCACCGCCGGTGGGATCCCCTGTTCTAAGAGAGGTGCCTTCCCCTCAGCAAGATCACAGCAGGGATATATCTTTGCCTCCAGCAGACTCTTGTTCACCATCTTCTGTATCAGAGGACAGTTCATGCAAAGTTACATCAAGCGGAAGAGTGGTGAAACTTCCGGCCCGATACAGGGACTGACTTTAGCTAGAACACTGACCGGAAGTATGGGCAGAATAATCCCATGGTCATTGTGGACTAGGGTAGTCTACCCCGATGTCCAAGTCAGGATGTAATTTATTTGTTCATGTTTTCTTATCTATCTGTTTTTATAATGTTCAAAAACAAAATGTTGTTGTATACCCTGTTGGTGTACCTTGTTATTTATTATATGCAAATGTATGCTTTGCCTTTGAAAAAGGGGAAGATGTGATGAGAGCAGGATGTGATGTCACTAGTATGTGGGCGGGGCTTAGGTCCGGTGTCTGTGTCGCAGTTAGTTTAGTACAATCAACCTGACTAGATGTGTATTGTTATGCTCTGCAATAAAATAGAGTTGTACCATCATTGCTGTGTCCTGCATATGTCCTGCATCTCATGACAAAAAGTATTAACCTCTAATCTGCCATTAAAGGGACAGTCTACACCAGAATTGTTATTGTTTTAAAAGATAGATAATCCCTTAATTACTAATTCCCCAGTTTTGCATAACTAACACAATTATATTTATATACTTTTTACCTCTGTGATTATCTTGTATCTAAGCCTCTGCAAACTGCCCCTTTATTTCAATTCTTTTGACAGACTTGCAGTTTAGCCAATCAGTGCTGGCTCCCAGGTAACTTCACGTGCATTAGCACAGTGTTATCTATATGAAACACATGAACTAACACCCTCTAGTGGTGAAAAACTGTTAAAATGCATTCTGAAAAGAGGTGGCCTTCAAAGTCTAAGAAATTAGCATATGAACCTCCTAGGTTAAGCTTTCAACTAAGAATACCAAGAGAACAAAGCAAAATTGGTGATAAAGGTAAATTGGAAAATTGTTTAAAATTACATGCCCTATCTGAATCATGAAAGTTTATTTTGGACTAGACTGTCCCTTTAACCCACAATGCAATAAACCTAATAAAACTATTAACCCCTAATTTGCCAAACCCACACAACGCACATAACTAATTAAATTACTAAGCCCCCTAACCTAACACCCCCTAAATTAACCCCAATTACCTAAATTAAAAAATACTAAATTACAATTAAAATAAAAAAGCTAACATTACTTAAAAATAAAAAATAAAAAATTTAAATGAATCTAACATTACAGAAAATAATAAACCAAATTATCAAAAATTAAAACATTAAATGTAATCCCTATCGCCTAGATTTGGAGTTTTGCAGCCAAGGGGGTGCGTTAGCTACGCGTGCTTTTTTCTGGCCGCACCTTTTAAATACCGCTGGTATTTAGAGTTCACAGAATGGCAGGGTTTCAGTGCGTTAGGCTCCAAAAAGGGAGCGTAGAGCATAATTTAACGCCACTGAAACTCTCGATACCAGCTGTGCTTACGGACGCGGCCAGCCTCAAAAACGTGCTCGTGCACGATTCCCCCATAGGAAACAATGGGGCAGTTTGAGCTGAAAAAAAACCTAACACCTGCAAAAAAGCCGCGTTCAGCTCCTAACGCAGCCCCATTGTTTCCTAAGGGGAAACACTTCCTACGTCTGCACCTAACACTCTAACATGTACCCCGAGTCTAAACACCCCTAACCTTACACTTATTAACCTCTAATCTGCCGCCCCCGCTATCGCTGACCCCTGCATATTATTATTAACCCCTAATCTTCCGCTACTACTTACATTATCCCTATGTACCTCTAATCTGCTGCCCCTAACACCGCCGACCCCTATATTATATTTATTAACCCCTAATCTGCCGCTCCCAACGTCGCCTCCACCTAACTACACTTATTAACCCCTAATCTGCCGACCGGACCTGAGCGCTACTATAATAAATGTATTAACCCCTAATCTGCCTCACTCCCGCCTCAATAACCCTATAAGAAATAGTATTAACCCCTAATCTGCCCTCCCTAACATTGCCGACACCTAACTTCAAGTATTAACCCCTAATCTGCCGATCGGAGCTCACCGCTACTCTAATAATTTTTTTAACCCCTAAAGCTAATTCTAACCCTAACCCTAACACCCCCCTAAGTTAAATATAATTTTATTCTAACGAAATAAATTAACTCTTATTAAATAACTCATTCCTATTTAAAGCTAAATACTTACCTTTAAAATAAACCCTAATATAGCTACAATATAAATTATAATTACATTGTAGCTATTTTAGGATTAATATTTATTTTACAGGCAACTTTGTAATTATTTTAACCAGGTACAATAGCTATTAAAATAGTTAATAACTATTTAATAGTTACCTAGTTAAAATAATAACAAAATTACCTGTAAAATAAATCCTAACCTAAGTTACAATTAAACCTAACACTACACTATCAATAAATTAATTAAATAAAATACCTACAATTATCTACAATTAAACCTAACACTACACTATCAATACATTAATTAAATACAATACCTACAAATAACTACAATTAAATAAACTGACTAAAGTACAAAAAATAAAAAAGAACTAAGTTACAAAAAATAAAAAAATATTTACAAACATTAGAAAAAAATTACAACAATTTTAAACTAATTACACCTACTCTAAGCCCCCTAATAAAATAACAAAGACCCCCAAAATAAAAAAATGCCCTACCCTATTCTAAATTACAAAAGTTCAAAGCTCTTTTACCTTACCAGCCCTTAAAAGGGCCCTTTGCGGGGCATGCCCCAAAAAATTCAGCTCTTTTGCCTGTAAAAAAAAACATACAATAACCCCCCCCCAACATTACATCCCACCACCCACATACCCCTAATCTAACCCAAACCCCCCTTAAATAAACCTAACACTAAGCCCCTGAAGATCTTCCTACCTTATCTTCACCATGCCGGGTTCACCGATCGATCCAGAAGAGCTCCTCCGATGTCTTGATCCAAGCCCAAGCGGGGGGCTGAACATGTCCATGATCCGACTGAAGTCTTCATCCAAGCGGGAGCTGAAGAGGTCCATGATCCGACTGAAGTCTTCATCCAAGCGGGAGCTGAAGAGGTCCATGATCCGGCTGAAGTCTTCTATCAAGCGGCATCTTCAATCTTCTTTCTTCCGGATCCATGTTCATCCCGCCAACGCGGAACATCCATCTTCACCGACGAATTCCCGGCGAATGACGGTTCCTTTAAGGGACGTCATCCAAGATGGCGTCCCTCGAATTCCGATTGGCTGATAGGATTCTATCAGCCAATCGGAATTAAGGTAGGAAAATTCTGATTGGCTGATGGAATCAGCCAATCAGAATCAAGTTCAATCCGATTGGCTGATCCAATCAGCCAATCAGATTGAGCTCGCATTCTATTGGCTGTTCCGATCAGCCAATAGAATGCGAGCTCAATCTGATTGGCTGATCGGATCAGCCAATCGGATTGAACTTGCCTTTAGGGGCAATGGATAGTTTAGGATTTTTTAGTGTCAGGTTTTTTTATTTTGGGGGGTTTCGTGGGTGGGGGATTTTACTGTTAGAGGGGGACTTAGTATTTTTTTAAGGAAAAGTGCTGTTTAACTTAAGGTAATGCTCTACAAAAGGCCCTTTAAAGGGCTATTGGTAGTTTAGTATTAGATTAGGGGGGGTTATTTGGGGGGGGGCTTTTTTATTTTCATAGGGATTAGGTTTAATTTTTTTATTTTTGATAATTTGTTTTATTATTTTCTGTAATGTTAGACTTTTTTTATTTTTTGCAATCTTAGATTAATTTAAATGTAGGTTTCTTTATTTTTAAGTAATGTTAGCTTTTTTTATTTTAATTGTAACAGTATTTTTTAATTTAGGTAATTGGGGTTAATTTAGGGGGTGTTAGGTTAGGGGTCTTAGTAATTTAATTTGTTATGTGCATTGTGTGGGTTTGGCGGTTAATGGCGGATTAGGGGTTAATATACTATCGGATAGATTTAGAGTTCTGCGTTAGCCGTCAAAAGCAGCGTTAAGGGGTCCTAACGCTGGTTTTGGCCGGCCGCTGGTATTTAGAGTCATGTAGGTAAGGGTCTAATGCTCACTTTCCAGCCGCGACTTTTCCATACCGCAGATCCCCTTACGTCAATTGCGTATCCTATCTTTTCAATGGGATCTTCCTAACGCCGGTATTTAGAGTCTTGGCTGAAGTGAGCGGTAGACCCTCTACCGACAAGACTACAGCCGCAGAAAAAAGTCAGTAGTTAAGAGCTTTCTGGGCTAACGCCGGTTTATAAAGCTCTTAACTACTGTGCTCTAAAGTACACTAACACCCATAAACTACCTATGTACCCCTAAACCGAGGTCCCCCCACATCGCCGCCACTATAGTAAATATTTTTAACCCCTAATCTGCCGACCGCACACCGCCGCCATTTACATTATCCCTATGAACCCCTAATCTGCTGCCCCTAACATCGCTGACCCCTATATTATATTTATTAACCCCTAATCTGCCCCCCCAACGTCGCCGCTACCTTACCTACACTTATTAACCCCAAATCTGCCGACCGGACCTTGCCGCTACTCTAATAAAGTTATTAACCCCTAAACCGCCGCACTCCCGCCTCGCAAACCCTATAATAAATAGTATTAACCCCTAATCTGCCCTCCCTAACATCGCCGCCACCTAACTTCAAGTATTAACCCCTAATCTGCCGACTGGACCTCGCCGCTACTATAATAAATGTATTAACCCCTAAAGCTAAGTCTAACCCTAACCCTAACACCCCCCTAAATTAAATATAATTTTAATCTAACGAAATAAATTAAATATTATTAACTAAAGTATTCCTATTTAAATCTAAATACTTACCTGTAAAATAAACCCTAATATAGCTACAATATAACGAATAATTATATTGTAGCTATTTCAGGGTTTATTTTTATTTTACAGGCAACTTTGTATTTATTTTAACTGAGCTTGCATTCTATGGGCTGTTCCGATCAGCCAATAGAATGTGAGCTCAATCTGATTGGCTGATTGGATCAGCCAATCCGATTGAACTTGAATCTGATTGGCTGATTCAATCAGCCAATCAGATTTTTCCTACCTTAATTCCGATTGGCTGATAGAATCCTATCAGCCAATCGGAATTCGAGGGACGCCATCTTGGATGACGTCACTTAAAGGAACCTTCATTCGTCTGTAGTCGTCGGAAGGAAGAGGATGTTCCGCGCCGGAGGTCTTGAAGATGGAGCCGCTCCTCGTCAGATGGATGAAGATAGAAGGTGCCGCTTGGATGAAGATGTCTGCCAGTCCGGATGTCCTCTTCTGCCCAGATAGGATGAAGACTTCTGCCGCTCCGGATGTCCTCTTTTGGTCCATCGGTGCCCGGCTGGGTGAACACGACTCAAGGTAGGGAGATCTTCAGGGGGGTAGTGTTAGGTTTATTTAAGGGGGGTTTGGGTTAGAGTAGGGGTATGTGGGTGGTGGGTTGCAATGTTGGGGGGTGGTATTGTGTTTTTTTTTACAGGCAAAAGAGCTGTTTACTTTGGGGCATGCCCCGCAAAAAGCCCTTTTAAGGGCTGGTAAAAGAGCTGGTTACTTTTTAATTTAGAATAGGGTAGGGACCTTTATTATTTTGGGGGGCTTTGTTATTTTATTAGGGGGCTTAGAGTAGGTGTAATTAGCTTAAAATTCTTGTAATCTTTTTTTATTTTTTGTAATTTAGTGTTTGTTTTTTTTTTGTAATTTAGTTTAGTTTATTTAATTGTAGGTAATTGTAGGTACTTGTAGTTAATTGATTTAATTTATTTATTGATAGTGTAGTGTTAGGTTTAATTGTAACTTAGGTTAGTATTTATTTTACAGGTAATTTTGTAATTATTTTAACTAGGTAGCTATTAAATAGTAAATAACTATTTAATAGCTATTGTACCTAGTTAAAATAAATACAAAGTTGTCTGTAAAATAAATATAAATCCTAAAATAGCTACAATATAATTATTTGTTATATTGTAGCTATATTAGGATTTATTTTACAGGTAAGTATTTAGATTTAAATAGGAATACTTTAGTTAATAATATTTAATTTATTTAGTTAGATTAAAATTATATTTAATTTAGGGGGGTGTTAGGGTTAGGGTTAGACTTAGCTTTAGGGGTTAATACATTTATTATAGTAGCAGCGAGGTCCGGTCGGCAGATTAGGGGTTAATACTTGAAGTTAGGTGGCGGCGATGTTAGGGAGGGCAGATTAGGGGTTAATACTATTTATTATAGGGTTTTCGAGGCGGGAGTGAGGCGGTTTATGGGTTAATAACTTTATTAGAGTAGCGGCGAGGTCCGGTCGGCAGATTTGGGGTTAATAAGTGTAGGTAAGGTAGCGGCGACGTGGGGGGGGCAGATTAGGGGTTAATAAATATAATATAGGGGTCGGCGATGTTAGGGGCAGCAGATTAGGGGTACATAGGGATAATGTAGGTTGCGGGGATGTACGGAGCGGCAGATTAGGGGGTTAATAATATAATGCAGGTGTCAGCGATAGCGGGGGCGGCAGATTAGGGGTTAATAAGTGTAAGGTTAGGGGTGTTTAGACTCGGGGTTCATGTTAGGGTGTTAGGTGCAGACTTAGAAAGTATTTCCCCATAGGAAACAATGGGGCTGCGTTAGGAGCTGAACGCTGCTTTTTTGCAGGTGTTAGGTTTTTTTTTCAGCCCAAACTGCCCCATTGTTTCCTATGGGGGAATCGTGCACGTTTTAGCTGCTTACCGCTACTGTAAGCAGCGCTGGTATTGAGGGTTGAAGTGGCGGTACATTAGGCTCAATGCACCCTTTTTGGAGCCTAACGCAGCCCCTCAGACACCTCTAAATACCAGTGTTGTCTTAAGGGTGCGTTGGGAAAAAAAGCGGCGTTAGCTACGCGGGTCTTTACCGACAAAACTCTAAATCTATCTGTTTATTAGTTATTGCGGTGGGGGATTGTGGTTGACAGGTAGAAAGATATTGCGCATGCG
Source organism: Bombina bombina (assembly GCF_027579735.1). Classification (NCBI taxonomy): domain Eukaryota; kingdom Metazoa; phylum Chordata; class Amphibia; order Anura; family Bombinatoridae; genus Bombina; species Bombina bombina. The sequence continues at coordinate 47,360,377 of NC_069506.1, forward strand.
TTAGGTGCTAGTTAATATTTTCCGGCAGTGACGGAAGTTATGGTGCTCACATTTTCAGCACAAGGCTTCCTACGTCTTCCTATGTGTGGAAAAGTGAAAATGGAGTAAAAATTCTCAATTTTTGCCTCGTAAGTCCTTGTTTCGCCTCGTAAGTCCTTGTACTGAATATGTGATACAGATTTGCGACGCTGTTCTATGTTAACTTATGGGAGTAAAAATTGCGGGCCGATGGGGGAAATATACGTGCCGTATTTATATGCAGCGCTGTATATGTGATACCAAAACCGCATAAAAAACGGCGTCGCTGGCTTTTGCAGGCAACACGGCATATGTAATCTTGCCCTGGATAAGCACACTCTTATTTCTTTAAAGCCGTAGTATTTTCCAAGTATTAAAATAAATCATAAAGATTTATTTGTTTGTGTATATATGTATGTATATATATATATATATATATATATATGTATATATATATATATATAGATATATATAGATATATATATATAGATATATATATATATAGATAAATAGATAGATATATAGATAGATATTTAGTGCTGCAGAATCTGTTGCTGCTCTACAAATACCTGATAATAATAATAATAATAATATATTAATTCTCATTAGCGCACCACTTGTAATCTAGTCCAAAATGTTTCCATTATGTATATGAAAGGGCAGCAACTAAAAATGTTAAAATATATTTGTATAAAAGAGGTAAAGTATATCTGTGTAAATGTAAAGTTAAACTAAGAGGTAATGCATGTTTATGCACAGAGGTCCATTCAGGTGATTTTTTCTGCACCTATATCTCATAAAATAATACAATGCACTAAATTCTGAAATATTGTTCTTTAAAAGTAACAGACACATTTTGAGTTCAATGTTCCTTTAATTCTTGAATTAGAAAAAAAAAAGAATTTTAAGTTATTCTGGTTTTTTTTGTTTTTTGTTGTAGGAGTCTTGGCCATTGGCCATGAAGCTTGTCCAATGACGCCACCGACTTGATTCACGGTTTCCTAGCAGCTCTGTCTCTCATTTCATAAAACACTCTAAATTAAGTGTGCCAACCATTCCATAATGTTATCAGTCCCCCACTCACCCCCCTATTCATCACTCATCCTCCTTCCCTCCCCCAGCTCCATCCTTATGCCCCAGATGGCACTCGTTGGAGTTCTGCCCTTGGTAATCTGCCATATATTATTCAGATATGTATTTCCCTTCTTTATTATTATTATTATTATTATTATTTTTGCAGATGCCTTGTATTAGCTTCTTTTGTTAAACGTTGTGCTAATGTGAACACAATTTTTCGTCCTCCCAGTCAGTTTTCTAAAGACGTATTTCTTCAAAATGACATGAACAAATAAAAAACATTGCGCAAACTGTGTTCCATTCAGACTGTTTGCAATAATACAAGTAGTGAACAAAGTGTAGAAACATAAAAAGATTGCATATTTTATAGAAATTAACAGAAAAAAGGTTATACTGGAATATTAACATGTACACAGCAATTCAAGATTATAATACACCTGCAAGTATAAAACTCATTTCTAACAATGCTTTTTGTATTTGATTGTTTAAAGTATTTGTATTAAATAAAATGCCAGTATCGAAAGATGGTGACCTACAGATATAACCAGAACCTGCTAGTGTAGCACATTCTATTAAAGATAGTATCCTATAGACATAACGAGACCCTGCTAGTGTAGCGCATTCTATTAAAGATAGTATCCTACATACATAAACAGACCCTGCTAGTGTAGCACATTCTATTAAAGATAGTATCCTACAGACATAACCAGACCCTGCTAGTGTAGCACATTCTATTAAAGATAGTATCCTACAGACATAACCAGATCCTGTTAGTGTAGCACATTCTATTAAAGATAGTGTCCTACAGACATAACCAGACCCTGCTAGTGTAGCACATTCTATTAAAGATAGTGTCCTACAGACATAACCAGACCCTGCTAGTGTAGCACATTCTATTAAAGATAGTGTCCTACAGATATAACCAGATCCTCTTAGTGTAGCATATTCTATTAAAGATGGTGTCCTACAGACATAACCAGATCCTGTTAGTGTAGCGCATTCTATTAAAGATGGAGTACTACAGACATAACCAAATCCTGTTAGTGTAGCACATTCTATTAAAGATGGTGTCCTACAGACATAACCAGATCCTGTTAGTGTAGCACATTCTATTAAAGATAGTGTCCTACAGACGTAACCAGATCCTGTTAGTGTAGCACATTCTATTAAAGATGGTGTCCTACAGACATAACCAGATCCTGCTAGTGTAGCACATTCTATTAAAGATGGTGTCCGACAGACATAACCAGATCCTGCTAGTGTAGCACATTCTATTAAAGATGGTGTCCTTTGACATAACCAGATCCTGCTAGTGTAGCACATTCTATTAAAGATTGTGTCCTACAGATATAACCAGATCCTGCTAGTGTAGCGCATTCTATTAAAGATTGTGTCCTACAGACATAACCAGATCCTGCTAGTGTAGCACATTCTATTAAACATGGTGTCCTACAGACATAACCAGATCCTGCTAGTGTAGCACATTCTATTAAAGATGGTGTCCGACAGACATAACCAGATCCTGCTAGTGTAGCACATTCTATTAAAGATTGAGTCCTACAGACATGACCAGATCCTGCTAGTGTAGCACATTCTATTAAAGATTGTGTCCTACAGACATAACCAGATCCTGCTAGTGTAGCACATTCTATTAAAGATTGTGTCCTACAGACATAACCAGATCCTGCTAGTGTAGCACATTCTATTAAAGATAGTGTCCTACAGACATAACTAGACCCTGCTAGTGTAGCGCATTCTATTAAAGATGGTGTCCTACTGACATAACCAGATATTGCAAGTGTAGCGCCTTCTATGAAAGATAATGTCCTACTGACATAACCAGAAATTGCTAGTGTAGCGCATTCTATTAAAGATGGTGTCCTACAGACATAACCAGATCCTGTTAGTGTAGCACATTGTATTAAAGATGGTGTCCTACAGACAAATCAGATCCAGTTAGTGTAGCACATTCTATTAAAGATGGTGTCCTACAGACATAACCAGATCCTGCTAGTGTAGCGCATTCTATTAAAGATGGTGTCCTACTGACATAACATGATATTGCTAGTGTAGCACATTCTATTAAAGATGGTGTCCTACAGACATAACCAGATCCTGCTAGTGTAGCGCATTCTATTAAAGATGGTGTCCTACTGACATAACCAGATCCTGCTAGTGTAGCATATTCTATTAAAGATGGTCTCCTACAGACATAACCAGATCCTGCTAGTGTAGCACATTCTATTAAAGACGGTGTCCTACAGACATAACCAGATCCTGCTAGTGTTGCGTATTCTATTAAAGATGGTGTCCTACTGACATAACCAGATATTGCTAGTGTAGCACATTCTATTAAAGATTGTGTCCTACAGAAATAACTAGATCCTGCTAGTGTAGCACATTCTATTAAAGATGGTGTCCTACAGACATAACCAGATCCTGCTAGTGTAGCACATTCTATTAAGGATGGTGTCCTACTAACATACCCAGATATTGCTAGTGTAGCACATTCTATTAAAGATTGTGTCCTACAGACATAACCAGATCCTGCTAGTGTAGCACATTCTATTAAAGATGGCGTTCTACAGACATAACCAGATCCTGCTAGTGTAGCATATTCTATTAAAGATGGTGTCCTACAGACATAACCAGATCCTGTTAGTGTGGCACATTCTATTAAAGATAGTGTCCTACATACAAACCAGATCCTGTTAGTGTAGCACATTCTATTAAAGATAGTGTCTTACAGACATAACCAGATCCTGCTAGTGTAGCACATTCTATTAAAGATGGTGTCCTACAGACATAATCAGATCCTGCTAGTGTAGCACTTTCTATTAAAGATAGTGTCCTACAGACATAACCAGATCCTGCTAGTGTAGCATATTCTATTAAAGATGGTGTCCTACAGACATAACCAGATCCTACTAGTGTAGCGCATTCTATTAAAGATGGTGTCCTACTGACATAACCAGATATTGCTAGTGTAGCACATTCTATTAAAGATAGTGTCCTACATACATAACCAGATCCTGTTAGTGTTAGTGTAGCACATTCTATTAAAGATGGTGTCCTACAGACATAACCAGATCCTGCTAGTGTAGCACATTCTATTGAAGATGGTGTCCTAAAGACATAACTAGATCCTGCAAGTGTAGCACATTCTATTAAAGATTTTGTCCTACAGACATAACCAGATCCTGCTAGTGTAGTGCATTTTATTAAAGATGGTGTCCTACAGACATAACCAGATCCTGCTAGTGTAGTGCATTCTATTAAAGATGGAGTCCTACAGACATAACCAGATCCTGCTAGTGTAGAATATTCTATTAAAGATGGTGTCCTACAGACATAGCCAAATCCTGCTAGTGTAGCACATTCTATTAAAGATGGTGTCCTACAGATATAACCAGATCCTGATAGTGTAGCACATTCTATTGAAGATGGTGTCCTACAGACAAAACCAGATCCTGCTAGTGTAGCGCATTCTATTAAAGATGGTGTCCTACAGACAAAACCAGATCCTGCTAGTGTAGCGCATTCTATTAAAGATGGTGTCCTACAGACATAACCAGATCCTGTTAGTGTAGCACATTGTATTAAAGATGGTGTCCTACAGACATAACCAGATCCAGTTAGTGTAGCACATTCTATTAAAGATGGTGTCCTACAGACATAACCAGATCCTGCTAGTGTAGCGCATTCTATTAAACATGGTGTCCTACTGACATAACCAGATATTGCTAGTGTAGCACATTCTATTAAAGATGGTGTCCTACTGACATAACCAGATATTGCTAGTGTAGCGCATTCTATTAAAGATGGTGTCCTATAAACATAACCAGATCCTGTTAGTGTAGCACATTGTATTAAAGATGGTGTCCTACAGACATAACCAGATCCAGTTAGTGTAGCACATTCTATTAAACATGGTGTCCTACAGACATAACCAGATCCTGCTAGTGTAGCGCATTCTAATAAAGATGGTGTCCTACAGACATAACCAGATCCTGTTAGTGTAGCACATTGTGTTAAAGATGGTGTCCTACAGACATAACCAGATCCAGTTAGTGTATCACATTCTATTAAAGATGGTGTCCTACAGACATAACCAGATCCTGCTAGTGTAGCGCATTCTATTAAAGATGGTGTCCTACTGACATAAAAAGATATTGCTAGTGTAGCACATTCTATTAAAGATGGTGTCCTACAGACATAACCAGATCCTGCTAGTGTAGCGCATTCTATTAAAGATGGTGTCCTACTGACATAACCAGATATTGCTAGTGTAGCACATTCTATTATAGATAGTGTCCTACATACATAACCAGATCCTGTTAGTGTTAGTGTAGCACATTCTATTAAAAATGGTGTCCTACAGACATAACCAGATCCTGCTAGTGTAGCACATTCTATTGAAGATGGTGTCCTACAGACATAACCAGATCCTGCAAGTGTAGCACATTCTATTAAAGATTGTGTCCTAGAGACATAACCAGATCCTGCTAGTGTAGTGCATTTTATTAAAGATGGTGTCCTACAGACATAACCAGATCCTGCTAGTGTAGCGCATTCTATTAAAGATGGAGTCCTACAGACATAACCAGATCCTGCTAGTGTAGCATATTCTATTAAAGATGGTGTCCTACAGACATAGCCAAATCCTGCTAGTGTAGCACATTCTATTAAAGATGGTGTCCTACAGACATAACCAGATCCTGATAGTGTAGCACATTGTATTAAAGATGGTGTCCTACAGACATAACCAGATCCAGTTAGTGTAGCACATTCTATTAAAGATGGTGTCCTACAGACATAACCAGATCCTGCTAGTGAAGCGCATTCTATTAAAGATGGTGTCCTACTGACATAACCAGATATTGCTAGTGTAGCGCATTCTATTAAAGATGGTGTCCTACTGACATAACCAGATATTGCTAGTGTAGCGTATTCTATTAAAGATGGTGTACTACAGACATAACCAGATCCTGTTAGTGTAGCACATTGTATTAAAGATGGTGTCCTACAGACATAACCAGATCTAGTTAGTGTAGCACATTCTATTAAAGATGGTGTCCTACATACATAACCAGATCCTGCTAGTGTAGCGCATTCTATTAAAGATGGTGTCCTACTGACATAAAAAGATATTGCTAGTGTAGCACATTCTATTAAAGATGGTGTCCTACAGACATAACCAGATCCTGCTAGTGTAGCGCATTCTATTAAAAATGGTGTCCTACGGACATAACCAGATATTGCTAGTGTAGCACATTCTATTAAAGATTGTGTCCTACAGACATTACCAGATCCTGCTAGTGTAGCATATTCTATTAAAGATAGTCTCCTACAGACATAACCAGATCCTGCTAGTGTAGCACATTCTATTAAAGATGGTGTCCTACAGACATAACCAGATCCTGCTAGTGTAGCGTATTCTATTAAAGATAGTGTCCTACTGACATAACCAGATATTGCTAGTGTAGCACATTCTATTAAAGATTGTGTCCTACAGAAATAACCAGATCCTGCTAGTGTAGCACATTCTATTAAAGATGGTGTCCTACAGACATAACCAGATCCTGCTAGTGTAGCACATTCTATTAATGATGGTGTCCTACTGACATAACCAGATATTGCTAGTGTAGCACATTCTATTAAAGATTGTGTCCTACAGACATAACCAGATCCTGCTAGTGTAGCACATTCTATTAAAGATGGCGTTCTACAGACATAATCAGATCCTGCTAGTGTAGCACATTCTATTAAAGATGGTGTCCTACAGACATAACCAGATCCTGCTTGTGTAGCATATTCTATTAAAGATGGTGTCCTACAGACATAACCAGATCCTGTTAGTGTAGCACATTCTATTAAAGATAGTGTCCTACATACAAACCAGATCCTGTTAGTGTAGCACATTCTATTAAAGATAGTGTCCTACAGACATAACCAGATCCTGCTAGTGTAGCACATTCTATTAAAGATGGTGTCCTACAGACATAATCAGATCTTGCTAGTGTAGCACATTCTATTAAAGATAGTGTCCTACAGACATAACCAGATCCTGCTAGTGTAGCACATTCTATTAAAGATGGTGTCCTACAGACATAACCAGATCCTGCTAGTGTAGCGCATTCTATTAAAGATGGTGTCCTACTGACATAACCAGATATTGCTAGTGTAGCACATTCTATTAAAGATAGTGTCCTACATACATAACCAGATCCTGTTAGTGTTAGTGTAGCACATTCTATTAAAGATGGTGTCCTACAGACATAACCAGATCCCGCTAGTGTAGCACATTCTATTGAATATGGTGTCCTACAGACATAACCAGATCCTGCAAGTGTAGCATATTCTATTAAAGATAGTGTCCTACAGACATAACAAGATCCTGCTAGTGTAGTGCATTTTATTAAAGATGGTGTCCTACAGACATAACCAGATCCTGCTAGTGTAGCGCATTCTATTAAAGATGGAGTCCTACAGACATAACCAGATCCTGCTTGTGTAGCATATTCTATTAAAGATGGTGTCCTACAGACATAGCCAAATCCTGCTAGTGTAGCACATTCTATTAAAGATGGTGTCCTACAGACATAACCAGATCCTGATAGTGTAGCACATTCTATTGAAGATGGTGTCCTACAGACAAAACCAGATCCTGCTAGTGTAGCGCATTCTATTAAAGATGGTGTCCTGCAGACAAAACCAGTTCCTGCTAGTGTAGCGCATTCTATTAAAGATGGTGTCCTACAGACATAACCAGATCCTGTTAGTGTAGCACATTCTATTAAAGATGGTGTCCTACAGACATAACCGGATCCTGCTAGTGTAGCATGTTCTATTAAAGATGGTGTCCTACCGACATAAACAGATCCTGCTAGTGTTGTGCATGCTATTAAAGATGGTTTCCTATAGACATAACCAGATCCTGCTAGTCTAGTGCATTCTATTAAAGATGGTGTCCTACAGACATTACCAGATCCTGCTAGTGTAGCACATTCTATTAAAGATGGTGTCCTACAGACATAACCAGTTCCTGCTAGTGAAGCGCATTCTATTAAAGATGGTGTCCTACAGACATAACCAGATCCTGCTAGTGTAGCGCATTCTATTAAAGATAATGTCCTACAGACATAACCAGTTCCTGCTAGTGAAGCTCATTCTATTAAAGATGGTGTCCTACAGACAAAACCAGATCCTGCTAGTGTAGCACATTCTATTAAAGATGGTGTCCTACAGACATAACCAGATCCTGTTAGTGTAGCACATTCTATTAAAGATGGTGTCCTACAGACATAACCAGATCCTGCTAGTGTAGCGCGTTCTATTAAAGATGGTGTCCTACCGACATAAACAGATCCTGCTAGTGTTGCACATGCTATTAAAGATGGTTTCCTATAGACATAACCAGATCCTGCTAGTGTAGTGCATTCTATTAAAGATGATGTCCTACAGACATAACCGGAGCCTGCTAGTGTAGCGTGTTCCATTAAAGATGGTGTCCTACAGACATAACCAAATCCTGCTAGTGTAGCACATTCTATTAAAGATGGTGTCCTACAGACATAACCAGATCCTGCTAGTGTAGCACATTCTATTAAAGATGGTGTCCTACAGACATAACTAGAGCCTGCTAGTGTAGCGTATTCTATTAACAATGGTGTCCTACAGACATAACCAGAACCTGCTAGTGTAGCACATTCTATTAAAGATTGTGTCATACAGACATAGCCAGATTCTGCTAGTGTAGCACATTTTATTAACAATGGTGTCCTACAGACATAACCAGATATTGCTAGTGTAGCACATTCTATTAAAGATGGTGTCCTACAGACATAACCAGATATTGCTAGTGTAGCACATTCTATTAAAGATAGTGTCCTACAGACATAACCAGATCCTGCTAGTGTAGCACATTCTATTAAAGATGGTGTCCTACAGAGTCCATAACTAGAGCCTGCTAGTGTAGCGTTTTCCATTAAAGATGGTGTCCTACAGACATAACCAGAACCTGCTAGGATAGCACATTCTATTAAAGATGGCGTCCTACAGACATAACCAGATCCTGCTAGTGTAGCACATTCTATTAAAGATGGTGTCCTACAGACATAACTAGAGTCTGCTAGTGTAGCGCATTCTATTAAAGATGGTGTCCTACAGACATAACTAGAGCCTGTTAGTGTAGCGCATTCTATTAAAGATGGTGTCCTACAGACAAAACCAGATCCTGCTAGTGTAGCGCATTCTATTAAAGATAGTGTCCTACAGACATAACCAGATCCTATTAGTGTAGCACATTCTATTAAAGATGGTGTCCTACAGACATAACTAGAGCCTGCTAGTGTAGCGTATTCTATTAACAATGGTGTCCTACAGACATAACCAGAACCTGCTAGTGTAGCACATTCTATTAAAGATGGTGTCCTACTGACATAACCAGATATTGCTAGTGTAGCGTATTCTATTAAAGATGGTGTCCTACAGACATAACCAGATCCTGTTAGTGTAGCACATTGTATTAAAGATATTGTCCTACAGACATAACCAGATCCTGCTAGTGTAGCACATTCTATTAAAGATGGTGTCCTACAGACATAACCAGATCCTGCTAGTGTAGCGCATTCTATTAAATATGGTGTCCTACTGACATAAAAAGATATTGCTAGCGTAGCACATTCTATTAAAGATGGTGTCCTATAGACATAACCAGATCCTGCTAGTGTAGCGCATTCTATTAAAGATGGTGTCCTACGGACATAACCAGATATTGCTAGTGTAGCACATTCTATTAAAGATTGTGTCCTACAGACATTACCAGATCCTGCTAGTGTAGCATATTCTATTAAAGATAGTGTCCTACAGACATAACCAGATCCTGCTAGTGTAGCACATTCTATTAAAGATGGTGTCCTACAGACATAACCAGATCCTGCTAGTGTAGCGCATTCTATTAAAGATGGTGTCCTACTGACATAACCAGATATTGCTAGTGTAGCACATTCTATTAAAGATTGTGTCCTACAGAAATAACCAGATCTTGCTAGTGTAGCACATTCTATTAAAGATGGTGTCCTACAGACATAACCAGATCCTGCTAGTGTAGCACATTCTATTAAGGATGGTGTCCTACTGACATAACCAGATATTGCTAGTGTAGAACATTCTATTAAAGATTGTGTCCTACAGACATAACCAGATCCTGCTAGTGCAGCACATTCTATTAAAGATGGCGTTCTACAGACATAATCAGATCCTGCTAGTGTAGCACATTCTATTAAAGATGGTGTCCTACAGACATAACCAGATCCTGCTAGTGTTGCACATTCTATTAAAGATGGTGTCCTACAGACATAACCAGATCCTGCTTGTGTAGCATATTCTATTAAAGATGGTGTCCTACAGACATAACCAGATCCTGTTAGTGTAGCACATTCTATTAAAGATAGTGTCCTACATACAAACCAGATCCTGTTAGTGTAGCACATTCTATTAAAGATAGTGTCCTACAGACATAACCAGATCCTGCTAGTGTAGCACATTCTATTAAAGATGGTGTCCTACAGACATAACCAGATCCTGTTAGTGTAGCACATTCTATTAAAGATAGTGTCCTACATACAAACCAGATCCTGTTAGTGTAGCACATTCTATTAAAGATAGTGTCCTACAGACATAACCAGATCCTGCTAGTGTAGCACATTCTATTAAAGATGGTGTCCTACAGACATAATCAGATCCTGCTAGTGTAGCACATTCTATTAAAGATAGTGTCCTACAGACATAACCAGATCCTGCTAGTGTAGCACATTCTATTAAAGATGGTGTCCTACAGACATAACCAGATCCTGCTAGTGTAGCGCATTCTATTAAAGATGGTGTCCTACTGACATAACCAGATATTGCTAGTGTAGCACATTCTATTAAAGATAGTGTCCTACATACATAACCAGATCCTGTTAGTGTTAGTGTAGCACATTCTATTAAAGATGGTGTCCTACAGACATAACCAGATCCTGCTAGTGTAGCACATTCTATTGAATATGGTGTCCTACAGACATAACCAGATCCTGCAAGTGTAGCATATTCTATTAAAGATAGTGTCCTACAGACATAACAAGATCCTGCTAGTGTAGTGCATTTTATTAAAGATGGTGTCCTACAGACATAACCAGATCCTGCTAGTGTAGCGCATTCTATTAAAGATGGAGTCCTACAGACATAACCAGATCCTGCTTGTGTAGCATATTCTATTAAAGATGGTGTCCTACAGACATAGCCAAATCCTGCTAGTGTAGCACATTCTATTAAAGATGGTGTCCTACAGACATAACCAGATCCTGATAGTGTAGCACATTCTATTGAAGATGGTGTCCTACAGACAAAACCAGATCCTGCTAGTGTAGCGCATTCTATTAAAGATGGTGTCCTGCAGACAAAACCAGTTCCTGCTAGTGTAGCGCATTCTATTAAAGATGGTGTCCTACAGACATAACCAGATCCTGTTAGTGTAGCACATTCTATTAAAGATGGTGTCCTACAGACATAACCGGATCCTGCTAGTGTAGCATGTTCTATTAAAGATGGTGTCCTACCGACATAAACAGATCCTGCTAGTGTTGCGCATGCTATTAAAGATGGTTTCCTATAGACATAACCAGATCCTGCTAGTGTAGTGCATTCTATTAAAGATGGTGTCCTACAGACATTACCAGATCCTGCTAGTGTAGCACATTCTATTAAAGATGGTGTCCTACAGACATAACCAGTTCCTGCTAGTGAAGCGCATTCTATTAAAGATGGTGTCCTACAGACATAACCAGATCCTGCTAGTGTAGCACATTCTATTAAAGATAATGTCCTACAGACATAACCAGTTCCTGCTAGTGAAGCTCATTCTATTAAAGATGGTGTCCTACAGACAAAACCAGATCCTGCTAGTGTAGCACATTCTATTAAAGATGGTGTCCTACAGACATAACCAGATCCTGTTAGTGTAGCACATTCTATTAAAGATGGTGTCCTACAGACATAACCAGATCCTGCTAGTGTAGCGCGTTCTATTAAAGATGGTGTCCTACCGACATAAACAGATCCTGCTAGTGTTGCACATGCTATTAAAGATGGTTTCCTATAGACATAACCAGATCCTGCTAGTGTAGTGCATTCTATTAAAGATGATGTCCTACAGACATAACCGGAGCCTGCTAGTGTAGCGTGTTCCATTAAAGATGGTGTCCTACAGACATAACCAGATCCTGCTAGTGTAGCACATTCTATTAAAGATGGTGTCCTACAGACATAACCAGATCCTGCTAGTGTAGCACATTCTATTAAAGATGGTGTCCTACAGACATAACTAGAGCCTGCTAGTGTAGCGTATTCTATTAACAATGGTGTCCTACAGACATAACCAGAACCTGCTAGTGTAGCACATTCTATTAAAGATTGTGTCATACAGACATAGCCAGATTCTGCTAGTGTAGCACATTTTATTAACAATGGTGTCCTACAGACATAACCAGATACTGCTAGTGTAGCACATTCTATTAAAGATGGTGTCCTACAGACATAACCAGATATTGCTAGTGTAGCACATTCTATTAAAGATAGTGTCCTACAGACATAACCAGATCCTGCTAGTGTAGCACATTCTATTAAAGATGGTGTCCTACAGAGTCCATAACTAGAGCCTGCTAGTGTAGCGTTTTCCATTAAAGATGGTGTCCTACAGACATAACCAGAACCTGCTAGGATAGCACATTCTATTAAAGATGGCGTCCTACAGACATAACCAGATCCTGCTAGTGTAGCACATTCTATTAAAGATGGTGTCCTACAGACATAACTAGAGTCTGCTAGTGTAGCGCATTCTATTAAAGATGGTGTCCTACAGACATAACTAGAGCCTGCTAGTGTAGCGCATTCTATTAAAGATGGTGTCCTACAGACAAAACCAGATCCTGCTAGTGTAGCGCATTCTATTAAAGATAGTGTCCTACAGACATAACCAGATCCTATTAGTGTAGCACATTCTATTAAAGATGGTGTCCTACAGACATAACTAGAGCCTGCTAGTGTAGCGTATTCTATTAACAATGGTGTCCTACAGACATAACCAGAACCTGCTAGTGTAGCACATTCTATTAAAGATGGTGTCCTACTGACATAACCAGATATTGCTAGTGTAGCGTATTCTATTAAAGATGGTGTCCTACAGACATAACCAGATCCTGTTAGTGTAGCACATTGTATTAAAGATATTGTCCTACAGACATAACCAGATCCAGTTAGTGTAGCACATTCTATTAAAGATGGTGTCCTACAGACATAACCAGATCCTGCTAGTGTAGCGCATTCTATTAAATATGGTGTCCTACTGACATAAAAAGATATTGCTAGCGTAGCACATTCTATTAAAGATGGTGTCCTATAGACATAACCAGATCCTGCTAGTGTAGCACATTCTATTAAAGATGGTGTCCTACTGACATAACCAGATATTGCTAGTGTAGCACATTCTATTAAAGATTGTGTCCTACAGACATTACCAGATCCTGCTAGTGTAGCATATTCTATTAAAGATAGTCTCCTACAGACATAACCAGATCCTGCTAGTGTAGCACATTCTATTAAAGATGGTGTCCTACAGACATAACCAGATCCTGCTAGTGTAGCGTATTCTATTAAAGATGGTGTCCTACTGACATAACCAGATATTGCTAGTGTAGCACATTCTATTAAAGATTGTGTCCTACAGAAATAACCAGATCTTGCTAGTGTAGCACATTCTATTAAAGATGGTGTCCTACAGACATAACCAGATCCTGCTAGTGTAGCACATTCTATTAAGGATGGTGTCCTACTGACATAACCAGATATTGCTAGTGTAGAACATTCTATTAAAGATTGTGTCCTACAGACATAACCAGATCCTGCTAGTGCAGCACATTCTATTAAAGATGGCGTTCTACAGACATAATCAGATCCTGCTAGTGTAGCACATTCTATTAAAGATGGTGTCCTACAGACATAACCAGATCCTGCTAGTGTAGCACATTCTATTAAAGATGGTGTCCTACAGACATAACCAGATATTGCTAGTGTAGCACATTCTATTAAACATAGTGTCCTACAGACATAACCAGATCCTGCTAGTGTAGCACATTCTATTAAAGATGGTGTCCTACAGAGTCCATAACTAGAGCCTGCTAGTGTAGCGTTTTCCATTAAAGATGGTGTCCTACAGACATAACCAGAACCTGCTAGGATAGCACATTCTATTAAAGATGGCGTCCTACAGACATAACCAGATCCTGCTAGTGTAGCACATTCTATTAAAGATGGTGTCCTACAGACATAACTAGAGTCTGCTAGTGTAGCGCATTCTATTAAAGATGGTGTCCTACAGACATAACTAGAGCCTGCTAGTGTAGCGCATTCTATTAAAGATGGTGTCCTACAGACAAAACCAGATCCTGCTAGTGTAGCGCATTCTATTAAAGATAGTGTCCTACAGACATAACCAGATCCTATTAGTGTAGCACATTCTATTAAAGATGGTGTCCTACAGACATAACTAGAGCCTGCTAGTGTAGCGTATTCTATTAACAATGGTGTCCTACAGACATAACCAGAACCTGCTAGTGTAGCACATTCTATTAAAGATGGTGTCCTACTGACATAACCAGATATTGCTAGTGTAGCGTATTCTATTAAAGATGGTGTCCTACAGACATAACCAGATCCTGTTAGTGTAGCACATTGTATTAAAGATATTGTCCTACAGACATAACCAGATCCAGTTAGTGTAGCACATTCTATTAAAGATGGTGTCCTACAGACATAACCAGATCCTGCTAGTGTAGCGCATTCTATTAAATATGGTGTCCTACTGACATAAAAAGATATTGCTAGCGTAGCACATTCTATTAAAGATGGTGTCCTATAGACATAACCAGATCCTGCTAGTGTAGCGCATTCTATTAAAGATGGTGTCCTACGGACATAACCAGATATTGCTAGTGTAGCACATTCTATTAAAGATTGTGTCCTACAGACATTACCAGATCCTGCTAGTGTAGCATATTCTATTAAAGATAGTCTCCTACAGACATAACCAGATCCTGCTAGTGTAGCACATTCTATTAAAGATGGTGTCCTACAGACATAACCAGATCCTGCTAGTGTAGCGTATTCTATTAAAGATGGTGTCCTACTGACATAACCAGATATTGCTAGTGTAGCACATTCTATTAAAGATTGTGTCCTACAGAAATAACCAGATCTTGCTAGTGTAGCACATTCTATTAAAGATGGTGTCCTACAGACATAACCAGATCCTGCTAGTGTAGCACATTCTATTAAGGATGGTGTCCTACTGACATAACCAGATATTGCTAGTGTAGAACATTCTATTAAAGATTGTGTCCTACAGACATAACCAGATCCTGCTAGTGCAGCACATTCTATTAAAGATGGCGTTCTACAGACATAATCAGATCCTGCTAGTGTAGCACATTCTATTAAAGATGGTGTCCTACAGACATAACCAGATCCTGCTAGTGTAGCACATTCTATTAAAGATGGTGTCCTACAGACATAACCAGATCCTGCTAGTGTTGCACATTCTATTAAAGATGGTGTCCTACAGACATAACCAGATCCTGCTTGTGTAGCATATTCTATTAAAGATGGTGTCCTACAGACATAACCAGATCCTGTTAGTGTAGCACATTCTATTAAAGATAATGTCCTACAGACATAACCAGTTCCTGCTAGTGAAGCTCATTCTATTAAAGATGGTGTCCTACAGACAAAACCAGATCCTGCTAGTGTAGCACATTCTATTAAAGATGGTGTCCTACAGACATAACCAGATCCTGTTAGTGTAGCACATTCTATTAAAGATGGTGTCCTACAGACATAACCAGATCCTGCTAGTGTAGCGCATTCTATTAAAGATAGTGTCCTACAGACATAACCAGATCCTATTAGTGTAGCACATTCTATTAAAGATGGTGTCCTACAGACATAACTAGAGCCTGCTAGTGTAGCGTATTCTATTAACAATGGTGTCCTACAGACATAACCAGAACCTGCTAGTGTAGCACATTCTATTAAAGATGGTGTCCTACTGACATAACCAGATATTGCTAGTGTAGCGTATTCTATTAAAGATGGTGTCCTACAGACATAACCAGATCCTGTTAGTGTAGCACATTGTATTAAAGATATTGTCCTACAGACATAACCAGATCCAGTTAGTGTAGCACATTCTATTAAAGATGGTGTCCTACAGACATAACCAGATCCTGCTAGTGTAGCGCATTCTATTAAATATGGTGTCCTACTGACATAAAAAGATATTGCTAGCGTAGCACATTCTATTAAAGATGGTGTCCTATAGACATAACCAGATCCTGCTAGTGTAGTGCATTCTATTAAAGATGGTGTCCTACGGACATAACCAGATATTGCTAGTGTAGCACATTCTATTAAAGATTGTGTCCTACAGACATTACCAGATCCTGCTAGTGTAGCATATTCTATTAAAGATAGTCTCCTACAGACATAACCAGATCCTGCTAGTGTAGCACATTCTATTAAAGATGGTGTCCTACAGACATAACCAGATCCTGCTAGTGTAGCGTATTCTATTAAAGATGGTGTCCTACTGACATAACCAGATATTGCTAGTGTAGCACATTCTATTAAAGATTGTGTCCTACAGAAATAACCAGATCTTGCTAGTGTAGCACATTCTATTAAAGATGGTGTCCTACAGACATAACCAGATCCTGCTAGTGTAGCACATTCTATTAAGGATGGTGTCCTACTGACATAACCAGATATTGCTAGTGTAGAACATTCTATTAAAGATTGTGTTCTACAGACATAACCAGATCCTGCTAGTGCAGCACATTCTATTAAAGATGGCGTTCTACAGACATAATCAGATCCTGCTAGTGTAGCACATTCTATTAAAGATGGTGTCCTACAGACATAACCAGATCCTGCTAGTGTTGCACATTCTATTAAAGATGGTGTCCTACAGACATAACCAGATCCTGCTTGTGTAGCATATTCTATTAAAGATGGTGTCCTACAGACATAACCAGATCCTGTTAGTGTAGCACATTCTATTAAAGATAGTGTCCTACATACAAACCAGATCCTCTTAGTGTAGCACATTCTATTAAAGATAGTGTCCTACAGACATAACCAGATCCTGCTAGTGTAGCACATTCTATTAAAGATGGTGTCCTACAGACATAACCAGATCCTGTTAGTGTAGCACATTCTATTAAAGATAGTGTCCTACATACAAACCAGATCCTGTTAGTGTAGCACATTCTATTAAAGATAGTGTCCTACAGACATAACCAGATCCTGCTAGTGTAGCACATTCTATTAAAGATGGTGTCCTACAGACATAATCAGATTCTGCTAGTGTAGCACATTCTATTAAAGATAGTGTCCTACAGACATAACCAGATCCTGCTAGTGTAGCACATTCTATTAAAGATGGTGTCCTACAGACATAACCAGATCCTGCTAGTGTAGCGCATTCTATTAAAGATGGTGTCCTACTGACATAACCAGATATTGCTAGTGTAGCACATTCTATTAAAGATAGTGTCCTACATACATAACCAGATCCTGTTAGTGTTAGTGTAGCACATTCTATTAAAGATGGTGTCCTACAGACATAACCAGATCCTGCTAGTGTAGCACATTCTATTGAATATGGTGTCCTACAGACATAACCAGATCCTGCAAGTGTAGCATATTCTATTAAAGATAGTGTCCTACAGACATAACAAGATCCTGCTAGTGTAGTGCATTTTATTAAAGATGGTGTCCTACAGACATAACCAGATCCTGCTAGTGTAGCACATTCTATTAAAGATGGTGTCCTACAGACATAACCAGATCCTGCTTGTGTAGCATATTCTATTAAAGATGGTGTCCTACAGACATAGCCAAATCCTGCTAGTGTAGCACATTCTATTAAAGATGGTGTCCTACAGACATAACCAGATCCTGATAGTGTAGCACATTCTATTGAAGATGGTGTCCTACAGACAAAACCAGATCCTGCTAGTGTAGCGCATTCTATTAAAGATGGTGTCCTGCAGACAAAACCAGTTCCTGCTAGTGTAGCGCATTCTATTAAAGATGGTGTCCTACAGACATAACCAGATCCTGTTAGTGTAGCACATTCTATTAAAGATGGTGTCCTACAGACATAACCGGATCCTGCTAGTGTAGCATGTTCTATTAAAGATGGTGTCCTACCGACATAAACAGATCCTGCTAGTGTTGCGCATGCTATTAAAGATGGTTTCCTATAGACATAACCAGATCCTGCTAGTGTAGTGCATTCTATTAAAGATGGTGTCCTACAGACATTACCAGATCCTGCTAGTGTAGCACATTCTATTAAAGATGGTGTCCTACAGACATAACCAGTTCCTGCTAGTGAAGCGCATTCTATTAAAGATGGTGTCCTACAGACATAACCAGATCCTGCTAGTGTAGCACATTCTATTAAAGATAATGTCCTACAGACATAACCAGTTCCTGCTAGTGAAGCTCATTCTATTAAAGATGGTGTCCTACAGACAAAACCAGATCCTGCTAGTGTAGCACATTCTATTAAAGATGGTGTCCTACAGACATAACCAGATCCTGCTAGTGTAGCACATTCTATTAAAGATGGTGTCCTACAGACATAACCAGATCCTGCTAGTGTAGCGCGTTCTATTAAAGATGGTGTCCTACCGACATAAACAGATCCTGCTAGTGTTGCACATGCTATTAAAGATGGTTTCCTATAGACATAACCAGATCCTGCTAGTGTAGTGCATTCTATTAAAGATGATGTCCTACAGACATAACCGGAGCCTGCTAGTGTAGCGTGTTCCATTAAAGATGGTGTCCTACAGACATAACCAAATCCTGCTAGTGTAGCACATTCTATTAAAGATGGTGTCCTACAGACATAACCAGATCCTGCTAGTGTAGCACATTCTATTAAAGATGGTGTCCTACAGACATAACCAGATCCTGCTAGTGTAGCGTATTCTATTAACAATGGTGTCCTACAGACATAACCAGAACCTGCTAGTGTAGCACATTCTATTAAAGATTGTGTCATACAGACATAGCCAGATTCTGCTAGTGTAGCACATTTTATTAACAATGGTGTCCTACAGACATAACCAGATATTGCTAGTGTAGCACATTCTATTAAAGATGGTGTCCTACAGACATAACCAGATATTGCTAGTGTAGCACATTCTATTAAAGATAGTGTCCTACAGACATAACCAGATCCTGCTAGTGTAGCACATTCTATTAAAGATGGTGTCCTACAGAGTCCATAACTAGAGCCTGCTAGTGTAGCGTTTTCCATTAAAGATGGTGTCCTACAGACATAACCAGAACCTGCTAGGATAGCACATTCTATTAAAGATGGCGTCCTACAGACATAACCAGATCCTGCTAGTGTAGCACATTCTATTAAAGATGGTGTCCTACAGACATAACTAGAGTCTGCTAGTGTAGCGCATTCTATTAAAGATGGTGTCCTACAGACATAACTAGAGCCTGCTAGTGTAGCGCATTCTATTAAAGATGGTGTCCTACAGACAAAACCAGATCCTGCTAGTGTAGCGCATTCTATTAAAGATAGTGTCCTACAGACATAACCAGATCCTATTAGTGTAGCACATTCTATTAAAGATGGTGTCCTACAGACATAACTAGAGCCTGCTAGTGTAGCGTATTCTATTAACAATGGTGTCCTACAGACATAACCAGAACCTGCTAGTGTAGCACATTCTATTAAAGATGGTGTCCTACAGACATAACCAGATCCTGCTAGTGTAGCGTATTCTATTAAAGATGGTGTCCTACAGACATAACCAGATCCTGTTAGTGTAGCACATTGTATTAAAGATAGTGTCCTACAGACATAACCAGATCCAGTTAGTGTAGCACATTCTATTAAAGATGGTGTCCTACAGACATAACCAGATCCTGCTAGTGTAGCGCATTCTATTAAATATGGTGTCCTACTGACATAAAAAGATATTGCTAGCGTAGCACATTCTATTAAAGATGGTGTCCTATAGACATAACCAGATCCTGCTAGTGTAGCGCATTCTATTAAAGATGGTGTCCTACGGACATAACCAGATATTGCTAGTGTAGCACATTCTATTAAAGATTGTGTCCTACAGACATAACCAGATCCTGCTAGTGTAGCACATTCTATTAAAGATAGTGTCCTACAGACATAACCAGATCCTGCTAGTGTAGCACATTCTATTAAAGATGGTGTCCTACAGACATAACCAGATCCTGCTAGTGTAGCGCATTCTATTAAAGATGGTGTCCTACTGACATAACCAGATATTGCTAGTGTAGCACATTCTATTAAAGATTGTGTCCTACAGAAATAACCAGATCTTGCTAGTGTAGCACATTCTATTAAAGATGGTGTCCTACAGACATAACCAGATCCTGCTAGTGTAGCACATTCTATTAAGGATGGTGTCCTACTGACATAACCAGATATTGCTAGTGTAGAACATTCTATTAAAGATTGTGTCCTACAGACATAACCAGATCCTGCTAGTGCAGCACATTCTATTAAAGATGGCGTTCTACAGACATAATCAGATCCTGCTAGTGTAGCACATTCTATTAAAGATGGTGTCCTACAGACATAACCAGATCCTGCTAGTGTTGCACATTCTATTAAAGATGGTGTCCTACAGACATAACCAGATCCTGCTTGTGTAGCATATTCTATTAAAGATGGTGTCCTACAGACATAACCAGATCCTGTTAGTGTAGCACATTCTATTAAAGATAGTGTCCTACATACAAACCAGATCCTGTTAGTGTAGCACATTCTATTAAAGATAGTGTCCTACAGACATAACCAGATCCTGCTAGTGTAGCACATTCTATTAAAGATGGTGTCCTACAGACATAACCAGATCCTGCTAGTGTAGCACATTCTATTAAAGATGGTGTCCTACAGACATAACTAGAGCCCGCTAGTGTAGCGTATTCTATTAACAATGGTGTCCTACAGACATAACCAGAACCTGCTAGTGTAGCACATTCTATTAAAGATTGTGTCATACAGATATAGCCAGATTCTGCTAGTGTAGCACATTTTATTAACAATGGTGTCCTACAGACATAACCAGATATTGCTAGTGTAGCACATTCTATTAAAGATGGTGTCCTACAGACATAACCAGATATTGCTAGTGTAGCACATTCTATTAAAGATAGTGTCCTACAGACATAACCAGATCCTGCTAGTGTAGCACATTCTATTAAAGATGGTGTCCTACAGAGTCCATAACTAGAGCCTGCTAGTGTAGCGTGTTCCATTAAAGATGGTGTCCTACAGACATAACCAGAACTTGCTAGGGTAGCACATTCTATTAAAGATGGCGTCCTACAGAAATAACCAGATCCTGCTAGTGTAGCACATTCTATTAAAGATGGTGTCCTACAGACATAACTAGAGTCTTCTAGTGTAGCGCATTCTATTAAAGATGGTGTCCTACAGACATAACTAGAGCCTGCTAGTGTAGCGCATTCTATTAAAGATGGTGTCCTACAGACAAAACCAGATCCTGCTAGTGTAGCGCATTCTATTAAAGATAGTGTCCTACAGACATAACCAGATCCTATTAGTGTAGCACATTCTATTAAAGATGGTGTCCTACAGACATAACTAGAGCCTGCTAGTGTAGCGTATTCTATTAACAATGGTGTCCTACAGACATAACCAGAACCTGCTAGTGTAGCACATTCTATTAAAGATTGTGTCATACAGACATAGCCAGATTCTGCTAGTGTAGCACATTTTATTAACAATGGTGTCCTACAGACATAACCAGATAAGAAAAGAAAGAGAGCGCAACCCACTCTAAGGGTAATATTGTTTTAATATAACACGCAATTAAAAACCAGTGCTAATAATGCACGTACAAGATGTAAGTTAAAACAGGCACAATCATATCACCACAGTCCGATTCGCCAGCGTCAGCGTATGTCTCGGGTGTTAAAGCAGTCCGTGATTTCCTTCCTACACTCTCCGGAAAGTCTCAGGGTCTCACGACAGGTGCAGGACCGTAGCTGAGCCAGTAACTTCTAACTGTGGCGGGTGAAGGTGACCAAACCTCTACGCGTTTCGTCAAGCTCCGGCTTGACTTTCTCAAGAGGATATGTTTGTTCCGATGGCTCATAGTTTAAAAGTTCTAGGAAATGCGCGCCCTTGGCTTCTCAGATTCTCATTGGGCTGACGCTTTCCTTTGATATTCCATTATGATTGGCTCATTGTCCAGACAGCTCCCATGTAATATGGGCCAATAGTTAAAGTCCATTAACGCTATTAAAAATATAGGAAAAAATGGTATAATAAATAGCAGATTATATAGTTACATATCATAACATCAGAAAGAAAACAATTATTTAGACAAATCCTATCAAAACAGCAAAATGATCGTATTCGGGTATATGTAATGAAAATTATATTAATATCGATGTTTAAAACCTTTGTTCTAAAAATCTCGGTGTTGGTGATAAGAAATATCGGAATGGAGCATGGAGAATTAGCAAACTCAAACAAAAGGATATATATGTTTATATATCAATATTGATATTAATTTAAAAATTCTTTGGAAAGATGTTTAAAAATATAATTTTGCACTAATTGATTAAAAGCAATAATAAATACTAATGGAAAATGTATTTATTAATTCATATAACTATATTAAAAAATCTATTCGCAATATTAAAAATCAAAAATAGAATAATATCACATGAATGCTTGTAGATCCAGGTCTATATTCAGACCTTTATCGTTAATATTATTTAGGGTCTGTAATTCGTGAATCCAGAACGTTTCACGTTGTCTAAGACTTCTAAGTCTGTTCTTAGAGCTATTGGGAGGCATCCAATCGAGTATCATCATTTTTAATCCCAGTGGATCTGCTCCATGATGATTTAGAAAATGAAGAGGGACGCTATGGTTTTCTACTTTATTTTTTATATTGTTAAAGTGTTCATTGAACCTATTTCAAATAAGTATTTTGGTATGCCCTATATAATAACATTGGCAATTGCATTTTAGTAGATATACCACGAAAGTGGATTTACAAGTAAATTGGTATTTGATTTTAAAGGTCTTTGAATTATTAAGATCATTAAAAGAATCACCTCTAATAATCTTATTACACATATTACAGTTCTTAATACCACATGGCCAAGTTCCATTTGTTCTACTCAGCCAATGTTTTTTCTCTATATGTGGTGGTTTGTGTACTGTTTTAAATTTAGAAGGTGCTAAAATATTTTTAAAATCCTGGTTCTTCTCATAAGTTACAATTGGTTTATTGGGTAGTGTATAACCAAGTATGGGGTCTGAAGTTAGAATTCCCCAATGTTTGTTAAGGATGTGTTCAATGTCTTTGCTTCCCTGATTGTAAGTGTTAATGAACCTAATGTTATTATCTAGTGTTTTGTTGTGGCTTGTGCCTATATTTGTATTATTGTCTTTGGGCATTAGCATTGTGGTTCTCTCCATTTTGATAACTTTTTCTTTTACAGAGGACAAAAGACTCTCTTTATATCCCTTCTCTGGCCAAGGGAAGTTGGTCTCCATACCACCAAAACCTCTTATACCTTCAGAATATCCGTTTGAATTAAAAAGACTTCCGTTTCCCCTAAATGAAGAAAATAGAGGATATATCCTACGGGGGTGCGCACAAATGGCGGTCAGTACTTGACTCACAAAAACAGTTTCAAGATGGAAAAAGTTCCTGGAGCAGCCAGCAGCCAGCAACCAACAAAGGCGGTAGCAGTCGGTATCCAAAGTGGATGGCAGCACTCTTGATAGGAAAAGGTGACAACAAATCTCCGTATATCGTTTTATGGTTGGCCCGGTAACCTGCCTTTCACCTTAAGGGCTCCTAGGTACTGATCCTATCACAGACGCTGTGTGCCTCTGACGCTCTGACTTCTGTTGCTGCGGATTGGACCCTGGATTGCCGGATCTATCCTCCCATTGGACCGTCTGGCGGACGACTAAGGTTCCGTCCTGCTTAGTGTGGCATACATTTATGCCAACACTTTTGTGAGTACCCTGACCGTCTGTGTTGTCCTGTCTCCTGTTCTCGTTGTTACACCACGATACTGTCCCATAAGGCGCCTCTCTTTTTATCTGCTCCCACAGATTTGTCGTTTCCCCTAAAGGTTTGTTTTGCCTTGACCATCAACAAGTCTCATGGGCAGGCTTTGAAGGTAGCAGGATTGACCTAAGGGAAGACTGCTTCTTGCATTGCCAGTTTTACGTTGCCTGTTCAAGAGTGAGCTCACCTAACACTCTGTTGATCCTAGCACCTGAAGGACGAACAATTAGGGGATTGACCTAAGGGAAGACTGCTTCTCGCATTGCCAGTTTTACATTGCCTGTTCAATCAAGAGGGAGCTCACCTAACACTCTGGTGATCCTAGCATCTGAAGGAAGAACAATTAGGGGATTGACCTATGGCATCTCGCATGGCCAGTTTTACACCGTCTATTCAAAAGTAGACTCACCCAATTCTCTGGTGAGCCTAGCACCTGAAGGGAGAAAAAATTATGTATTTACCAAAGAAGTACTCAAATAGTTTTTTTTTTTTGGTAGGTTGCAGATGTAAAATAAGCCATTTTAATTTTTTGTCTGTCTCATTGTCTGTAATTACAACACTTTTAAAAAATGTTTTACAAAATCCATGCGGACATTGTGGACATTCTGCCTTTTGTCTTCTATATACAGTATATGAACAGTGATTTTTATGCTCTGCTGGACGTTTATCATTTTATACATTTCTCTACATATATTTTTAAACCGCTTTTAATAGATCATAATTATTTGCTATTTTATTTACTTTTAATAGATAGATTATATACAGATAAATGTTGTGATGATATCCATTAACTGTTCTTGTGAACTGCTTGCGCAATGCCGCCCCCTGTAGATTTGCGGCCGCTAGCAGGGGGTGTCAATCAGCCTGATCGTATAGGATCGGACGGATTGATTTCCGCAGTCTCAGAGGCAGCGGATCAGTTATGGAGCAGCGATCTTTAGACCGCTGCTTCTTAACTGCTGTTTCTGGCGAGTCTGAAGGCTCGCACGGAAACAGGGGCATCAAGCTCCATTTGGAGATTGATAATTCGGCCCCCTAATGTTTGGATTAAGGCAGAATAAAGGAGCTTAGAGCATCAGCATTGGGTTTTAGGTTTATTTACTACTAGCGCTGAATTATTGTCCTCTTTTTATACACATATATATATATATATATATATCCAAGTTATAACACAAGCACTCACTGGACTTAATACAGGTGAAATAAAAAGTGTTTTATTCCATATAAACAAGTGACATTTCAGGGTGTTCACCCAGAAACGTCACTTGTTTATATGGAATAAAACACTTTTTATTTCACCTGTATCAAGTCCAGTGAGTGCTTGTGTTATAACTTGGATATTTGAACTTTCTATAGCACCCTGGCAGAATTAAAATTTACTGTTCGTTGGAGTGCACTTATTTCAGTGGATTATATATATATATATATATATATATATAGAAATATATATTTAATAATACAAATTACATTTTTTTCTATGTAAAGAACATTGGAATGTAAAATATGCTTTAGGTCTAATACGGTGTCGGGTTAGAGCACATGAAGAATTTGTTATCTTAAGGCGCGTTATTGATATATTAAATATGAAATGTTTGATTGTTAATAATTATTATAGATACTGACATTAAAAACAAACACGTTCTCACGCTGTAATAGACGTATGTTGTTTGCAAAGCCATGCACAATTAGGAAAGGAGAAGACTGGGACCCTCATTATACAATTAAATTGGGCGCACAAAATACTCAATTAGTGCGCACAATGTAACTGCATTGTTTGGGACACTTTTATGTGCACACCTTACTGATTTTCGCATGCGCATTAAATAGTGGACACGCTTTAATATGTCAAGCACACAATGGGGTCAATTTATCAAGCTCCGTACGGATGCCCCGTGTTTCCGGCGAGTCTTCAGTCTAAAGACCGCTGCTCCATAACTTGTCTGCCTGCTCTGAGGCGGCGGACAGAAATCAATCCGATCGAATAAGATTGGGTTGATTGACACCCCTGCTAGCGGCTATTTGGCCGCAAATCTGCAGGGGGCAGTATTGCACCAGCAGTTCACAAGAACTGCTGGTGCAATGATAAATGCCAACAGAGTATGCTGTCTGCATTTATCGATGTGCAGCGGACATGATACGCTACATCGTATCATGTCCGCTCACACATTAATAAATTGACCCCGATGTGTTACATCGTGACAACGGTGTATTAAAGCCTGTTAATGGTTGTTTTTTTCATCCTGACACCGGCAGGGCTCCATACATAGGAACACTTTTTGGACCAAAAGGTTTTACTGGTTTTATATAACAACTTATACATTTTTTGCTGAATATACAAAAGGCGTTAAAATAGATACAACATTAATAACACTTTCATCTTGTTTGGTATTTTAACTGATGCTTTCTCATATAGTTTGTATTTGGTATCCATTAGCATACACCACTCACTATTTCTTAAATCTCTGCTCTCTATTCCTACAGTAAGTTACCCTTTTTTACAGCGATCCCTTGGCAATGGAGAATGTGGCACTTAATTTGAGATTCCCTTTTTTCACATGCGGCTGGTACAGGGGCTTTGAAAAAAGAAAGCTTATGTTCAATAAATCTGAGAGTAATGATCAAGTGTCTATACAGATAGGGACATCGTTATAGTTTTCTTATCCACACAGTGCTGCATATAATTAGGTGGGAACAAAGGTATCGCTAGTCCAACTAACACTGAAAAGATGAAATCTAAATTTTCCTTGCTAAAATTGCTTATTTGTTTCCCACCGGCTCATCTGGATTGCTTAAAGGAAAATGATCAAGACTGCAAGCTGAGAGGTTCTCAAATAGAGAACCTGCTCACCTACTATTGCCACTTGTGATATAGCAACTAATGTAAAAATGTAACATTGCACAAGAGCTCTCTTTTGCAATGCCATCCTCTGCTCTCTCACAATCAATTGCACAAGAGCAGGGCATGTCAACCACTCAAAAAAGTGTGTGTTGGGGTGACTGATATTGACACTTCTGAGGTTAAAGAAGCAGTTTTTGCTTCCTAAATTTGAAATCCACTGTGGTGGCGGACAGCTATCAGCCCCATCGGATACGATCGGGTTGATTGACACCCCCTGCCGCGAATGTGAAAGGGGCGGCATTGCACAAGCATTTCACGAGAAATGCTTGTGCAATGATAAATGCCGACAGCATATGATTTGCGGCGGACATGATCTGCTACATCGGATCATGTCCACTCGCACATTGTTAAATCGGCCCCCATATATCATTCATATCCATATACCAATTTTTTTTTAACACCAGCACTAACATTAATGTACAACAACAGACGTTCTCTTGCTTATAAGAGAACAAATATTAATTATATTGGTACATTTATTTGTGTTACTGAAATAATGAGGATATGTATGTATTATAATGAAAAAGTACAAGCGTACAAAGTTCTCCAGTAAACAAGTGATGGTGCCGGGTATAGAGACAAAACTTCTATACATATATAATAAACAAACCCTGGGGGATAAAATCTCAATTTGTGGAGGGTATCGTAGCGACAATAATGCTGTATCTTTATGCTGGCAGAAACGGAGCTTGCTACTTACAGGAATGTAGACGCACCCGCTCGACGGAGAAACAGTAGCATCCAGCCGGTCCTGCTCCAAGTAAGTGTAACCGGATTACTCCATAACCGGTAAGCCAGTTCGGCGTTCTGTGCCCCTACCTCCTCGAGGCTGCACTACTCAACGCACCGGCACTTCCTGATGATGTAGTCCGACGTCAGCTGTAAACAATTATCCTCGCTACATTACCATCCTCCCCATCGTTACTTCCCCCAGGGCACATACAACAACCCACGGCTGCAGGGCACTGTTAGACAGAAGGGCTCCTTACCCTTCTCGATAAGTAGAAAAAAATAAGTCCAGAAAGCTGCCACTAGGTATAAATAAAAGTCCAAACTTTATTTAGGATCCAAATCCATTAAAAACATATGGAGGTAACATCAAAGAAGGGTGAGAGAGGAATAAGTCTTACATGTTTCGGCAAGGTGTAGCCGTAAACATAGACATATGTGAGATATGTATGTATTGGCAGGTATGGCATAGATTGTGTGTGTAGGTATAGAAGGATATATGGCAAGGGAATGAGTAGTTTGGTTTGTGTGTGTTTTCAGGTATGTGTATGTGTGTGAATGTATGTATCTGTGTGCGCTTCTGGGGTGTATCCATGTGTGCATGAATGTGTTTGTGTGTCTGTGTGTGCATGTGTGTGTGTATCTGTGTGTGCATGAATGTTTTTGTGTGTCTGTGTGTCCATGTGTGTGTGTATCTGTGTGTGCATGAATGTATTTGTGTGTCTGTGTGTGCATGAATGTATTTGTGTGTCTGTGTGTTCATGCGTGTGTCTGTGTGTGCATGTGTGTGTTTGTGTGTCTGTGTGTGCATGTGTGTGTGTATCTGTGTGTGCATGAATGTGTTTGTGTGTCTATGTATGTGTGTGAATGTATGTATCTGTGTGCGCTTCTGGAGTGTATCCATGTGTGCATGCATGTGTTTGTGTGTCTGTGTGTGCATGTGTGTGTTTCTATCCGTGTGTGCATGAATTTTTTTTGTGTGTCTGTGTGTGCATGTGTGTGTGTGAATGTATGTATTTGTGTGTGCTTGAATGTGTTTGTGTGTCTGTGTGTGCATGTATGTGTGTGAATGTATGTATCTGTGTGTGCATTAATGTGTTTGTGTGTTTGTGTGTGTATCTGTGTGTGCATGAATGTGTTTGTGTGCTTGTGTGTGTGTGTGTGTATCCGTGTCTGCAAGAATGTGTTTGTGTGTGTGTATCTGTGTGTGCATGAATGTGTTTGTGTGTTTGTGTGTGTATCTGTGTGTGCATGAATGTGTTTGTGTGTTTGTGTGTGTGTGTATCCGTGTCTGCATGAATGTGTTTGTGTGTGTATCTGTGTGTGCATGAATGTGTTTGTGTGTGTGTGTATGTGTGTGTCTGCATGCATGTGTTTGTGTGTGTGTGTATCTGTGTGTGCATTAATGTGTTTGTGTGTGTGCGTGTATCTGTGTGTGCATGAATGTGTTTGTGTGTCTGTGTGTGCATGTATGTGTGTGAATGTATGTATCTGTGTGCGCTTCTGGGGTGTATCCGTGTGTGCATGTTCTGTATGTGTGAGTGAATAAATGGATGGTTTGCATGTGTGTACACTTTTGTGTGTGTGTGGATGCCTGTGTTTGCAAGTGTAGTCCTAAATGGATGCTTTTCCTGGTGCTGTTTGTATTTATATCCTTAAAGGGACATGAAACAAAAAAATTTTTTATTTCATAATTTAAAAAAGCATGCAATTTTAAACAACTTTCTAATTTACTTCTAACATCTAATTTGCTTCATTCTCTTTATATCCTTTGCTGAACAGCATATCTAGATAGGCTCAGTAGCTGCTTATTAGTGGCTGCACATAGATACCTCGTGTGATTGGCTTACCCCTGTGCATTGTTATTTCTTCAACAAAGGACATCTAAAGAATAATGCAAATTAGTTAAAAGAAGTAAATTATAATCTTGGTAGAATGCAAAACTTCCTTTCCAGCCAAACTGCTCTAGGCCTAGATTGCAAAATTATTAGCGCCATTGTTTGTAAACTTTGCTTGCTCAATCAATAGCGCTTCTGATTTTTCTCTCATATGGCAAGTGCAAAGTTATTTTATATCACTCTAACATTAACATCTGCATCTCAGATAGTGTAGGTTGGCTAAATCCCTCACTTACCAAACTTCATTAAAATTATTTTTGGATTTCACTCTGTGCTAAGCTGAGGTGCACTAAATTGATGGTGAGCAAGTAGGGAAGTTCTTAATATAGTTCCGTGATAAATTATTTATATAATAACTATTAATAATAATAATTTCCTTCAGGTCTTAGAAAGCGCTTAATTTTACTTTTGTGCTCAAACTTAACACTTTATTCATCTCTTGTAATACGAGTCAAATGAGAGAGCTAATACACTCTATCCATTAAAGGAATAGAAAAGTAAAAATTAAACTTACACGATTCAGATAGAGCATGTAATTATAAGACACTTTTAAATTCATTTCTATTTTCAAATGGGCTTTGTTCTCTTGGTATCCTTTATTGAAAAAGAATATGCCCATAGCCTACACTAATGGAAGCTATCCGCTGCTTGGTGCCTGCACACATTTGTCTCTTGTGTTTGGCTAACTAGATGTGGTCATCTAGCTGCCAGTAGAGCAATGCTGTTCCTTCAGCAAAGGATGACAAAAGAATGAAGCAAATTTGATAATAGAAGTAATTTAGAAAGTTGTTTAAAAATTGTATGTTCTATCTGAATCATGGAAGAAAACATTAAGGTTTTCTGTCCCTTTAAAAGCATATTTGCACTAAAAAGTGTTTTGATTAAATATTTGATATTTAACCACCCAGTTGTAATACCAGATTTTGTATTATTCTTTGGGAGAGGTTGTGCTCCACTTGTAATTTAGCCCTTAATATTAACTATATATCTTGATTATTTTTTTCTGTCTTGATGGTGATCTTTTCTTTCTTTTTTTTTTCTTTTTTCACACTTTGTCTTTGTAATTTTAATTAGTTAGAAGTATTTGTAGAGATTAATTTATGCACATTAAGGTTCAAACCAATATGAGAAGCAAAGATTTTATGATTTACATAGTTAAATAATTATGATAATTTGCAGTATACTCACAATGATAATGAAAACATTTGTTAATTTAAAATAGCATAAATGAATGAATCCAAAAAATAACACATTTTCACTGTTTTGTACATTTAACAAAACACAGAGGGCTAGATTACATGTAAAGTGTTTGCTGTTATTCTTTAATAAAAAGTAATACTCCTCAGTCGCCTGTACTTTATTCACTTCACCTTTCTATCTTGCCTTTGTCGGGTAATATTACCTCCGACGATCTTAGGTTCAGGCGGTGAGGTCTCTCCTCCACTTCTTACACACCGGAACTCTGTACTCCACTGTTATACTTAACTCCCTTGTAAGTTAGTATTTTTTTATGTGTTCTTGTGCGCTTTAATGGCACATTTAAGTGTGGTAGAAGGGTATGTACCTCCTGTGACTACATTAATGTGTCCACCTCGTTTAGATCACACGCTACAGGGGAGGAGTTTCAGATTAAAGGGTGCATAAACTGCAAGAGTACCTTCACTACCTATTTAGTCAACTGCACACAGTGTTTAAAACAATACATAGGTAGAACAACAAGAGAGGTTGGCGCCCGTATTAGGGGACCTCTATCCTACATCTCAGGGGAAAAAGCATGTTCTGCCCTATCTAGACATTTGATTGAGAAACACCAAAAAAAGTCAAGAATCTAAGGTGGTAAGCGATTGCACAAATCATGAGACCTTCTAGAAAAGGGGAGAAATTCCCTATACTTTGTAGACAGAAGACCTATTGGATTTTCAAACTCAGAACTTTGGTGCTGCAGGGCTTTAACTCTGAGTTTGATATAATTCATTTCTGGCAGAACTAATGTATATATATCCCCTGTCACCTCCTGGTACTTCCTTTAAGTAATTACTATTTATTCTTATTAGCTTTCCCAAAATATGTATATATGCTTCTCTATATGTTAAGGTGTATGATTAAGTATGTTGATGCCTATATATTCTTGCTGTATGGTTCGGTTATGTGCATGACATAACTTTGAGATACCTAAGAGATACGTTTACACATATACATTCCCTGTAATTTAGATGTATAGGGTGCCCCATGCACAGAGGATTACTTGATTTGTTCTAATTACCAGATATCTACTTGCCATTATTGTAAAGCTTTGAGTAAGTATATGTCAAGTTTATAGTTCCTCTATACACAAAACACCAGGTTGGGGCAAAACAACATGCATATGCATACAAAATAATGTTGTTCAGTCTCTCCTCAGATAAAGCCCCATAAGCCATAGTCACACCTTGTTCCCATAGGCATAAACAAAAGCTGAACAGTTTTCTTATTCCCACTATACAGCTGTTAGAAACACAGTTCTGCTAACCAATATCCTTAATATATGACCCCTTGTACATTTCTCAGCAACTTACCAAATTCTAGCCGGCAGATACAGAGGACTCAAAACTCCCGGAACTCGCCTCCTTTTTCAGACGTCATTCAGGTTGAACTCAAGCGGAGCTGTGATAGGTCATTCAAGGTTGTAAGAATATACTGTATAACCATAATGACGCCATTTTGTCTCTACTCATACATTTTGTTTTAGACTCCATTTTAAGATGAGTTCATTATATTTCATTATAAGGTAGTTATGCTGTGAGAAAAATATGAAGCTGAACACTTTATCTCAATAATTGGTACAATGGCCTTGCTATGTCCTGGCAATGCACCCGGATACCGTGATCTAAAACTGTTTCTCAGTACAACTCCTTTTTATTCCTTATTCTTAATGAAGTTCTTTGTTGTAAACATACTGTGTGAAATAGTGTGATTATCTGTAACCATTGTCTATAAAAGTCTGTGATGCCTTATAATAAACAGAACAGTAATTAGACTTTACTTGCTGCATGTCATAATGCTGTTTCCCGAGATCTCGCCAAGTAACCCATTCAGTTCCAGGTGAAGGTGTAGAATACTGCTAAGTGTCAAGTGATAAGTTATAAGATAACACCTAACAATTCTGGTGTCAGAGCATTGGATTCACACAGGGGTAAGTATAAGTGTTTTTATTCTGCTTTTCCCTCTGTGAATCTGAACCCACAGTCTGGATGGCATTAGTGATATATAAAGGGTTAAAGTCCCTTGATAAGGGGTTAAACTCCCCTGGACAGGTTTGAGTCTTGCCGTTAAGTGTGGGGTTTGCGTAGGTTTGAATCCTAGTTCAAGTTATAGTGAAAATGATAGAGTGGGTTATTATGTCTATCCTAATTTGTTTGCAATTTAGAGTTTTGCGATAACGGAAGTTGTCTTTTGCTTTAAGGGTTTTAAAGGGATAAAAGTCCCTCATATAAGCACATAATATAGTTTAGTTTAAATATCAGTGGAGCTGAATGGTCACTTGATGCTTGTTGCTTAATTGCTTATTTCTTTGCTAATCTTATTGTGTTGTGAATGTGGGGTCTGTTCAAAGGACTTAGTGATAAGTGCTGTAGCTGTTTGTTGCATACTGTGCTCATGGGGAAAAGTTCCTAACTCCCTGTACATAATGTTGTAATGTGAAATGACAGGATGTATTTTGAAAAATAGCTT
The DNA here is from genome assembly GCF_027579735.1 of Bombina bombina. Taxonomy (NCBI): domain Eukaryota; kingdom Metazoa; phylum Chordata; class Amphibia; order Anura; family Bombinatoridae; genus Bombina; species Bombina bombina. The sequence continues at coordinate 47,393,943 of NC_069506.1, forward strand.
GGTATGTAAAAACCCTTTCTTTTTTGTTGTATGGTTTCTGCAGTAAGGAAACAGAGATTCTGTGTATTTTATCTGTAATAAGTGTTTGTCTGATGTTTCACTGTGTCTCGTGTTACGTGTAAAAGGTTTACTGCCCACTAAATATCTGAGGATTCATTATCCTGTCTAAAAATAATTTGTTTACGTCTCAATTTGCTGGTAAAAGGCCATTCTTAGCAAGTTCGGACAATTTTAGATACATTTTAAATTAGATGGAGAGTACATCTTGTCGTGTTTCTAATGCCCTGATATGTTTAAAATATATGTTTTCCTTAAAGAGATAGAACAATAATAAAATATGTTTTCTGTGTCTTTAAAAGTTTGATGTATATTAAAATTGCTGAATGTTGGGAATGAATTTACAGTATCCAAGTTGATATAAGCTTTTGTGTGTATTGCTGCAAAAGCTGACCTTGGTGCTTTTTTTATCTGTGTTTTCTGACTGGTAATTAATTTAACTGAGTGTGTATCAGTGTTTCTTAGCTAAGAAATCTGACGCTGTAATGATTTGCTTGAAGTGTTAATGCTGTATTTCAAAGTCATGTAATAATAAAAATGTGTACAATGCTTAATTCTGTGTGCCAATGATAGGATTAATGAGAGATTTGATATGTCTAAGGCATATAAATATATTGTTTTTGCAAGTGAACTAAGGAATTTGTAAGTGCAATGATGTGTGTGACTTTCGGTCACGTTGTGGTAAATAAAAGAGAGTTTTTTTTCTGGCAAGTGATTAATAGGTTAATTTAAGTATGTCCAAGAGATTTATGCAAGGAGTTTTGTGAAAAAAAGAGAAAATAAAAGACTATACGCTGTATGTTATTAAATATATCTAAAGTATTTGGGTCTGTTTCTTTTGCAAGTACAGTAATTCAGTAGAGTTTTAATATAATCTGGTAACATATTACTGTGTAATATCATTTATGCTGCGATGGCTCTAATTTAAATACAGGGAGTGCAGAATTATTAGGCAAGTTGTATTTTTGAGTATTAATTTTATTATTGAACAACAACCATGTTCTCAATGAACCCAAAAAACTCATTAATATCAAAGCTGAATAGTTTTGGAAGTAGTTTTTAGTTTGTTTTTAGTTATAGCTATTTTAGGGGGATATCTGTGTGTGCAGGTGACTATTACTGTGCATAATTATTAGGCAACTTAACAAAAAACAAATATATACCCATTTCAATTATTTATTTTTACCAGTGAAACCAATATAACATCTCAACATTCACAAATATACATTTCTGACATTCAAAAACAAAACAAAAACAAATCAGTGACCAATATAGCCACCTTTCTTTGCAAGGACACTCAAAAGCCTGCCATCCATGGATTCTGTCAGTGTTTTGATCTGTTCACCATCAACATTGCGTGCAGCAGCAACCACAGCCTCCCAGACACTGTTCAGAGAGGTGTACTGTTTTCCCTCCTTGTAAATCTCACATTTGATGATGGACCACAGGTTCTCAATGGGGTTCAGATCAGGTGAACAAGGAGGCCATGTCATTAGATTTTCTTCTTTTATACCCTTTCTTGCCAGCCACGCTGTGGAGTACTTGGACGCGTGTGATGGAGCATTGTCCTGCATGAAAATCATGTTTTTCTTGAAGGATGCAGACTTCTTCCTGTACCACTGCTTGAAGAAGGTGTCTTCCAGAAACTGGCAGTAGGACTGGGAGTTGAGCTTGACTCCATCCTCAACCCGAAAAGGCCCCACAAGCTCATCTTTGATGATACCAGCCCAAACCAGTTCTCCACCTCCACCTTGCTGGCGTCTGAGTCGGACTGGAGCTCTCTGCCCTTTACTAATCCAGCCATGGGCCCATCCATCTGGCCCATCAAGACTCACTCTCATTTCATCAGTCCATAAAACCTTAGAAAAATCAGTCTTGAGATATTTCTTGGCCCAGTCTTGACGTTTCAGCTTGTGTGTCTTGTTCAGTGGTGGTCTTCTTTCAGCCTTTCTTACCTTGGCCATGTCTCTGAGTATTGCACACCTTGTGCTTTTGGGCACTCCAGTGATGTTGCAGCTCTGAAATATGGCCAAACTGGTGGCAAGTGGCATCTTGGCAGCTGCACGCTTGACTTTTCTCAGTTCATGGGCAGTTATTTTGCGCCTTGGTTTTTCCACACGCTTCTTGCGACCCTGTTGACTATTTTGAATGAAACGCTTGATTGTTCGATGATCACGCTTCAGAAGCTTTGCAATTTTAAGAGTGCTGCATCCCTCTGCAAGATATCTCACTATTTTTGACTTTTCTGAGCCTGTCAAGTCCTTCTTTTGACCCATTTTGCCAAAGGAAAGGAAGTTGCCTAATAATTATGCACACCTGATATAGGGTGTTGATGTCATTAGACCACACCCCTTCTCATTACAGAGATGCACATCACCTAATATGCTTAATTGGTAGTAGGCTTTCGAGCCTATACAGCTTGGAGTAAGACAACATGCATAAAGAGGATGATGTGGTCAAAATACTCATTTGCCTAATAATTCTGCACTCCCTGTATATGCAGGTTATGAAACAGTAAAGAAGCAGAATTTTAATGGCAAATAATAGAAGTTTCCTAAGCATGGCTAAGTTATATATGTAATATACATACTATAAATGGTCAGCCCTTAAAGGGACAGTACACAATTGTTTCTATGTTGATGTACTTTCAATGATTTGTTACACCAGCTGTATAGTAAAAAATGTAGGAGAATTTGCATTTTCAGGTTTATTTGTATATATATGATTTAGTTGCTTTTGTGCTTTTAAATCACAGCCTATTACAATAAGTTGAGTTTCAGGTAATAGCATATCTCATTGTCCTTATCTGATTTTTGTATGGAAAATTGGAGCTCAATGCTTAGACAGAGCAATGGAAAATTGTCCTATCCTCACGGACAGTGTAATTTCTTCTTCTGACTGCGGTTACTTAGGATATTCAATAGATGAAACTCCAGTATACAAACTTTTACTATAAGTGGGTATACCACAGGCTGAATCAGCTATTTCAAATGCCAAAATATGGGTGAAGGAGTTATTTGTAAACAATTAAATACACTCCATCAGGTAAGATGGATCATTGGGAACAATTTAAAGGGGATAACATTTTGGGGTAAACTGTCCTTTTAATCTATTAATATAAATTATTATTCTTTTCAGAAATGTTATTTTGTTATATTTAGTAAGAGAGCTGCAACAATGTTGAATATTGTCTTAAAAAAATAAGCAAACTAAAATAATTAATAAAGTATAGCATGTAACAGCTAGTATAGCGGTCTGAAGCTTTTCCCCAAATTATTTGTGACAAACATGATTCTTTAACAGTGGGTTTACACTTTGGGGCCTACTTATCAAGCTGTCAACTGTGCTGCATTCGCCAGCACCAATACGCTCGCGTGACATCGCCTAACTTCACTGCTGCAGTCCTGAATATGTTCTCCATATTTAACAATAAAGCTGTCAAAAAGCCACGCACCAAGTACAGGGCGATGAGCAGCGGACTGTTGTTAACTAACAGTCATTGATCTCGCTGCTCTTCGGCTCTTTCCCAGCTTTATTTGTATACTGTCACTAAACACCCATACTATACTACACTGTTTTACCCCTATCCCGCCGCTCCCGGACCCCACCGCAACTAAATAAAATTATTAACCCCTAAACCGCCACTTCCGGAGCCCACCGCCGCTCTAATAAACTTATTAACCCCTATCCTGCCGCTCCCGGAGCCTACTGCCACCTACATTATGTTATTAACCCCTAATCTGCTGCCTCCTACACCGCCGCCACCTACATTATGTTATTAACCCCTAATCTGCCACCCCCTATACCACCGCCACCTACATTATACCTATTAACCCCTATCCTGCCGCTCCCAGAGCCCACCGCAATTAAATAAAGTTATTAACCCCTAAACCGCCAGCCCCCCACCTCGCCATAAGCTAAATTAACCTATTAACCCCTAAACCTAACAACCCTCTAACTTTATATTAAATATTAACTCATCTCTATCTTATAATAAATTTAAAATTAACTTTAGAATTAAATTAAACTATATTAAACTAATAATTAACCTACCCTAACTGTTATACAAAAATGACATTAAACTATATTAAACTAATAATTAATCTACCCTAACTGTTATACTAAATTACAATAAACTACAAATTAAATTAACTATATTATATATTTAGAAACCTAACCCTACTCAAACCCTACTAACAACTTAGTGACAAAAAATAACTAAGTTACACAAAAAATAAACACTACGTTACAAAAAAGAAAAAATAAATTATCAAAGATTTAAACTGATTACACCTAATCTAAGGGCCCTATGAAAATAAAAAAGCCTCCCAAAATAAAAAAACCCTAACCTACAATAAACTACAAATAGCCCTTAAAAGGGCATTTTGCGGGGCATTGCCCCAAAGAAATCAGCTCTTTTACCTGTAAAAAAAATGCAAACAACCCCCCCAACAGTAAAACCCACCACCCACACAACCAACCCCCAAATAAAACCCTAACTAAAAAACCCTAAGCTCCCCATTGCCCTGAAAAGGGCATTTGGATGGACATTGCCCTTAAAAGGGCATTTAGTTCTATTGCACCTAAACCCTAATCAAAAATAAAACCCACCCAATGAACCCTTAAAAAATCCTAGCACTAACCCCTGAAGATCGACTTACAGTTTTGAAGATCAGACATCCATCCTCCAAGAAGCCGGCAGAAGTCCTCATCGAAGCCAGGAAAAGTCTTCATCCAAGCGGCCGAAGTCTTCATCCAAGCCCACAGAAGTTTTCACCCAGACGGCATCTTCTATCTTCATCCATCTGGGAGCAGGTCCATCTTCAAGACATCCGGCCTGGAGCATCTTCTTCTTCCGACGACTCCCGACAAATGAAGGTTCCTTTAAGTGACGTCATCCAAGATGGCGTCCCTTAGATTCCGTTTGGCTGATAGAATTCTATCAGCCAATCGGAATTAAGGTAGAAAAAATTGCTTCAGCCAATAGGATTGAGCTTGCATTCTATTGGCTGTTCCAATCAGCCAATAGAATGCAAGCTCAATCCTATTGGCTGATTGGATCAGCCAATAGGATTGAAGTTCAATCCTATTGGCTGATTGCATCAACCAATAGGATTTTTTTCTACCTCAATTCCGATTGGCTGATAGAATTCTATCAGCCAATCGGAATCTAAGGGACGCCATCTTGGATGACGTCACTTAAAGGAACCTTTATTCGTCGGGAGTCGTCGGAAGAAGATGCTCCGCGCCGGATGTCTTGAAGATGGACCCGCTCCTCGCCGGATGAATGAAGCTAGAAGATGTCGTCTGGGTGAAGACTTCTGTGCGCTTGGATGAAGACTTCAGCCGCTCTCCAAACGATTGAAAATTGAACGCAAGTAAATCTTTTAAATAAAGAGATGCCTGGCGCCTGGGTAAAGGAGAGAAAATGAAAATAAAAAGACCTTTTGTCAAGTTTGTTTTAACCATCATATTGCAGTAAAAGTTGCTGAACTATCTTTTGGATCCATTCTTTGCATTGCAAACTCTAAAAAAATACTAAGCTTTCCATTGCCCTTAAAGGGGCATTTGTATGGGCATTGCCCTTAAAAGGGCATTAGGGGAGTATTGTTTTAACTTGTTTACTTATATTGCTTGTATCGTATTCTCTTGTAATTTAGTTATTTTTATTGATCATATTAGTTATAAGAAGTCATATAGCTTTGTCTGCAGAAAAGTATGCCTTATTTGTATTAGTAAACATTGTAGTTTATGTACTTAAACAAAGTAACCCTCCAGATAAGTGTAACTCTAAACCTTGCAGTATTGTAACTTATTGCATGGCCCACTGAGTATAGAGTTTGCACCTTTATAGTTTAAAGGAAATGATACAATATCTCAGAATGTTCTAGACCCTTCACCATTGTAGAACACAGAAGGTTCCCCAATGTTTCTATATGGCCCTTAATATTTAAGCAAAGAAGGGATATTTGTGTCTTACAGTGGAGAAGGGTATGAGAATAGGAAGTTTTTGTAGGAATTTCCCATTGTAATAATTCCTTAGTGTATTGTCAAACTACTCGAAATAAAAGATTGAGGACACATCTCAGCTAGAATTTTATATCAATTATTATACAGAGAAATATGAGTTTTGGGAGTAGTATAATTATAGTGATATTGATGATATATTTTCTACTTGCAATGGCTCTTATTGGATCTGTGTTACAAAAGCAAATGTATTTTTCCCTTTATTAACTGGTATGGTATCTGCAATTTGAGTTTTGTAATTCCAGGTGTTTGTCAGCGAAAGGAATTATCTTACCATAAAGATGCGTTTACCTTTAAAAAGATTGTGTAGTTTTAATAATGTTATGATTGTATTATTTCTTCATACAGGAGTGCAAGAGAATTTAGGTTGCATAAAATAATTTCAAAATTAGTAGTGTCTATATCAGATGAGACAGCTAATTCTGCTAAGATCATATTTGGAGAATAATAAATATTACATATACTGTAGTAGCTTTGCAGAATCAGCAATAGGTTATTTTGTTTAGTAGTTCAAGAGAAAGTGTGAAGAAATTAATTTGAAAGCAAATATTTTTATTGACTGTTTAACTTTTCATTTTTGTTGCAGGGCAGGCCTTGGCACAAGTTACTTAGCATAGCCATACAGCCTCTTGATGAAGTCTAGCAGTTTTACTTGCTTAGTATTCATGTTTAAGGTATCATTTAAATTGTATAGAGAAGGTGTGAGTTATTCTCTGTAAAAGTATAATAAATATATTTTTATCTTGTATTATATATCCACAATGTTTTCCTGGTTTTAAATAAGGATAAGTTAAGCTATTAAAGGAAATTGTGATGCTTGCAAAAAAAGTGAAAAAAGTTTTGTTGGGCATAATTGTGATTATATTAGGGTGCGTGTTCATCTTGTGTTGTTTTGTTTCCTTCTTAGACTCCTTCTGACTCAAGTGTCTTTTGCTATGAGGATCCACCCTTGTCTACCCTATGAACAAACCATCATACTTCCAGCATGTACCTGCTGATTGACAATTTCTCAGGTGCAAAGCAACCCTACTGCAAATGGACTATGGTAATGAAGCAGAGTGTCTGAGGGAGGTGGAGCTCTAAGAGGACAAAGACTGTTCTTAAAGTGATCAGAGGCCACCCAGAAATGCTTGTGCTGTTCCCATGTTATGCGTCACTGTGGAGAGTGTACAGAGCAGGGAAATGTTGATGCTATTTGGGGATGCTAGTTATGCAGGTTGAGAGGTAAAGATGCAGTGTTGTTTTGGGGTAGATATGGGGCTAGTTGGGTCTTTGTGCAGATAGACTAGTAGTTTGGGGGGGCTGGGAGGTAGACAGAGAGTATTGGAGAGACCGTACTCATGTTCAGTGACATATTGTGCCCTATTGGCCTATTCAGTGTTTTAATATTATTATTATTATTATTATCGGTTATTTGTAGAGAGCCAATAAGATTCCGCAGCGCTAATATTAGTTAACAATCACCTAGATTACAAGCTTTGCACTAAACAGGGTGCGAAACTAACGCAAAAGAGTGGTGTTATTTCAATCTCCATAGCGCTGCCATTACGAGTTACTGAAAGGCCTCCTTGTGCGTGCGATATGGTGGCGATAAGCTCCATACCGCACAAAACCCAAGGGCCGCTCCCCGACATCATCAACACTATAATAAAGTTATTAACCCCTATTCTGCCGCTCCCGACATCACTGACACTATAATAAAGTTATTAATCCCTAAACCTATGGCCTCCCACATCGCCACCACTAAATAAACCTATTAACTCCTAAAAAATAAAAAAAATCTAAAATTACAAAAAATAATAAATACTAAATTACGAAAAAAATAAAAAAAACTAAGCTTACAAAAAAGCCCCCCAAAATAAAAACACCCCCTAGCCTACAATAAAGCTTTTGTAGGGCATTGCCCTAAGTTAAACAGCTCTTTTACCTGTAAAAAAATACAATAAAGTCCCCCCAACAGTAAAACCCACCGCCCAACCAACACGCAAAATAAAAAACCTAACTCTAAAAAAATTCTAAGCTACCCATTGCCCATAAAGGGGCATTGGTATGGGCATTGCCCTTAAAAGGGCATTCAGCTTTTTTTCATTGCCCTTAAAAGGGCATTTAACTCTTTTTCAAATTGCCCAAACCCTAATCTGAAAAACACCCCCAAAAATAAAAAAATAGCTAACACTAACCCCAGAATATCTACTCACAGTTCCTGAAGTCCGGGCATCCATCTCCATCCTGGCGGTGAGAAGTCTTCATCTAGGCGGCGACATCTTCATCCATCGTGGGGAAGTTCTATCTATCTTTATCCCAGTGGGGTGGAGCGGTGAAGACATCCAGCGTGGAGCGTCCTCTTCATACGGTCCCCGCCGTACACTGAAGATTCAATGCAAGGTAGCTGTTTCAAAATGGCATACTTTGCATTCCTATTGGCTGATTTGATTCTTCAAATTCTAATCAGTCAATAGGATGAGAGCTTCTGAAATCCTATTGGCTGTTTAAAACTGCCAGTAGGATGACAGCTACTGTTCAAATCAGCCAATAGGATTTCAGTAACATTCATCCTATTGGCTGTTTTGAACCATATTAAAGTCTGAGATCTATTAGACCTCGCATTATTTTTATGGTATTGTTTCAAACATATTCTAACTATGAGAAACACGCTGCAAAAATATTCAGTTCCCTACCATTGGGTACATATTTTAGGCTAATTATTCAGAGGGGATCGATATGGTGATGAACACAAACATAGGAACAACACTTGTTGGATTTATATATGTAATCGGACAAGATGAGTACTATCCTGTTGAAAATATATTTTTTCAAATTGATTATTAATTATACATGTCTGAATATGTTTGAAATAATCCCATAAAAATAATGGAAGGTCTAATAGATCTCAGACTTTAATATGGCGCTGTCACTAGGTTTGAGTCACAATACAATGCAGTTTGATTTTTAGCTTATATTTAGGATGATTGTTTGTATATACATGTTAGATTGTCCATACCAATATATCAACAATTGTATATTTATATTGTAAGTTGAGAATGATTACCAGTATTTTACTATAAAGCATTTCTGATTGGAGGGGGAGAGGGTGGTTCTGAATGCTGCTTTGGGATCCGTTAGTTTGTAGTTAAAAGCCAGTGCTTCCAATTCATTAAAAAATGCCTGATGAAACAGCTAGCACAGCTGAGAAATGCATTGTTTTTATACTTTGGGTGTGTGAATGCACCCTAGTTTTTAATATTTGTTTATTTTTAATAAATTTACATTAACCATATTGGATGCCTGAGCTAGTTCTTTCCCTGTATTGGAGCTGACACCGGGAGCTTGTTTTCTACATTCCCTGGCCTGGGAACAGTGAGCTGGGACACTGAGAGATCCCAGTTAGCCTAACTCAGCACAAGTGGGTGCTGCCTCTCTTGTGAGTATAAAACCTACACATCTGTGTATATATCTCCTGTTATCACAGTATTACACTTGGAGGCGCCCTCTGTATTGTAGATTTTCTCACAGATTCTTCATCTTGGATTTGAATATTATTGAAGAGGAGCAGCCCTGTTTTCTCTGCATTTGGAGCAGTCCTGATCCAGGACTTTCCTATCCCTGTGACTATATTGATGGTCCTGATCTGAATTCAGATATGAACTTTTATTTTATTTTTAATAACTTTTGTGTTATATAGATTTTGTGTTATAATTGTATTCACGTTTATCACTTTTTTGATATAATTCAACACAATATATATTCATATATCCCTTACACGCGCCCCCTAGAGTTGAACACAGTGGGTTTTAGGTTAATTTATAGTTTAATGGTAGGTTTATTTTTATTTTGCAGTTAAGTTTTTATTTATTTAAATACAGTTATATTGTAATTTTAATTTAAAGTTAGGGGGGTGTTAGGTTTAGGGGTAACATTGTAATTTAGTGTTTTGCAATGTGGGGGGCCGGCGGTTTAGGGGTTAATAGGTTTATTTAGTTGCAGAGATATGGGAGGCCGGAGGTTTAGGGGTTAATAGGTTTATTTTGTTGCGGAGATGTAGGGGGCTGGAGGTTTAGGGGTTAATAGGTTTATTTAGTGGCGGCGATGTGGGAGGCCGGAGGTTTAGGGGTTGATAACTTTATTATAGTGTCGCAATATCGGGGAGCGGCAGATTAGTGGTTAATAGCTTTATTATAGTGTTGCCGATGTTGGGGGCGGCAGATTAGGGGTTAATAACTTTATTTAATAGTTGCAATGTGGGTGGGCAGCAGATTAGGGGTTAATAACTTTATTTAATAGTCACAATGTGGGTGGGCGGCAGTTTAGGGGTAAATAACTTTAATAGTCGCGATTTGGGTGGGCGGCAGATTAGGGGTTAATAAATTTTAAATAGTGTTTGTGATGCGGGAGGGTTGCGGTTTAGGGGTTAATAGGTAGTTTATGGGTGTTAGTGTACCTTGTAACATTTTAGTTATGAGTTTTGTGAAACATTTTTGTTACACAAAACTCATAAGTGCTGCTCTCAGATGGCGGTATGGATCATGTCGGTATAGGGTGTAATGCAAGCATCTTAGCCTCACTGCACAACCTGTAATACCGGTGCTATGAAAATCCCACGCAAAAACGTAATTTTTTTAGTGCTGAATGGACGTTGCATTACAGGCTAAAATGCTTGCGGTATGGCGATACCGACATGACTCTTAATATGCGTTCCTGGCCATTACACTGGAATTTACATAATTTTCTATGCCTTTTATATAGTTGTTTAATTTTCATAGTATGGTATTCTGTTAAAATAAAAGGGTGGAATGTAAGAATATATAACCATAATAACGCCATTTTGTCTCTAATCATACATTTTGTTTTAGACTCCATTTTAAGATGAGTTCATTATGTTTCATTATAAGGTAGTTATTATGCTATGAGAAAAATATGAAGCTGAACACTTTATTTCAATAATTTGTCCGATGGCCTTGCTATGTCCTGGCGATGCGCCCGGATACACCATTATCTAAAACTATTTGTTTCTCAGTACAACTCCATTTTATTCCTTATTTTTAATGAAGTTCTTTGTTCTAAGCATTCTGTGTGAAATAGTGTTATTATGATTACATCATTGTTTAACCCCTTATTCTGTAACCATTGTCTATAAAAGTCTGATGCCTTATAATAAACAGAACAGTAATTAGACTTTACTTGCTGCATGTCATAATGCTGTTTGCTGAGATCTTGCCAAGTAACTCATTCAGTTTCAGGTGAAGGTGTAGAATACTGCTAAGTATCAAGTGATACCCCTGGTTATAAGATAACGCCTAACAAAGCTGTACGTCAGACTCTGGCCTCCAATCATGAGTACTCAAACTGGTTCCTTGGAACTCCTATGTAACCCCACTGGATACAAACACTGCTGTGCTCACTTGGTCAAAAGGATATGCAAAATAATACAGCGGATAGGAGCAGCAAGCAGGGAAATGGTCCTTTCTTAGTGGTGAATTAAAAAGATGTCAATACATCTAAAACACACATGGACAATTTAGGACAAGACAATGGTAGGAGATTAACTATACAGCTGATGCGTTTCGGCGATTAGCCGTACACCTAGCTGATAAATTTAAATTTAAAAAACACATCACTTTATAGGGTCATCTAATCTCCTATTGGGTTGGACTTTAATTGATCAATCCATTTAACCCTTGATCATCAATCAAAAGTATAATAATATGCAGAGTACATTCAAGTGTTCAAATATTTTTCCCCAGCTATATTTATACAACAGTCACACTAGGACCCTATACATAAAATTCAATTTGTATATAATAATTAGCCTAGGGTTTTCTTGAATATAACCAAAAGCAATATTTTCAGTGAAATTTAACACAGATAGTGAAAATATGCTTTTTAAAAGACCCACCACAACGAAACACAGATGAATTTCATTATTATATGGAATGTATTATGTATTAACCCACTGGTTCACTACTTCCTGTAGTTAGAAATAGGGGTGCATTCGCTAATTTTTCCTATGCTATTCATATATAAATGAAAAAAATATATACATGCATAGCAATAGAGGCCGTAGAAGTGGTAATAGGAACAGGCAATTTTTCAATAAAAGGGTTAATTTCTCAGGCAGCGAAGCTGAATCACAAGCAGAGAGCTCAGCCTCAGGGGAGCAGAAAAAAGATCAGGTACATCCTAGTAGATCAGGGAATGACACCAGAAACACTAACATGAACCAGAGTGCCCCTCCAAAATCTAAATATATGGTTGAAATGGCTGTGGATGCTCAACAGGGTCTTAGTATACAAGAAGCCTCACAGTTTGAGCAGGTTTTTTCCACCCCCCTAGGAAAATCAGATGGGGGGAGAGGTTCAAGAGGAGCATCAGAGGGGAGATATCCCATGAGGAGGTATTAGAGGCAGTCCAATTACCAATAACTAGTGTAATCAACCTATCCAATCATCAACTTTCAAATGTAGAACTCAAAGTGCTAAGTTTAGGCCTAGACGTTGTACCCACAGCAAGCTTCAACCTATTTGGCACACTTTTGGATGTTAAAAAATTAGTAAGAAAACTCACCTTACACAAACACTTCTCTAAAAATAATAGTGATAGGATTAACTACCAAGATACACAGAGAGAGAGAGAGATGTGACTTGCCAAGCCCTTCAAGTTCAGAGCTCAATGAACTCAACTTCCAGGAGCTTTGTGATTTAACCACACTGAGCTCTCTGCAAGTTGAAGCAGGTACTGAAACTAAATTTACAGATTTAACATTGCCTACATTTAGCAATAAATCCACCTTTTACCCAATCCAAAGCAGGGGACAGGTAACTGAGACATTTCAAAGGCGTGTTGAGATGGATTTAACTAACCTAGCCTATGGGACTGAAGGAAACAAAACAAATCTGACTAGAGAGGAAAAGCAAGCCCTAGATAGTCCGAGTTCAAATACAAACATAGTAATTAGATCAGCAGATAAGGGTGGCTCCATTGTGGTTATGGAGAAGGATAGTTTAATTGGTGAAACCTTGAGATAACTCAATAATGATCATGATTACAAAAAACTTGCTTCAGATCCAATTACACAGTTTCAAAAACATTTGAAAGATTTGCTAGATGATGGGTTGCATTTTGACTTCATTGATCAAGGAACATATGAATATTTAATGGTCACTTATCCCACCACTCCTGTCTTTAACCATCTCCCTAAAGTTCATAAATCACTGACTAATGTAGTAGGGAGACCTATAGTGAGTGGCATAGGGTCACTCCTGGAACACCTCTCGGAGTGGCTAGACCACCCTCTCCAACCTATGGTATTAAAACTCTGGAGTCACATAACAGATACCAAACACATCCTGAATGTAGTCTCTAAAATCATTTGGAAGGAAGGATATTATTGGGTAACTGTGGATGTAAGACCAATCTCTTTATGGGAAAGGTGGGAGAAGAGACACATATTTGGGGATAAAAATCCATACAGATCAAATATTGTTTTGTTCAGACAGTTCATCGATGACTTTGTGCCTATTTGGCAGAGGAACCCTGGACAAATACAACCCTTTGTGGACTGGCTAAATGATAATCAGGTGGGCATCGGTTTCACATTTGAGCAAAACAAGGAGAGAATAAGCTACCTAGATGTCACATTGATAGGGATCCCTGATAAAGAAATTTTATCCATGAATTACAAAAAACCAATCACTGGAAATATGTTGCTTTATGCAACAAGTTACCACCCCAAAAGTGTTTTCCATACAGTGGCGAAGGGCCAGTTTACCTGCTTGAAGCAAAACTGTTCTGAGGATGGGAACTATGTCAAACAAGCTCAGGATCTTACATTTAGATTGAAACAGAGAGGATACAATAAATATTTGGCAAAAAGAGCAAAAAGGGAAGTGAGTAATTCCTCTAGACAATTACTACTATCATAATCTCCTCAAACAAAAAGGAAAGAAGAGGATAATCTTCTGTTCATTACTAATTATGCACAAAAATATATGCAAATTTGAACCATTGTAAAACATCACTTTTCAATGCTAACAGCAGATGATGACCTGATGGATTTAACCAAACAGTGTTGCAGATTTTTATATAAATGGAATAAAACTATTGGGAATTTGGTATCCCCCACCAAGCTAAAACAGAATGGGGCTCCGGCTTCATCTTGGTTGACAATAAATGGTATGTTTAAATGCAATTTTAGACAGTGTGTAGCCTGTAAGAAAGTTGAAGAAGGGGATGAATTTAGGTCTTCTGTCACTGGTCAGATTTTTAAAAAGAAAACCTGTATGAACTGCAGATCAACATATGTGGTCTACCTTATTACATGCTCACTTTCACCTAGATTATGAGTTTTGCGCTAAACAGGGTGCGTAACGAACGCAACAAAAGTTGCGTTATTTCACCCTCCATAGCGCTGCCATTACGAGTTTTTGAAAAGCCTCCTTGTGCGTGTGATATGGTGGCGTTAAGCTCCATACCGCACAAAATCCAAGGGCTGCTTTGACGTGCTCATGCATGCTTTCCCCATAGACATCAATGGGGAGAGAGTGTTAGAAAAAAACTAACACCTGAAGTGCGGAATGGAGATTGCCGGAACGCAGCCCCATTGATGTCTATGGGGGAAAAAAGTTACATTTAAACCTAACACCCTAACATAAACCCCAAGTCTGAACACCCCTAATCCGCAACCCCCGACATCGAAATAAAGTTATTAACCCCTTATCTGCCACTCCGGACATCGCCACCACTAATACAAATTATTAACCTCTATTCTGCCGCTCCCCGACAATGCCACCACTATAATAAATGTATTACCACCTAAACCTCTGGCCTCCCACATCACCGCCACTAAATAAACCTATTAACCCCTAAACCGCCAGTCCCCCACATCGCAAAAAAATAAATTAAACTATTAACCCCTAAACCTAACACCCCCTAACTTTTTATTAAAATTACAATATGCCTATCTTCAAATAAATAAAAACTTACCTGTGAAATAAAAAAAAATAAGTTTAAACTATAAATTAACCTAGCATAACTATTATACTAAATATTATACTAAAATTAAAATAACGACCAATTAAAAAAACTATATTACACATTAACAAAAACCTAACACTACTAAACTTACAAGAAAAAAAAATACTAAATTACAAAAAATAACAAACGAAATTATCAAATTTTGTAGGGCATTGCCCTAAAGAAATCAGCTCTTTTACCTAGAAAAAAAATACAAAGACCGCCCCAACAGTAAAACCCACCACCCAACCAACCCCCCAAAATAAAAAAACTAACTCTAACACAAACCTAAGCTGCTCATTGCCTTGAAAAGGGCATTTGTATGGGCATTCCCCTTAAAAAGGCCTTCAGCTTTTTTACATTGCCCTGAAAAGGTCATTCAGCTCTTTTACCTAAAGCCCAAAACCCTAATCTAAAAAAAAAAAATTAAAAAAAAACAAAAACATTTTTTAAAAAAAAAAAACCTAATACTAATCCCCGAAGTTCCACTCACATTTTCTGAAGTCTGGACATCCATCCTCATCCAGGCAACGAGAAGTCTTCATCCAGGCGGCGTCTTCTATCTTTATCCCGGTGGTGCGGAGCGGATCCATCCTCGAAGACATCCTGTGCGGAGCATCCTCTTCATAGGACACCGCCATACACTGTATCTTCAATGCAAGGGAGCCTTTTCAAAATGGTGCCCCTTGCATTTCTATTGGCTGATTTGATTCTTGAAATTCAAATCAGCCAATAGGATGAGAGCTTCTGAAATCCTATTGGCTGTTCAAATCAGCCAATAGGATAAGAGCTACTGAAATTCTTTTGGCTGATTTGAATAGACAATAGAATTTCATTAACTCTCATCCTATTGGCTCTTTTGAACAGCCAATAGGATTTCAGTAGCTCTCATCCTATTGGCTGATTTGAATTTCAAGAATCAAATCAGCCAATAGGAATGCAAGGGCCGCCATTTTGAAAAGACTCCCTTCCATTGAAGATTCAGGGTACGGCGGTGACCATATGAAGAGGATGCTCCGTGCCGGATATCTTCAAGGATGGATCCACTCCACGCTGCCTGGATGAAGACTTCTCACCACCTGAATGAAGACTTCTCACCGCCTGGATGAGGATGGATGTCTGGACTTCAGAAACTGTGAATGGATCTTCTGGGGTTAGTGTTATTTTTTTATTTTTTGGGGTGGTTTTTTTTTTAGATTAGGATTTTGGGCTTTAGGAAAAAGAACTGAATGCCCTTTTCAGGGCAATGTAAAAGAGCTGAATGCCCTTTAAAGGGCAATGCCGATACAAATGCCCTTTTCAGGGCAATGGGTAGCTTAGGTTTTTGTTAGAGTTAGGTTTTTTATTTTGGGGGTCGGTTGGGTGGTGGGTTTTACTGTTGGGGGTCTTTGTATCTTTTTCCAGATAAAAGAGCTGATTTCCTTTTAAGGGCTTTTGGTAGTTTATTGTAGGTTAGGTTTTTTTTTATTTGGGGGGGCTTTTTTATTTTTATAGGGCTTTTAGATTAGGTGTAATTGTTTTTATTTTTGATCATTTCGTTTGTTATTTTTCGTAATTTAGTGTTTGTTATTTTTCGTAATTTAGTATTTTTTATTTTTTTTATTTTTTTAGTAGTGTTTGTTTTTTTAATGTTTAATTTAGTTTTTTTTTAATTGGTAGTTATTTAATTTTAGTATAATAGTTATGTTAGGTTAATTGTTAGTTTAAACTTAGGTTTTTTTTATTTCACAGGTAAGTTTTTATTTATTTTAAGATAGAGATATTGTAATTTTAATTTAAAGTTAGGGGGTGATAGGTTTAGGGTTAATAGTTTAATTTATTAGTGGCAATGTGGGGGGGGCTGGTGGTTTAGGGGTTAATAGGTTTATTTAGTAGTGGCGATGTGGGGGGCTGGCGTTTAGGGGTTAATAGGTTTAGTTAGTGGCGGCGGTGTCGGGGAGCGGCGGAATAGGGGTTAATAACTTTATTATAGTGGCGGGGATATGGGCGGACGGCAGATTAGGGGTTAATACGTTTTAAATAGTGTTTGCGATGCGGGAATGCCTTGGTTTAGGGGTTAATAGGTAGTTTATGGGTGTTACTTTGTAACACTTTAGTTATGAGTTTTGTGAAACATTTTTGTTACACAAAATCCATAACTACTGCTCTCAGATGACGGTATGCATTGTGTCGGTATTGGCTGTAACACAAGCATTTTAGCCTCACCTCACAACCTGTAATTCCGGGGCTATGGAAATCCCACACAAAAACGTAATTTTTTTGAGTGCGGGATTGACTTTGCATTACAGGCTAAAATGCTTGCGGTATAGCCATTTGTTCAGCGTTAACACCATAACACACAACACGTAATCTAGATGTTTGTGAGAAACAATACGTGGGGTTAACGACCAGGGAGGTGCGATCTTGAATGAGGGAACATCTCTCCAATATCAGGGCCGGCACATCAAGTACTCCCCTTGTACAGCACTTTGTAGAGATGCATGATAAAGATACTTCCTCATTTAGGTGGACTGTAATAGAGAGAATATTGCCACCTGTGGGAGGAGGAGATCGTGAAAAATGACTAGGGAAACAGGAGGTCTATTGGATCTACAAATTAAAAACCAGAAAGCCAGGAAAGTTAAACTCCAACTATGATTTAATTAACTTCTGGTGAAAACCTTTGCCTTGCAAATAAAAAATTGGATCTAAGGCTATACCTGCTATCCAGTGCTATGTATGTATATTTTTTGTCATTTTTATATGAATAGCATAGGGAAAATTAGTGAATGTATATTCAGGCTTAAAGCAAGTTTATAATCCCTATTTCTAACTGCAGGATGGTTAAGTAGTGAACCAGTGGGTTAATACATAATACATTCCATATAATCATGAAATTCATCTGTGTTTCATTGGCAGGTCTTTTGAGAAGCATATTGTAACTATCTGTGTTAAATTTCAGTAAAAATATTGTTTTTGGTTATATACAAGAAAACCTTAGGCAAATTATTGTATACATAATGAATTTGATGTATAGGGTCCTAGTGTTAGTGTTGTATAAATATAGCTGGGGAAAAATATTTGAAAACTTGAATGTACTCAACGTATTATTATACTTTCCATTGACGAACAAGGGTTAAATTAATTGATTGTTCAATTAATGTCCAGTCCAATAGGAGATTAGATGACCCTATAAATGGGTGTGTTTTTAAATTTAATTTTATTAGCTAGGAGTACGGTTAATCGCCGAAATGCGTTAACTGTATAGCTAATCTCCTACCATTGTCTTGTCCTAAACTGTCCATGTGTGTTTTAGATATATTGACATCTTTTTAATTTGCCACTAATAAAGTGTCACGCCGCACCGCTCTAGCCGTTGCTAGGGGCCCAGCACCTGCTTCTCTGCTCATTGTCAAGGGCTGTGTCGGCTCCTGTTGCGTGCGGTGGTGAGGTCATAGCCACATGCTCCTCTCACTCAGAAGCCAGTCAGGATCTCCTGTGGCGTGAATCCTGTGCCTATGTAAGTTGCTCACTTTTCTACCTTCACTGCCCAAGTATAGGAGTTACTTTGTGTGCTCCTCGGTGTGATTGTTATTACTGTATACTGGATTGCCATAATGTTACTTAACTCTGCTTGTCTGACTACTCTGCTTGCTTAACCCCTAAAGTACTGGATTGTCTACAATTGATGAACTCTGCCTGTCTGACTACTCTGCTTGCTTAGCCCCTAAAGCACTGGATTGCCTACAATTGATGAACTCTGCCTGTCTGACTACTCTGCTTGCTTAACCCCTAAAGCACTGGATTGCCTACAATTGATGAACTCTGCCTGTCTGACTACTCTGCTTGCTTAACCCCTAAAGTACTGGATTGCCTCACTGTTGATGAACTCAGCCTGTCTGACTACTCTGCTTGCTTAACCCCTAAAGTACTGGATTGCATCACTATTAATGGACTCTGCCTGTCTGACTACTTGTTTAACGAAAAACAAATGTACAGATAATGTGAACCATTTAATCTGTTTTAACCTATTTTTACATTTGCTCTTGAAAAAGACATTTTTATACGTTGAAACGCGTTGAGTTAATAAATACTTTTTATCTAAACTGTAATATTTTTTCCTTTTCTACTGTGACGGCCGGAAGTCTTATTTTAATGGAGTAAGTTACTACTTATTTTATTGTAACATCTTTGCATATTTTTCACTGGAGTTTCCATTTACTCTCAGCTGGACTCACAGCTTTACTGAATCCTTTTGGATCACTACTAACAGCTATCTGAGTGGGACACTCCAGACAAGCAGACCACACACAACTCATGGAGTGAGTATACTGCACCTTTATTTATTGGCTTTTACGTATACATCAAGCCTCTTTCTCTTTGTTATCAGAGGGATTAGAATTCCTGAAGACCAGCGCCATCTACTATTGCATATCTACTTGTTTAACCCCTAATATACTGGATTGCCTAACCATTGCCAAACTCTGCCTGACTATTCTAGTGGTTTATCTTTGGACTGCCTTACCGTTGTCAAACCCTGCCTGCCTGACCATTCTAGGGGTTTACCTTTGGACTGCCTTACTGTTGCCAAACCCTGCCTGCCTGACCATTCTAGGGGTTTACCTTTGGACTGCCTTACTGTTGCCAAACCCTGCCTGCCTGACCATTCTAGTGGTTTACCCTTGAACCACCTTCCTCTGATTCCCAGCCTGTTGTCGTCAAAGACTATCCTGCCTATAGTGAGTACCGCTTACCTCATCTTGGGAACTTTCTCTGCTCTGGGATATTCCCTATCATTCCGGTTCGATGCCGGGATAAGAAGACTACTGGCCGAGTTCGGGCTGATAGTGGACTATCCAACAAGCATTACATAAAGGACAGTTTCATTGCTTGCTGCTCCTATCCGCTGTGTTATTTTGCACAAGTATATGTCAGTCTGCTTTTCTTAAATTGTTGAGAGGTAGAATAGGGTTAATCCTGAGCCAATTTGTTTTTAACCAATCAGGAACAGTCTGTATATGTTTAAATAGCTGTTGCATCTGACAGCTATCAGTCTATGATTACGGTCCCAGACCGAAACCAATCAGACTTTTAGTGGCTATAGGATCACTCACTTGTTCCTGTGATTCTTTTAACATGTTGAACGAATAAAGAATATTTGCTACTTTTATTCTGAGGCTTCCACCGAATCTTTTGTTTTGTCTACTGATTTATTATTGGCTGATTTTAACAGCCAATAGGATTTCAGTAGCTCTAATACTATTGGCATATTTCAAAATTTCAGCCAGTAGAAATGCAAGATACTCCCAAACGGAATGTGGTACCTTCCATTCAATTTTTAGTGTACAACAGAGATCAGATGAAGAGGAGCCTCCACGCCGCTGAGGATCGCCGCCGCTGAAGACCGCTCTGGATGCGTGCATGGGGGAAGACTGCTCCTCCGCTCCATGCCACCTTTGCTCAGGATGAAGATAGAAGATGATGGAACCGCCTGGAAGAATACCTTCACCATTGGACTTCAGGAAAGTACCTATTTGGGGCTAAGTCTTAGTCTTTTTTTAATTTTTAGAGTGGCTTTTTTTTTTAGATTAGGTTTTTTTGGGCTGTTAAAGAGCTGATTGCAATTTTAAGGGCAGTAAAATAGCTGAATGCCCTTTTAAAGGGCAATGCCCATACAAATGCCCCTTTAGGGGCAATGGGTAGCTTAGGTTTTTTTAGACTTAGTTTTTTTTATAAAGTTTTATAAAGTCACTACATCTGTTACAGCCTGAACTAGATGTCAGCAATATTTTCTTAGAACATCTGTATTTTCTACATCATGACTAATTAACCTCTGGCCCTTGTTTCCCTTTCTTTTTTTTTTTTGCTCCTGTACGCTTTTCACTGCATACTTTAAATCTTTCCATAAAGAAAACAACAGAATTATTTTCACCTGAACATTTTCCACCATAAAAAGTTTCTCATGGGCATTTTCTAGAAGAGGCAATAATGTATTCCTTTTAGTGCTGACTCTCAAACCAAGTCAGTAATATCACTAACATGAGTTGATAAGACAGGAAAATCATTTTATCCCTAGAAGAGGAATAGTAAATTTAAGTTAAAGCGACATGAAACTCAATGTTCTCTTTTTTTATTCAGAAAAAGCATACAATTTTAAAAATATTTCCAATTTACTTATATTATCAAATTTGCTTTATTCTCTTGTTTTTCTTTGTTAAAGTTATATCTAGATAGGTACTGTGCACATGTCTGGACCACTACAAGGCAGGAAAATTGCTTCCATCTAGTGTTCTTGTTAATGTATAACATTCTTGCAAAACTTGCATAGCTGTAAAAAGCTGACTAGAAAATATCACCTGAACATCTCTATGTAAAAAAAAGGAAGAAATGTTACCTTCAATTTTCACACCCCATTGTATAGAGACTTCAATTAGCCAATCAGGATGATAGTTTGGTTGCTGCTGCTGCCTCTTGACCTTGTGACTTTTCTTTAGCCAATGCTGTAGTATTTAAATTTCCAGTATAGGTGGAAGTTTGAAAAAGCAAAAATAGGTATTTTAGATTAAAGAATAAGAGAGCTATTGGTAAATAATGTAATACTCTCCAACAGGTAAGATGACTCATTAGTAACACAATAAAAGGATGGAAATTGTACAAGGCAATGTCCCCTTAAAATAAATATCTTCTGATCATTATTATACCTTTGAAATGTGTAGTAGGAAGTAGAGGAAGCAGAGCTGTAAATGTGAATGATTTACTTTGATTTATAACATGCCTGTTTGGCTAAATTACAACCAGATTACTGTTGGCAGTAAGTCCTGACTTCAGAAAAATATTTTCAATCATTTACTTTTCTAAATCAGTAGGCTTTAGATTGCTTAAGATAATTTATTTAACTTTTCTTCTCTCCCATTATTAAAAAAATCTTTCTTTCTATTAATTTACCTTGACCCATCTGTTTAATTTCAGCAGGTTGTTTATTGATTCAAATCTACCTCTTTTTTCATTCTTTGTAGGAGTCATGTTATCTAGAGAAACTGTTTTTCTTGTGTTTGATTCTTTCTACAGGTTCTGTGCACAGGGCCGGATTTCTAATAAGGCAGAGTAGGAATGTGCCTACAGGCACCCTCCATAGAGAGACGCCTGTCTCTGTCTATTATAAATACTGGTCAGCTGACAAACTTTACTAAGATAGCTGTTGGCAAGGAAATAATAGAAATGCTCATGTGCGGTGGCCATATTCGTTAAGGTTCCCACAATTATTATACATGTGCAGCATTTGGTATCCCCCTTAGCATGCGCAATGCTTGCAGCTGCCTTAAAAAAGATGGCTGCGGCACACGAGTGTAGGGTTGCCATCTTTTGCCCAGAAGATTCCTGGACACTTATTAAATGGGGGTGGAGAGGGTGTATCCTGTGGCATGGCTTGGAGGCATGACTTGGGGCGTGGCTTCTCACCGCCTCAAATTCAATATAAAAACAAATTTATATATATTTTTTTATATGTAATTTATTTATAATATATATATATATATATATATATATATTTATATATGTATATAATATACTGTATATGTATATAATATATAGTTAGTGTCCCCAGCCCTATCACTAAAGCTTTACATCTTTGGGTCAATAGAAATAGACACAAATGTAAAAATTGTGTGTTCAGAGAATTCAACTTCTTCGTTAAAATGTCAGTACATTTAAAAATCATATGTAGTCACTAGTAATACTCTAGACAAAACTTATCTATATGTAAGCCATGCTAGCTGAGGGCAGGCCTAAGGCTGTGCTGCAGCCATATTATGAACTTACGAAACTTTTTGGGGACTTGCGGAGCAGCCAGCCAAAACAAACCACACACCTCTGCTGACTGAGTGCACTCATAGATCTGAGCACACGGTTATGCGCATCATCACAGCGCAGCAGGACATGACGAATATCCTCCATGACCCTCTTCCCCCCTCAGGCTCCCACACACTGTCTACAAACCAGGCTACACCTCCGTCTCACTCTCGTCTCATTCCGGAGTCCCGGACCCAGGCTAATAGCTCCCTTGGCCAGCTAATTTTTTTTTTAATTTGTGTTCACTGCTGCTTGCTGTGCCAGGGGAGCTCTTAGCCTGGGATATTTAAGGGTAGTTCCGGAACACGGGACATACAGCGCCAGACCGGGACTGTCCCGGTGATACCGGGGCAGGTGGCAACCTTACACGAGCGGTGCTGTTATTTCACTGCCAACGTGCATGTTAGTTAAGGTCACCGACACACTGATCTGTCACTGATCAGAACAGCTAATAGAATGCAAGCTCAATCTGATTGGCTGATTGGATCAGCCAATTCGATTGAACTTCAATCTGATTGGCTGATTTAATCAGCCAATCAGATTTTTCCTACCTTAAATCCGATTGGCTGAATCCTATCAGCCAATTGGAATTCGAGGGACGCAATCTTGGATGACGTCACTTAAAGGAACCATCATTCGTCGTTCAGTCATCGGTGGAAGAAGATTGCTCTGCGTCGGCTCATCTGAAGATGGCTCCGCTCTGCTCCGGATGGTTGAAGATTGAAGACGCCGCCTGGATGTTGACTTCAATCGGATGGAAGACTTCTTCAGCGCCCCTCATGGATGATGACTTCTGCCACTCCGGATGTCTTCTTCTGTTCCATCGGTGGTCGGCTGGCTGAAGACGGCTAAAGGTAGGATGATCTTCAGGGGGGTAGTGTTAGGTTTATTTAAGGGGGGTTTGGGTTAGATTAGGGATATGTGGGTGGTGGGTTTTAATGTTGGGGGGTTGTATTTTTTTTTTTACAGGCAAAAGAGCTGAATTCTTTGGGGCATGCCCCACAAAAGGCCCTTTTAAGGGCTGGTAAGGTAATAGAGCTGTTAACTTTTTAATGAAGAATAGGGTAGGGCATTTTTTTTATTTTGGGGGGCTTTGTTATTTTATTAAGGGGCTTAGATTAGGTGTAAGCATATTAAAATTGTTGTAATATTTTTTAAATGTTTGTAACTTATTTGTTTTATTTTTTTGTAACTTAGTTTTTTTATTTTTTGTACTTTAGTTAGTTTATTTAATTGTATTTAATTGTAGTTATTTGTAGGTAATTTATTTAATTAATTTAATGATAGTGTAGTGTTAGGTTTAATTGTAACTTAGGTTAGGATTTAATTTACAGGTAATTTTGTATTTCTTTTAGCTAGGTAGTTATTAAATAGTTAATAACTATTTAATAGCTATTCTAACTAGCTAAAATAAATACAAAGTTACCTGTAAAATAAATATAAATCCTAAAATAGCTACAATGTAATTATTAATTACATTGTAGCTATCTTAGGGTTTATTTTACAGGTAAGTATTTAGTTTTATATAGGAATAATTTATTTAAGTATAGTGTAGTGTTAGGTGTAATTGTAACTTAGGTTAGTTTTTATTTTACAGGTAAATTTCTCTTTATTTTAACTAGGTAGCTATTAAATAGTTATTAACTATTTAATAGCTATTGTACCTAGTTAAAATAAATTGAAATTTGCCTGTAAAATAAAAATAAATCCTAAAATAGCTACAATATAATTATTATTTATATTGTAGCTATATTAGTGTTTATTTTTAAGGTACGTATTTATTTTTAAATAGGATTAATTTAGTTAATAAGAGTTATAATATTTAGATGTATTTAACCTCTTAAGGACATATGACGGAATTTTTCCGTCATAAAATAATTGAGCAAACTTGAAAGCTGTGTCCTTAAAGGGTTAATTAATATTTAAGTTAGGGGGGTGTTAGGGTTAGGGTTAGACTTAGGTTTAGGGGTTAATAATTTTATTATAGTTGCGGCGGTGTAGGGGGGCAGGATAGGGGTTAATAAATTTATTATAGGTGGCGACGGTGTAGGGGGGGCAGATTAGGGGTTAATATGTTTAATATAGGTGGCGGCGGGGTCCGGGAGCAACGGTTTAGGGGTTAAACAATTTATTTAGTTGCGGCGGGGTACGGGATCCGCAGGATAGGGGTTAATAAATTTATTATAGGTTGCGGCGGTATAGGGGGGCAGGATAGGGGTTAATAGGTATTATGTAGGTGGTGGCGGGGTCCGGGAGCTGCGGTTTAGGGGTTAATCAGTTTATTAGAGTGGCGGTGGGCTCCGGGAGCGGCAGTTTAGGCGTTAATACATTTATAAGAGTTGCGGTGGGGTCTAGGAGCGGCGGTTTAGGGGTTAATAACTTTATTTAGTTGCGGGGGGCTCCGGGGGCGCCGGTATAGGGGGTAGAACAGTATAGTTAGTGTGGGTGCTTAGTGACAGCTTGTCAATAAAGCTGTAAAAAAGCCGAAGAGCAGCGAGATCGGATGAGTGATAACTATCACAGTCCGCTGCTCATCGCCCCGTACTTGGTGCGCGGCTTTTTGACAGATTTATTGATAACTTTGGAGAGCGTATTCAGGTCCGCGGCGGCGATGGTAGGCGAGCTTAGGTGGGCGTATTGGGGCCGGCGATGGCAGGTAAGTAGACACGTTGATAACTAGAGGCCAATATCTAAAAATGGCAAAAAGTATAAATAAAAATAAACCCATTTAATCAAAGTAAATATTTGTGCACACATATAGACAAATATTGAGGATTTAAAGTTATCCGGTATTGCTAACAATACTGAAAACGTTTACCTTGTCATTGTCTGCCTCTGTTGAAAAAAAATGCAGACTCAATTCTCAAAATTTGAGCGCAAATGATCAAAAGCTAAAGTGCAGCATTTGCATATGTATATCTTTACTAGGATAGATTTATTTGTTGAAAATATACTAATTGTCCATTTTTTAGTAAGTGTATCTTTCGTAGTTTAGTGTTAGTAGCTTGTCTATTTGTATCGAGTTCCCATTGGTCCTTGTGAGTCAGACAGGGAATGTCCTGTCATTGGTTACAGCGATGTGGTGTGCGTCTGAATGTACACTCCCTCAGCCTGTCATGATTTACCAACCCGGTCTGTGCTCTTGTTATTATGATGTATTCTATCATTTCTTAAAGTATCTTTATTTTACGAAGGGATTGCGGAGGGGGTTACTAATGACCCCATGTGTGGTCAAACTCCGCTGATACCGTACTTAACACCCGACCGTACTTGTCACATACAGGGCGAATCTGGTATTATGCTTTCATGTAATTATGATATAAGTTATATCAGATCGAAAGTGACATATGTGTTTTTTGACATCAGTGATGAATACCATATAAATACAAATTTTTAGAATATTCCTATTGAAAATGCGAGATTATGCATGTTAATACTTATTTTATAATCGCAAATGATTGTTATATGTATCATGGGCAAATCGAATAATGATATGTGACAATAAAATATTGAATAAAAATATGTTGAACGTGCTGGTGTTTGAAAGTGTCTATAAAGGTTATAATGTGATACGAAATTGTGGATATTAAAGATTGTTAGTAATCATAATATAAGGAATATATAAATGATATATTGAATGAAAATATGTTGAACATGCTGGTGTTTAAGAGTGTCTATAAAGGTTTCAAAGTGATGCGAAATTATGGATATTAATGAGCTAAGGAAAAGTGCACGAATAAAAGTGAATGTAGTGGTAGCATATATGTATGTGTATGACTAATTAAGCCATGAAAACGTGCATGTGTAAATGTGTACAAATGTGTATGGAAATTGAGGTGCAGAACAATGATAAAAATAAAATTAACATTGAGTTCTTTCTGTGAACAATTTTTTATATGGTTACGGTGTATGCCTCTCGATTGACCTTCTGCCCTGTGTAGCCCGGATGTACATTTGGAATCCCCTATATTAATCTGCAGCCTGTCCATACCAACACATCAGTGTGTTCTTGGAGTATGTGAGTACCCATTTGGCTATCTTTTGAATTCATTGTGTTTCCCCCTGATGATACATCACATGAGGCGCCCCTCTGTTCCTCTTCATTTTTTATAGAATAAAAACAATTGCTTGAGTGCAATCGAATTTAACGTGCGCCGCTTTAGTGCAACTTCATGTAAAAGTACAGTTACACTCATTTAAACACTGTCTGATAAAGATTTCTTAAAATATTTTAAAAATTATCAGGGCTCAAAGATAGATAGTATAAGGTGTTTGGGAAAAAAAGGGCTGCAAAGGGCTTTAACATATATATGCATACATAGACATGTCTAAATATGTGTATGAATGCATATATTAATGTATATATGTGTGTACATATGTATTTATGTGTTTTACTGTATATGTGCTGTACATATGTAACATTCCAATGTTCTTCACTTACATGATAATGTACTTTTTATTGTAAATATATATTTCTATATATCTATATATACCTATATCTGTATATCTATTCCTATAGATATATATAGGTATAGATATGTATTTTACATGAACAGTATCATATATATATATAAAGTGCATTATTTTCTAAGTGAAGAACATAGCAATGTAAATATGTGTAACGCGCATCTAGGGGGCGCAATTTAGGACTAGCCAGGTCGGGTTAGCGCACCTGAAGAACTGCTATCTTCAGTGCCTGTTATTGAAATATTAAATATATACTATTAAAAATATTAATAAACATTATTTAAAATGGTTATAATATTATAATATATATATATATGTAGTAGCAGAGATGTGCACTCTCACTTCCATGTCGTCTGCCAGGGTGCTAGTAGGTGATGATAATAGCAATGAAAGAATCTTGCACTCACTGGTACATTTCAACACTCTTTACTGTGACAAAGAAACGTTTTGGGGATAATATATCCCCTTCATCAGTCTGAGGAAGGGGATATATTATCCCCGAAACGTTACTTTGTCACAGTAAAGATTGTTGAAATGTACCAGTGAGTGCAAGTTTCTTTCATTGCTATATATATATATATATTCTATAGATTATTTAGAATATTTTACAGTATGTATAATAATTTAAAATATTTTTTATTAATATTTTTTAATAGTTTTTATTTAATACTTCAATAACACGCATTGAAGATAGTAATTCTTCATGTGTTCTAACTAGGCTGACCATATTGCCGCTTTAAAAAGGGACACATATGAAAAATACATATGTCAGGGCTGTTTTCAGGGCTGTTTAAAGAAATGGTTTTGTATAAGAACCCTCACATATGTATTTTTCATATGTGTTCCTTCTTAAAGCGGCAATATGGTCAGCCTAGTTCTAACCAGACTGCGTTAGTCCTAAATTTCCAATCTGACCCGCGTTATGCATATTCTACATTCATACTGCATGTTCTTCACATAGAAAATAATGTACGTTTTATTATTAAAAATACATTTCCATATATATCTTATACTGTTAATGTAAAAATACATATATATATATACAGGTATACAGTAGATATATATATATATATATATATATATATATATATATATATATATACAAAAATATGCATTTGCAATAAAAAAGTACATTGTTCTGTATGTTAAGCACATGGGAATGTGAAATATTCATAATTCATGTCGGGGTTAGCACACTTGAATAAATGTGATTGGGTTAGCACGCGAGTATGGGTGTTAGGTTTTTTTCAGTTTGCACTCTCCATTAAATTCTATGGGAGAATACGTTAACTTTATCATGACTTTGCGTAACCTATCTTTTTGCTTGTGTTGGGTTTCGCGCGAGCGCAAAAGAGCATCCCAACATAGTCTAGCGAAGTTAACGTGCAAGCAGGAGAGCTAAATAGTCCTTATTTGGGAGCATTAAACAGCTTTGCACTATAGTTTCATTGTTTATTTTGCCCCCATATTTTAACTCTGAAAACTGTGGGGCCTATGCTTGCTACACATTCTCCCCAGCAGAAATAATCAGACAATGAACTATAAAACAATACAGGTAGCCCTCAGTTTACGCTGGGGTTAGGTTCCAGAAGGAATGGTTGTAAATCAAAACCGTTGTAAATTGAAACCTAGTTTATAATGTAAGTCAATGGGAAGTGAGGGAGTTAGGTACCAGGCCCTTCTCAAAATTGTCATAAGTAACACCTAATACATAATTTTTAAAGCTTTGAAATGAAGACTTTAAATGCTAAACAGCATTATAAACATAATAAAATAATCACACAACACAGAATATATAAATAAACTAAGTTAAATGAACAAAAACATTTGCTAAACAGCATTATAAACCTAATAAAATAATCACACAACACAGACTTCACTTGCATTTTTCTGCAAACAGTTCTTTCTATGCATTCCAATCTGGACTGATTTATAGACAGGAAGATCTTGTTCCTTTGAAATCTGCTTGATAGCTCAGGTCTGGTTAAACTGATTCATTTCAGCTTGCTTGGCTTTGCTGCAACACAAGCGCATAGCTCTACCTACTGGCTATTTTAATCAATGCACTGCTTCTTAATGCTTTTCAATAGCAGCCACATGACTGGAAAAAAAGGTTGTTATTCTGAAACGGTGTAAATTGAACCATTGTAAACCAAGGGCTACCTGTATATACATTTGGAAAATACAGTTTTAATGTATTCAGAAAGTGAAGTATTCACATATATCAAGCAAACAGAATACAAAAACAGAACACATAATTGCACATTTTGACTAATTTGCAACTGCTTGATTGTAAAGCATTCTCAGGTCATGAACCTATAATATTTTCAGTCCTGCAGAAACTGCAGTCAGCAGGGTATGACATATTCTAGTTAAACCTTGTATATTCCTCTCCTGTTACTGATCATTACATCTCTAATATAATTTATGCTTTCAGACTACCTTCATGTTGGGGCTTGGCTTGTTGTAGTAATTATGTATACATAATAAATAAAGAAGTCTGCCTCAACCTTCCTTGGCAATAAATTATATGGACTATTTTGATCTTTGATCAGGTACCAGTGAAAATTATGAGCTAGTCGAACAATTCAGCCATAATTAGGAAGAAAAAAAATCACTTAAAGTGATGGTAAATCTGAACGTTTAAAAAATGCTAGGATTTACCATCAATAAAAATAAATAATAGTTTCAGTCATCACTTACTAAAAAAAAGGGCGCTAAACTCACCCTATCTATCGCTAAACTGAGCGCCTCCGACCCACAGCACCGCACTCTTTACCAATGAGTAGACGTTTCCACCTCTAAACCAATAGCCATGCTAGGATGTCAGTTGACATGCACGGCTATTGGTTTAGAGGTGTAAACATCATCTTATTGAAGAAGAGCGATGTGCCGTTGGCGGCTGTTTAGTGATCTATTGCGATGCAAAAAGGGTGAGTTTAGCACCCTTTTTTGTGATGACTGAAACTACATTACTGTTTATTTTTAGTGATGGTCAATCCTAGCGTTTTTTAAATGCTTGGATTTACCATCACTTTAAGTGACTTTTTTTTTCTTCCATCGTTCACAGTCTCTTTCAGCAACAGTCTCTTTCTCTTGTCCGATGTGCTTGGAGGGATGTGGCTGCACCTCACTGACGAGGACCAAAGAAGGCCGAAATGATTGTTTGGGGTTGCCACGTTCATTGTTCAGAGAAGTATTGCCTGGAATTTTGGGGCTAAACTGACCTTGCTAGGTGGGATCATACTGATATACTTCAGGAAAAGTTCTTCTCTGTAAGTGCACAGTTGGTCTAAAAGAGGATACTCCCAGGTGGTAAATTGCCATAGAACAAGCTACTGAGCTGTTGTTCATTCCCGAGAAAACGTTTCTCTTTCTGTATATAATAAGAATTATATGCCAGATTCTGCCTACTCATGATAAGAATATACCGTATTTCTCTTGTAAAGTGTATCCAGTCCACGGATTCATCCATTACTTGTGGGATATTCTCCTTCCCAACAGGAAGCTGCAAGAGGATCACCCACAGCAGAGCTGTCTATATAGCTCCTCCCCTAACTGCCACCTCCAGTCATTCTCTTGCAGCTCTTGACACAGTGGAGGCTCCTCTATTGGAGCACTTGAGCACGTGCACCCCCTGACCAACCCCTTGACCCCTGATGAACCCCCTGACCCCTGAAAAAAAAAAAAGATTGAGAAATAAAAAAAATAATTACATTTTTAAACATTTTTTGCTTATTTAAATTAAAAAATCCTCTAGGCTCCATTAAAATTGCTGTTTTTAATTATTTATTTATTTGCAGTCAATGCAGTTTTAAAGTGGAATGGTCTTTTGCCTAATACTTCTATCTATATCGCACATGCTGTGCAGTGCGATAGGTAGACGTATAGGCAAAAGACCTTTCCACTTTAAAACTGCATTGACTGGAGTGCCACCTACAGGCCAGCCCATAGGTCTCCTAACCGCACAGCTCTTAGTGTGCGAGAGCCAGCTGTCACGTGACACTTGCACATTAAGAGCTGTGTGTGTTGGAGGAGGAGTATTGTCTTGAGGGCAGAGATGCAGCGAGGAGGCGGAGCCGGGACGGACTGCCAGGCTGTGAGTGTCCCCTGCCCTACCCTCTCAGGCATACTCCGCTTCTGTCCCAGCAGCACACCCAGTGTATTTATACACTAAACAAAGATCACAGTGTATTCCCTGGCTGATAGCACAGGATCCCTCCTGCCCCTATCTCCTCCTTTCTCAGCCCGTCTTCACTCTTCCCCTCCTCACTACAAAATACAAATAATGAACCTGAGCAGAGTGCTGAGCAGCAGAGCCTCACGTGTCCCACACTGTCAGTAGCAACAAGCAGGGGCGGCTGCATCCGACCGTCGGATGCGGCCGCCCCTGCTTGTTGCTACTGACAGTGCGGGACACGTGAGGCTCTGCTGCTCAGCACTCCGCTCAGGTTCATTATTTGTATTTCCGACGCCCCCCACACACCAGCAGCCCAGCTCAGCAAGTGGAGGGACCTCAGCCTATCTGTATGCGGGGCTCTGGGACACCAACTCCCCGCAGCATATTGCTACATTACTCTGGGAGAAGTTTGTGTGTAACTCTGCGCCCCACTGTCCGGGCAACTTCACCAGCTGCTAGTGCTACCATGGTAGACAGGGGGCCCCTCCTCACATCTGCCATCATCTTCTACCTGGCCATAGGGGCTGCCATATTCCAAGTGCTGGAGGAGCCCAACTGGGAGAAAGCCACTGAACTTTATAAAACTAACAAACTGAAGATACTTGCTAAGCACAGCTGCCTGACCCTCAATGATCTGGAGGATATTCTGGAGGTAACATTTGTTTTAAGATATTGTTTTATTATTTCCTCCCTTTTATTTAATGCACATATATATTCTGATTTTATTTTAAAGTATTCTTGAACTGTAGAAAAGTGTGTGTGTGTATATGTGTGTGTATATGTGTGTGTATATATATATATATATATATATATATAATTAGTTCAATACAATGTATATCTACATATTGCAAAAAAACAAATATATATATATATATATATATTATATATATAAAACACTGCTAGTAACTTTATACTAAATACAATGTGCTTTCCAGTCCCTTCTCTCTCTGTGTGTGTTTTGGGGGGCTGTGTGTGTGTGTGGGGGGGGCTGTGTGTGTGTGGGGGGCTGGGGGCTGTTTGTGTGTGGGGGGGGCTGTTTGTGTGTGGGGGGGCTGTTTGTGTGGGGGGGCTGTGTGTGTGTGGGGGGCTGTGTGTGTGTGGGGGGGCTATGTGTGTGTGCGGGGGGCTGTGTGTGTGTGGGCTGTGTGTGTGGGCTATGTGTGTGTGTATGTATGTATATACACACACACACACACACTAAAGTGGGCGGAGCCATCTGATGGGCAGGGATAGTGCTCCCCCATCTTCAAAAGTCACCAGCCGCCACTGTCTCGACAAGAAAGGAAGTATCAAGAGAGATGTGGTGAATTAGTGTAGTTTATCTTCAATCAAAAGTTTGTTATTTTTAAACGGTACCAGCGTTGTACTGTTTTTACCTCAGGTAGAAATTAGAAGAAGAGTTTTGCCTGAGGTTTTTGATGATCTTAGCAGGTTGTAACTAAGGTCCACTGCTGTTCTCACACATAACTGAAGAGTATGGGAAAACTTCAGCTGGGGGAATGGCCTGCAGAATTAATTGCGCTGAGGTATGTTCAGTATATTTTTATTTCTAGAGAGATGATAAGGTCTAGAAAATGCTGACAGTGCCTGATATATTTAAGGTAAGCCTGATTGCAGTGATTTAACAAACGACTGGCATCATGCATGCAGTAAAGAGTAATATTCATGTTACTTGCTCTTATGGCTTAGTATGTTAAACGTTTGCATGATTTATTAAGAACGTTTTTTACTAAGGGTAATAAATCTTTATTTGGGGCCTAGTTTTCCACATGGCTGACTAGATTTCTCCTAGGAGTAGTTATTTATGGCCCTTTCACTTTGAGTGCATGGTGGGAGGGGCCTATTTTTGCGCTCTAATTGTGCAGTAGTTTTTACATTCTGAGACATCCAGCTTCCCTGAATGAGTCCCCTGACACATTGGACCTCTGTAAAGGGTTTTTGTGTCTACAAAAGTCGTTTTATGGGAAGGTAGGAGCCACAGTAGAGCTGTGGCAGTTTGCTTGTTACTGTTATAACGGTTTTATTGTTTTTGTGCTTTGTTTTTGAGCCTGAGGGGTTAATCATCCATTTGCAAGTGGGTGCAATGCTATTTTAGTCTATTATACACACTGTAAAAATTTCGTTGAGCTAACTGCTTTTTTTCACTGTTTTGCAGTTTTTGTGTTTGTTTTTTTTCCCTTAAAGGCACAGTACCGTTTTTTATATTCTGCTTTTTCACATTAATTAAAGTGTTTTCCAAGCTTGCTGGTCTCATTACTAGTCTGTTAAACATGTCTGACATAGAGGAAACTCCTTGTTCATTATGTTTAGAAGCCATTGTGGAACCCCCTCTTAGAATGTGTACCAAATGCACTGATCTTACTATAAGTTATAAAGACCATATTCTGGCTTTAAAAGATTTATCACCAGAGGAAATTGACAAGGGGGAAGTTATGCCGACTAACTCTCCCCACGTGTCAGAGCCTATAACTCCTGCTCAAGGGACGCCAAGTACATCTAGCGTGCCCATTGCGTATACTTTACAAGACATGGCGGCAGTTATGAATCATACCCTTACGGAGGTATCGTCCAAACTGCCAGGGTTACAAGGAAAGCGAGACAGCTCTGGGGCTAGAACAAATACCGAGCTCTCTGACGCTTTAGTAGCTATGTCTGATATACCCTCACAATGTGAAGAAGCCGAGGCAGAAGAGCTTCTATCTGTGGGTGATATTTCTGACTCAGGGAAGACACTTCAACCTGATTCTGATATGTCTACATTTAAATTTAAGCTTGAACACCTCCACATGTTGCTCAGGGAGGTTTTAGCAACTCTGGATGACTGTGACGCCATTGTAGTCCCAGAGAAATTGTGTAAATTGGATAAATACTATGCAGTGCCTGTTTACACTGATGTTTTTCCAATACCTAAGAGGTTTTCAGAAATTATTACTAAGGAATGGGATAGACCAGGTGTACCGTTCTCTCCCCCTCCTGTTTTTCAAAAGATGTTTCCCATAGATGCCGCTACACGGGACTTGTGGCAAACGGTCCATAAGGTGGAGGGAGCAGTCTCTACACTAGCGAAGCATACAACTATCCCTGTCGAGGACAGTTGTGCTTTTCTAGATCCAATGGACAAAAAATTAGAGGGTTACCTTAAGAAAATTTTTATTCAACAAGGTTTTATTCTCCAGCCCCTTGCATGCATTGCCCCTATCACTGCTGCTGCTGCCTTCTGGTTTGAATCTCTAGAAGAGGCTCTACAGGTAGAAACCCCATTGGATGATATCCTTGACAAGCTTAAAGCTCTTAAGCTAGCCAATTCATTTGTTTCTGACGCCGTTGTCATTTAACCAAGCTAATGGCTAAGAACTCAGGTTTTGCTATTCAGGCGCGTAGGGCGCTATGGCCTAAGTCCTGGTCAGCTGACATTACTTCAAAGTCTAAGCTTCTCAATATTCCCTTCAAGGGGCAGACCCTATTCGGGCCTGGACTGAAGGAGATCATTTCTGATATTACTGGAGGAAAAGGTCACGCCCTTCCTCAGGATAGGTCCAACAAATTAAGGACCAAACAGACTAATTTTCGTGCCTTTCAAAACTTCAAGAGTGGTGCAGCTTCAAGTTCCTCTAATACAAAACAAGAGGGAAATTTTGCCCAGTCCAAGCCGGTCTGGAGACCTAACCAGGCTTGGAACAAAGGAAAGCAGACCAAAAAACCTGCTGCTGCCTCTAAGACAGCATGAAAGATCAGCCCCCGATCCGGAAACGGATCTAGTAGGGGCAGACTTTCTCTCTTCGCCCAGGCTTGGGCAAGAGATGTCCAGGATCCCTGGGCGTTGGAAATTGTGTCCCAGGGATATCTTCTGGACTTCAAAGCTTCTTTCCCAAAAGGGAGATTTCATCTCTCACAATTATCTGCAAACCAGATAAAGAGAGAGGCATTCTTACATTGTGTTCAAGACCTCCTAGTTATGGGAGTGTTCCACCCAGTTCCAAAGGAGGAGCAGGGGCAAGGCTTCTATTCAAATCTGTTTGTAGTTCCCAAGAAAGAGGGAACCTTCAGACCAATCTTAGATCTCAAGATCCTAAACAAATTTCTCAGGGTCCCATCCTTCAAGATGTAGACTATTCGAACCATCCTACCTATGATCCAGGAGGGTCAATATATGACTACCGTGGACTTAAAGGATGCTTATCTTCACATTCCGATATACAGAGATCATCATCGGTTTCTCAGGTTCGCCTTCCTAGACAGGCATTACCAGTTTGTGGCTCTTCCCTTTGGGTTAGCTACGGCACCAAGAATCTTTACAAAGGTTCTAGGGTCACTCCTAGCGGTCCTAAGGCCGCGGGGTATAGCAGTAGCCCCTTACCTAGACGACATTCTGATACAGGCGTCAAATTTTCAAATCGCCAGGTCCCATACGGACATTGTTCTGGCATTCCTGAGGTCTCATGGGTGGAAAGTGAATGAAGAAAAGAGATCTCTATCCCCTCTCACAAGAGTTTCCTTCCTAGGAACTCTGATCGATTCTGTAGAAATGAAGATTTACCTGACAGAGGCCAGGTTGTCAAAACTTCTAAATTCCTGCCGTATTCTTTATTCTACTTCTCGCCCTTCAGTGGCTCAGTGTATGGAAGTAATCTGCTTAATGGTAGCGGCAATGGACATAGTGCAGTTTGCCCGCCTACATCTCAGACCGCTGCAACTCTGCATGCTCAGTCAGTGGAATGGGGATTACACATATTTGTCCCCTCTACTAAATCTGGATCAAGAGACCAGGGATTCTCTTCTCTGGTGACTATCTCGGGTCCATCTGTCCAAGGGTATGACCTTCCGCAGGCCAGATTGGACAATTGTAACGACAGATGCCAGCCTTTTGGGCTGGGTTGCAGTCTGGGACTCCCTGAAGGCTCAGGGCTCGTGGACTCAGGAGGAGGCACTCCTTCCGATAAACATTCTGGAACTAAGAGCGATATTCAATGCTCTTCAGGCTTGGCCTCAGCTTGCTGCGGTCAGGTTCATCAGATTTCAGTCGGACAATATAACGACTGTAGCCTACATCAACCATCAAGGGGGAACAGGGAGTTCCCTAGCAATGTTGGAGGTTTCAAAAATAATTCTATGGGCAGAGGTTCACTCTTGCCATCTATCAGCTATCCATATCCCAGGAGTAGAGAACTGGGAGGCAGATTTTCTAAGTCGGCAGATTTTTCATCCGGGGGAGTGGGAACTCCATCCGGAGGTGTTTGCACAGTTGATTCAACTTTGGGGCAAACCAGAACTGGATCTCATGTCATTTCATCAGAACGCCAAGCTTCCTTGTTACGGATCCAGGTCCAGGGATCCCAAGGCAGCGCTGATAGATGCTCTAGCAGCGCCTTGGTCCTTCAACCTGGCTTATGTGTTTCCACCATTTCCTCTGCTCCCTCGTCTGATTGCCAAGATCAAGCAGGAGAGAGCTTCAGTGATTTTGATAGCACCTGCATGGCCACACAGGACTTGGTATGCAGATCTGGTGGACATGTCATCCCTTCCACCATGGACTCTGCCGCTGAGGCAGTACCTTCTACTTCAGGGTCCTTTCAACCATCCAAATCTAATTTCTCTGCATCTGACTGCTTTGAGATTGAACGCTTGATTTTATCAAAACGTGGTTTCTCCGAGTCGGTCATTGATACCTTAATTCAGGCTCGAAAGCCTGTCACCAGTAAAATCTATCATAAGATATAGTGTAAATATCTTCATTGGTGTGAATCCAAGGGTTACTCATGGAGTAAAGTCAGGATTCCTAGGATATTATCTTTTCTCCAAGTAGGATTGGAGAAGGGATTGTCAGCTATTTCCTTAAAGGGACAGATTTCTGCTCTGTCTATTCTTTTGCACAAGCGTCTGGCGGATGTTCCACACGTTCAGGCGTTTTGTCAGGCTTTAGTTAGAATCAGGCCTGTGTTTAAACCGGTTGCTCCGCCATGGAGTTTAAATTTAGTTTTTAAAGTTCTTCAAGCTTTTATCTTGGAAAATTCTGTTTTTGGTAGCTATCTCTTCGGCTCGAAGAGTTTCAGAGTTATCTGCCTTACAATGTGATTCCCCTTTTCTGATCTTCCATACAGATAATGTAGTTTTGCATACCAAACCTGGGTTTCTTCCTAAGGTGGTATCTAATAAGAATATCAATCAGGAGATTTGTGTTCCGTCACTGTGTCCTAATCCTTCTTCAAAGAAAGATCGTCCATTACACAATCTCAACGTGGTTCGTGCCTTAAAGTTTTATTTACAAGCTACTAAGGATTTTCGTCAAACATCTGCATTGTTTGTTGTCTACTCTGGACAGAGGAGAGGCCAAAAGGCTTCAGCAACTTCTCTTTCTTTTTGGTTAAGAAGTATAATCCGCTTAGCTTATGAGACTCCTGGCCAGGTCATTACACTAGAGCGGTGGCTTCCACATGGGCTTTTAAAAATGAGGCTTCTGTTGAACAGATTTGTAAGGCTTGGTCTTTGCTTCATACTTTTTCTAAATTCTACAAATTTGATACTTTTGCTTCTTCGGAAGCTATTTTTGGGAGAAAGGTCTTACAGGCAGTGGTGCCTTACGTTTAAGCGCCTGCCTTGTCCCTCCCTTCATCCGTGTCCTATAGCTTTGGTATTGGTATCCCACAATTAATGGATGAATCCGTGGACTGGATACACCTTACAAGAGAAAACAAAATTTATGCTTACCTGATAAATTTATTTCTCTTGTGGTGTATCCAGTCCACGGCCTGCCCTGTCATTTTAAGGCAGGTGTTTTTTTATTTTTAAACTACAGTCACCACTGCACCCTATAATTTCTCCTTTCTCTTGCTTGTCTTCGGTCGAATGACTGGAGGTGGCAGTTAGGGGAGGAGCTATATAGACAGCTCTGCTGTGGGTGATCCTCTTGCAGCTTCCTGTTGGGAAGGAGAATACCCCACAAGTAATGGATGAATCCGTGGACTGGATACACCACAAGAGAAATAAATTTATCAGGTAAGCATAAATTTTGTTTTCCTTTAAAAACACATCTCATAATGTAATAGTTTATTTCCAAATAGAGTCCTATATAATATGATCCTTCTTTCATTTTCATACAATAGAGAGTCATTGCTGATTTTGTTTGTAGATTTATAACTGAAGCTTGATTAATCCTTTATTTGTAGTATTAGGCTGAGTTATATTAAAGTCAAATGAAGCATCTAGACGAGAGTATTAAATAACAGAATAATCAGCAAAAATTGAGGAACAGTCTTTTAACATTAAATTCAATTATAACAATCATATACATGTTTATGTTATGCACATTTTTGCTATGTTTTTTAGAATATGATGATTGTAGTTGACTTTGACTAACATGAAAATAATGCATTTGGTTTACAATTTGCTTAAAGGTGGAGTAAACCCAAAAAAGTTATGCATATGAAAGAATACTATTTAAACCTAATGTGTTTGCATAAAAAGTTACGCTAAAGCTGTTAGTTTTTATTTTGAAGCAAACATGAAGTGCATACCTTTGTACAAGTGATCCTTAAAGGGACATTAAACACTATAAGGCCTAGATTTGGAGTTTGGCGGTAGCCGTGAAAACCAGCGTTAGAGGCTCCTAACACTGGTTTTAGGCTACCGCCGGTATTTGGAGTCACTCAAAATAGGGTCTAACGCTCACTTTTCAGCCGCGACTTTTCCATACCGCAGATCCCCTTACGTAAATTGCGTATCCTATCTGTTCAATGGGATTTTTATAACTCCGGTATTTAGAGTCGTTTCTGAAGTGAGCGTTAGACATCTAACGACAAAAACTCCAGCCGCAGGAAAAAAGTCAGTAGTTAAGAGCTTTCTGGGCGAACGCCGGTTTATAAAGCTCTTAACTACTGTGCTCTAAAGTACACTAACACCCATAAACTACCTATGTACCCCTAAACCGAGGTCCCCCCACATCGCCGACACTCGAAAAAATTTTTTTAACCCCTAATCTGCCGACCGCCACCTACGTTATCCTTATGTACCCCTAATCTGCTGCCCCTAACACCGCCGACCCCTGTATTATATTTATTAACCCCTAATCTGCCCCCCTCAATGTCGCCTCCACCTGCCTACACTTATTAACCCCTAATCTGCCGACCGGACCTGAGCGCTACTATAATAAAGTTATTAACCCCTAATCCGCCTCACTAACCCTATCATAAATAGTATTAACCCCTAATCTGCCCTCCCTAACATCGCCGACACCTAACTTCAATTATTAACCCCTAATCTGCCGACTGAATCTCGCCGCTATTCTAATAAATGTATTAACCCCTAAAGCTAATTCTAACCCTAATACTAACACCCCCCTAAGTTAAATATAATTTAAATCTAACGAAATTAATTAACTCTTATTAAATAAATTATTCCTATTTAAAGCTAAATACTTACCTGTAAAATAAATCCTAATATAGCTACAATATAAATTATAATTATATTATAGCTATTTTAGGATTAATATTTATTTTACAGGTAACTTTGTATTTATTTTAACCATGTACAATAGCTATTAAATAGTTAAGAACTATTTAATAGCTAAAATAGTTAAAATAATTACAAATTTACCTGTAAAAGAAATCCTAACCTAAGTTACAAATAAACCTAACACTAGACTATCAATAAATTAATTAAATAAACTACCTACAATTACCTACAATTAACCTAACACTACACTATCAATAAATTAATTAAATACAATTGCTACAAATAAATACAATTAAATAAACTAGCTAAAGTACAAAAAATAAAAAAGAACTAAGTTACAAAAAAATAAAAAAATATTTACAAACGTAAGAAAAATATTACAACAATTTTAAACTAATTACACCTACTCTAAGCCCCCTAATAAAATAACAAAGCCCCCCAAAATAAAAAAAATGCCCTACCCTATTCTAAATTACTAAAGTTCAAAGCTCTTTTACCTTACCAGCCCTGAACAGGGCCCTTTGCGGGGCATGCCCCAAGAAATACAGCTCTTTTGCCTGTAAAAAAAAACATACAATACCCCCCCCCAACATTACAACCCACCACCCACATACCCCTAATCTAACCCAAACCCCCCTTAAATAAACCTAACACTAAGCCCCTGAAGATCTTCCTACCTTATCTTCACCATACCAGGTTCACCGATCCGTCCTGAAGAGCTCCTCCGATGTCCATATCCAAGCCCAAGCGGGGGGCTGAAGAGGTCCATGATCCGGCTGAAGTCTTCATCCAAGCGGGGCAGAAGAGGTCTTCCATCCGATTGAAGTCTTCATCCAAGCGGCATCCATCCGGAGCGAAGCGGCAGCATCCTGAAGACCTCCACCGCGGAACATCCATCCTGGCCGACGACAGAACGATGAATGACGGTCCCTTTAAATGACGTCATCCAAGATGGCGTCCCTCGAATTCCGATTGGCTGATAGGATTCTATCAGCCAATCGGAATTAAGGTAGGAATATTCTGATTGGCTGATGGAATCAGCCAATCAGAATCAAGTTCAATCCGATTGGTTGATCCAATCAGCCAATCAGATTGAGCTCGCATTCTATTGGCTGATCGGAACAGCCAATAGAATGCGAGCTCAATCTGATTGGCTGATTGGATCAGCCAATCGGATTGAACTTGATTCTGATTGGCTGATTCCATCAGCCAATCAGAATATTCCTACCTTAATTCCGATTGGCTGATAGAATCCTATCAGCCAATCAGAATTCGAGGGACGCCATCTTGGATGACGTTCCTTAAAGGAACCGTCATTCTTCAGTTGGACGTCGCCGGAAGAAGATGGGTCCGCGGTGGAGGTCTTCAGGATGGAGCCGGTCGTCATCGGATGAAGATAGAAGATGCCGCTTGAATCAAGATGGTTGCCGGTCCGGATCGCCTCTTCTTCCCGGATAGGATGAAGACTTTGGACCCTCTTCTGGACTTCTTCAGTGGATGTCTAGCCCCCGCTTGGGTTGGATGAAGATATCGGAGCCAGGACCGATCGGTGATACCCGGTGAGGTGAAGACAAGGTAGGAAGATCTTCAGGGGCTTAGTGTTAGGTTTATTTAAGGGGGGTTTGGGTTAGATTAGGGGTATGTGGGTGGTGGGTTGTAATGTTGGGGGGGGGTATTGTATGTTTTTTTTACAGGCAAAAGAGCTGAACTTCTTGGGGCATGCCCGTTCAGGGCTGGTAAGGTAAAAGAGCTTTTAACTTTAGTAATTTAGAATAGGGTAGGGCATTTTTTATTTTGGGGGGCTTTGTTGTTTTATTAGGGGGCTTAGAGTAGCTGTAATTAGTTTAAAATTGTTGTAATATTTTTCTTATGTTTGTAAATATTTTTTTATTTTTTGTAACTTAGTTCTTTTTTATTTTTTGTACTTTAACTAGTTTAT
This sequence comes from Bombina bombina, assembly GCF_027579735.1. Taxonomy (NCBI): domain Eukaryota; kingdom Metazoa; phylum Chordata; class Amphibia; order Anura; family Bombinatoridae; genus Bombina; species Bombina bombina. The sequence goes on from NC_069506.1 coordinate 47,435,897, forward strand.
TTAATTGTATTTAATTAATTTATTGATAGTGTAGTGTTAGGTTAATTGTAGGTAATTGTAGGTAGTTTATTTAATTAATTTATTGATAGTCTAGTGTTAGGTTTATTTGTAACTTAGGTTAGGATTTCTTTTACAGGTAAATTTGTAATTATTTTAACTATTTTAGCTATTAAATAGTTCTTAACTATTTAATAGCTATTGTACATGGTTAAAATAAATACAAAGTTACCTGTAAAATAAATATTAATCCTAAAATAGCTATAATATAATTATAATTTATATTGTAGCTATATTAGGATTTATTTTACAGGTAAGTATTTAGCTTTAAATAGGAATAATTTATTTAATAAGAGTTAATTAATTTTGTTAGATTTAAATTATATTTAACTTAGGGGGGTGTTAGTATTAGGGTTAGACTTAGCTTTAGGGGTTAATACATTTATTAGAATAGCGGCGAGATTCGGTCGGCAGATTAGGGGTTAATAATTGAAGTTAGGTGTCGGCGATGTTAGGGAGGGCAGATTAGGGGTTAATACTATTTATGATAGGGTTAGTGAGGCGGATTAGAGGTTAATAACTTTATTATAGTAGCGCTCAGGTCCGCTCGGCAGATTAGGGGTTAATAAGTGTAGGCAGGTGGAGGCGACGTTGTGGGGGGCAGATTAGGGGTTAATAAATATAATATAGGGGTCGGCGGTGTTAGGGGCAGCAGATTAGGGGTACATAGGGATAATGTAAGTAGCGGCGGTTTACGGAGCGGCAGATTAGGGGTTAATAATAATATGCAGGGGTCAGCGATAGCGGGGGCGGCAGATTAGGGGTTAATAAGTGTAAGGTTAGGGGTGTTTAGACTCGGGGTACATGTTAGAGTGTTAAGTGCAGACGTAGGAAGGGTTACCGCATAGCAAACAATGGGGCTGCGTTAGGAGCTGAACGCGGCTTTTTTGCAGGTGTTTGTTTTTTTTTCAGCTCAAACAGCCCCATTGTTTCCTATGGGGGAATCGTGCACGAGCACGTTTTTGAGGCTGGCGCGTCCGTAAGCAACTCTGGTATCGAGAGTTGAAGCTGCGTTAAAAATGCTCTACGCTCCTTTTTTGGAGCCTAACGCAGCCTTTATGTGGACTCTCAATACCAGAGTTATTTTTATGGTGCGGCCAGAAAAAAGCCGGCATTAGTTTTTCGGGTCGTTACCGACAAAACTCCAAATCTTGGCCTAAATAAGTGCTAGATAGAATGATACATTCAAAGAAAAGATTAGTCCATGACTAAAATGTAGATGTATTTTTTAAAGTTTCATTAGTTGTTTAAAAAGTGACAAAATAAGTGTAAAGTTTTAGTGTCTATAAAACACTAGGAGCTGCCATGTTGTAACTTGTGTTACCTTCTCTGCTGTGGCCAATTAGGGTCAGTTATAAATAGGTCACTAGAGTGTGCAGCCAATGGCTGTGCTGAATTTAACAGTGTTCTGCACTTCCATTTCTAACAGGAACTGAAAAGCTCACAATTTCAGAATGGAATTACAGGCAAAGAGGACAAAATAAATAATGAAAGTATATTGCAGAGTTGTTTTATATATACAATTTATCATTTTATATTACCATCTCAAAGTGTGTAATATCCCTTTAAAGGGACCTGAAACCCAATTTTTTTCTTTCATTATTTAAATAGAGAATTAAAAATTTCAAAAAGTTTCCAATTTACTCCTATTAATAAATTTGCTTCTTTCTTGTGTTATTCTTTGTTTAAGAGCTTTCTAGATAGGTAGCATGCACATGTCTGGAGTACTACCTGACAGGAAATAGTGCTGCTATCTAGCTGACATGCTAATGTATAACATTGTTGCAAAACTGCTGCCATATTGTGCTGCAGACACGTGCACACTCCTTAACTTACAGATCTGCTTTTCAACAAAAGATTAAAAGTAAACAAAAAAATGTGATAGTGGAATTAAATTGGAAAGTTGTTTAAAACTGTATGATCTGTCTGAATCATTTAAGCAATTACTGTATGTCCCTTTAAGACTGATTGTTTACTAACTGATTACTTTCGATTTTAGGGTTTGTCAAATTTAGTCTGCTTCAAAGTTGTGTTTGTGCTGCCCTTCAGGTAAAGAGATGCATAATTTACAATAATATAATACATAAGGTAGAATAGAGTGGTAGTATAGATAAGCCCTAACAATACTGCAAAACATAGGATGGTTGAGAGCTCCGAATCTGAGTAATTTGTGTGCAGGCAGTGCTAGATTTTATTGTTTGATGTCCTCTTCTGTTACCTTCTTTGGCCTTTCAGAATTTCCCCTCTTTGTCCCTCTAATAAAGAACTTGCTAGCTACTACCAATGTTGTTCGTTTGCCAGACTCTGTGAGCTCTCCAAAGCATGGACATCATTCCACGCAAATTACCGGATAACGTGTCCTTGGGGCGGGATTCTGAGCTCATCGCAGCCTGCCGTTAGTTACAAGACAAACAAGCAGCTCCATTGGTAGTGGAATCTGGGGATGATGGTGATGTCACCACAGAAGGGCAAGGTGACCTGCCCAAGTTAAGTAACCGGAAAAAATTCCAGGCTGTTGCAAGAGATTGGATTGGGAGGTGAGTAAAAAAAAAAACTCAATCTCAGCTCATTTAAGTCCTATAAAGTTTAAGCACAATTTAAAATAAAAATAACAAATTAGATATACTTTTTTAATTAGGAGATCACAATGTTATTATAATAGGTCATCACAAAGGCCTAGAGACCCCAAGACTTATTAATTAAAAGTCCAGATATCCCTATTTTAAAAAACGCCTTTTAATAGTTAGATGATCCCTGTGGCAATGTTGGGTCTATTATCCTTTATCAGCATATACATTAAAACAAAGTAGATTGTCTGAGGATTATAGCCATCATATTACCTAGGTATTTATTGTTTTGATTTTATTAAAACAGTTTTTTTATATAATTTCACAAAAAGTATAGAATTAAAACAAGACATCATGATCTCAAGTTGGAAGGTAGAAGTTCAGGGGTAGTTGGCAGAAGCAATTCTTGACAAAAAAGGATGGTTGATTCATGGGGGCCGATTTATCAATGTCTGGCGGACATGATCCACTGTAGCGTAACTTATTTTGAGTGTGCATTAAGCTGCGTAATGCAAACTGCGAAATTGCGTGCGTGTTCATGTATTCCCCATAGAAGTCAACGGATAAGACAAATAGAAAAAAAAAAAAAACCTAATCTTTTGCGCAAAGCCCATGACGTATTCTCCTCGAAAAGTGTACATGAAAATGCAAATATTTCATATTGCGAAAATGTTTTCGCAATGAATATGTTCTATTTAATTCTAAATAAATATTTCTCTATACAGGTGATGATTTTTGGACTGATATATCCATTTATTGCGAGATATGTATATGACTACATATATATTATTGGAAACAAGTGAAAAAAAGAAACAATTCTAAAAAGACGCAAAATTCCCAACAGAAGTAATCTTAGGGTGGCGCAATGGAATACTTCTATGCTATAAACAGATGTTCTATAATATAGGCGAATATGGTGATAGAGAAACACCAACTAAAGTTCTCTAAACCTGATGGTCTATTATACGAAATGTGTGGTATTTCATAAGCTGCTAAATGTGTAAAAAGACACAGAAAAGGGCCCCTTAAAAACCAATCCTGTCAGCTCCATGTACTAAATGGCGGGCGGACAGCTTCTCAACTCGCGAAGCTGTCCGCCCGCCTTCGCTACACACGGGCAGCGGATCTGTTGATCCGCTTGCCTGTATGTATCATTACACACTCATCGGAGTGTGTAATGCCCGCCCCTTCAATCGCACGACCAATCATGCGACTGAAGGGGCTGTCAATCACCGAGAGCGAGCGTGCTCTCTGTGATTTTGCCTTGCCATCTAAGAGGTGGCGTAGGGTGTAGGAAGCAGCGGTCTAATGACCGCTGCTTCTTACATTGCGGGAAGCAGGCTCGCATATGCGAACCTGCCCCGCAAAGGCTCCGGAGCAGCTTTCGCTGCTTCGTACATGGAGCCCTGTGTCTTGAAAAGCATAATTGGTAGAGAAAAGAGAGGTATACACAGCACTAGAGAAACACAACACACACACACATATATATATATATATATATATATATATATATATAAATATATAGATATAGATATCTCGATATGGAAATTGATGGAGAAAAGACCAGATTGCGCGCGGAAAACACACACTGCACTACTTGTAATCTTGCCCAGAGTTGGTAATGACCAATAAGGGAATTCATGAATGCTTGATATTTGTGTAGGGTTATTTTGAGATTCATTGAGATTACATTTAAGAAGGAAATATGAGATGACTCAATAGACCTTCTGATTTTTATCTGTCAACAAACCTATGCTTTTGTGTTTCTGTTAGATTTCATTTTACCTTAATCTAAAATAAAACATCATTGGCTCCGGTTGACAAAATCATTCAAATGTTGACCAGGAAAATGTAAGCAAATAACAAACATGCAATTGTTTGTCAGTTATACTTTAAGTTAATTTTATAAACATATATTAGTCTCTCTTTTATGTCTTGTATGAAAACCATTGTTCCATTAGCTCCCCTTATTTGCATTAATAATTCCAATGTTAATATATATTGTATAGCTGGGGTGAGTTAGTACTACTCCTTCATCACTAACAGCAAATATGTGAATGATTTTATTTCTATAGATGATATATCCGAATGAGGAAGTCTTATATTAGAATGTTGCTTAGCAACCTATGAACAAACAGAGGTCATGGAGCCAACATTTTTTAAATAGCTAGCCTGTCTCTGCTAAGGCTTGGCCTGATTTATAATCAGATATAAAAAGATCAAATCATGACTATCTCTGATATGTTTGGTTTTTTGAGGTCATGTTTTATATTGGGCCAGTGAGTTCCATTGAAAGAATACACCATTATGGCATGATTATGAAGTGAATTTCACCCAAAAAAGTATCTAATTTGTTTAGTGATAGGGTTTTGGGCTGGATCAGTATACTTATTAGCTAAATATCTCCAAAATCTTTTACATTTTTTTTGAATGGGAATATATTAAGAAACTGCAAATATATCTCAAAACATTAGCCAAATAGATTCATACATTTGTCATTTATGACTATTCTAAAGATGGGAAGGCTACAAAAAAGTCATAAGTCTGAGTTCTCAAATAGGGCCAGATAATCTAAAGGTGAAATTGTCTAAAAAGATCCTTCTGTGATCCAAGATTGTTCACAGGATTCTATAGATGCAAATTTTGCTTAAAAAGCTGTGTATCTTATTAAGATTTGTAAATTACATTTTCATATGTGAAGGCGAGGCACACATATTACAATGTATTGTTCAATAAAACAAGTATTTCAAAACCATATTGATGGTAAACTGTAAAAATTAGAATTAGATTGTGCATTAGAACTTATTTTGAAGGGACATAATACCCATATGCTAAATCACTTGAAAGGGATGCAGCCAAATTGAATAAAGCTGCCAAGTAAATATCACCTAAACATCTCTATGTAAAAAAGAAAGATATTTTACCTCAATTTTTTTTTAGCTCACAATAGTAAGTGTTCTGTGAATAGCTATCTTTCAGGTACTGTCAGCATGGTGAAAAAAACAAAACAATAAAAGCTAATCAGCTTCATCAGTGCTGATGTCACACTTTGCTTTACTGTGATCTCTTGAGATTTCACTGAAATCTCATGAGATTTCCTAGTAAACTTCTTTAAACTGAGTAGGGAAATAACATGACTGTGCCTGTAAATGCCAGAAGCACACTCCCTAGCATGTCCTCGGACTAGCATCCTGATTGGCTGCTTAAAGTCTGTTTACAATGGGATATTGCTACTGAGGAAATTTGGAGGTTTAAAATCTCCCTTTATCTACCATTTTTACATGGAGATGTTCAGGTGATATTTTCTAGTCAGCTTTTTACAGCTATGCTGCATCACTTTCAAGTGCTTCAACATTTGTGTATCATGGCCCTTTAATAGTATTCATAAAAAATTGAATTTAAAGCACATAGCAAAATAATTGTTTTTAATGTAAATGGTAAAACTCATACTTAACATACAAAGTAATTTCTGAAACAACACTGCAATGATAATCAATGGGCAAAAATGAAAAGGGTTACTTATATTTATGTGGTAAAATAAGTCTCACAGTCTTGGAGAGCAGGCTGAACAAAGCATGTTATGGCTGCAGGTCTCGCTGATTTGTCTCGCCAAATGTAAGCTGGTGAGTTTCATTCAAAATAGTCATCTCATTTACATATTTTGGCCTGTGGGCATATTTCAGGATGGCTTCTGATGACTAGTCTGGAGTCATTCATTACATGAAGATCATCCAAGGACAAAGAAAAGAACACTAATAAAAAATGCCATTAGGGGCAGGTTCTCCTTGTCACATTCATACTTCCCTGGAAGATTCTGTAATCCAGAGAACTTTAATTTCTATTGAAGTCAGATCTCACCAGGACATCCCACCTCAGAGAGAATCCATGAAGGCTGCCCATGCAAGGGTCTGGTGAAATTTCGTGCCATGGTTTTTGCTTCATGGAAAATTAAACTTTGAGGTTCATCCCAGACACTAGACATTGCATGGAAAGAGATTATACTGTAATTCCTTTCCCAGACCCTGGGATAGGTACGTTTTGCTGGTATTCATGTGTTCTAACAAGTTGTGGAATATTTTCAGAATATACCTTTTTTTCAAGTTTACATTCAATTAATCTAATTTAACATTTGAATAGTGAATATAACATTAAAATATCTGACAAAATGATTGAATTTTTGCCACTACATTTTTAGTTGTATTATTTATTATACATTTTTACATTTTATATTCTCACTGGCTGTTATTTTTGTTTTGTTGTATGTCTTATAAAATGCCCCTGAAACTGTTACTTATTGGCTTTTGCAAATTTGCATTATTAACCACTCTTATCCAGATATTCCAAAATAATAACTCATTATAACTATGGCCCAGATTTCAAGTGGCATGCTAACAGTTTTCGGGTTTATCGCGGCTGTTTGTGACTGTCAGACGTAGCAATCGTATTACAAGTTGAAAGTAAATGGGAATGTGTAAGCACAATCACAATTTACGCTAGAACGATTGCCGCGACCTCTGAGCTCTGGTTAACTGTTACACAAGTCAAAGGAGTGTCACAAAACACATCAAAAATACATTTGAAGTACAGTTATACCCATAATATAACTATTTGATAAAAAATTATTTAAAAAAATATTGCACAAAAAAGTTGTAAGGGCTCAAAGATATGGGGGGCCTATCTATCAAGCTCCGAAAGGAGCTTGACGGCCCGTGTTTCTGGCAAGTCTTCAGACTCACCAGAAACAGCAGTTATGAAGCAGCGGTCACAAAGACCGCTGCTCCATAACCCTATCCTCCTGCTCTGAGCAGGCGGACAGGAATTGCAACAATTCAACCCGATCGAGTACGATCGGGTTGATTGACACCCCCTGCTGGCGACCCATTGGCCGCGAGTCAGCAGGGGTCGGCGTTGCGACAGCAGCTCTTGTGAGCTGTTGGTGCAATGCTGAATACGGAGAGAGTATTGCTCTCCGCATTCAGCGATGTCTTGCGGACCTGATCCGCACTGTCGGATCAGGTCCGCAAGATATTTCTTAAATATGCCTCATGAGGTCTCAGATGAGTATTGCAAATGGCTTTAACATAGAGATACATACATACACATGTCTAAATAGTTGTATGTATATGTGTATATATATATATATATATATATATATATATATATATATATATGTGTGTACATATGTATTTATGTATTTATATGTGTATTTATGTTTTCTTGCTCGATTGACCTCTATGGGGAATACGTTAACGCGATCACAATATTTTAGCTTTGGCTTTTAACATGCATTGGGTTAATGTTCGTGCAAAAACTTTTTATTTTCAACTTGTAATACATGTGCTAGCCGAAAAGTGCAAAAAGCTTACTTCTAGTGCAGTTAACGAATGTACAGGAACGATAAATAGCACTCCACTCATAATCTAGCCCTATATGAGTTAAATTCACATTAGGCCCCCATTTACTAATGTTCCCAGCCAGTAAACCTGTCCTCCCCCTTTTGAGGCAAGTTACAGCATCTACTTCCCACATTTATGAATGGACAAACACCCTGGACAAAAAAAATTGATTGATTCAAGGTTAGGAAACAGAGGTCTAAGGACCACTGTTTATTAACTCATTCTTTCAAGGAGTGAGCATTTGTCCCAAAGCTGCATATATACTCCATTAGAATTTTAAAGCATAGTGTCCTTTTAAGACACATTTAAGATATTGACAAAATCTATTTAAAGGGATATGAAACCCAATTTTTTTTCTTTCATGATTCAGATACATACAATACAATTCTCTACCAACAGAGGGTTAAAGTGTTATAGGCTTCAATGGATAAGAAGGAAGTCAAAGGGCTATTTCATTTCATACAACAGCTGTTCTTACATATGTCAAGCATACAATGTAATTATTAACAGAAAATGAGACAAAACTATGTAACATGTACCATGTAAAATAGTATCCAACTTGGCAGGAACTAACTGTATATAGGATGCAGAAAGTTATATACAGACGGCTAAGATCTGGACAGAAGCCATAATGCAACATCTGGGTAAGGCAGCACATCCAAATGTAAGATGTACATTGTCATAGGGAAATACATATCAGAAATCACTGCATTAAATTGATGGCATTTGATAACTTCCTGTAGATTTTCATGGTACTGGATAAAGCAAAACACATAAGCATCACATTCATACCCCAAGACTCAGTTTAAGAGAGTTTGGCAGCCTCAACAAAAGGTACAGGGAGTGACGCACTTTTAGCACAGGGAAGTTAGTGCTCATTATAGCCTTTATAACTGTGAGCAGCTCATTTATAACTCACGGGACTCATTTCTTAACTCCCAGTGGTACTGGTCATGGTAGTGACAAGAGCTCTATAAAACATATACACTTATCTACAGTACCCAAACACTGCTAACAGGGCCTAGGGGAGGTCCCGCCACCACTATCAAAGAAGCTACAGCCACAAGATTTATAGAAAACTACCTATACACTATCCCAACCCTGGCTAATCAATCTGTACATAATCTTATCACTCAAGATTGCCATAATAACATACCAGGACGCAGATCCAATAAACCTGAAGGACATACCAGCTCTAAAACCATGCAGCAGTATTTGAGACAAATAGAGGCCACTACTCCTGCCCTCATTCCAACCTTAGCAGATGGCATCCCCCAAGGAGAGACCTCAAAGGCGCAGCCACATACATCGTCCACTTCTACAAACCTCACTAAAGATGACTTAAAGATGTTATGTACCAAAGAAGACATTAAAGAGATGATGTCTAGATTGCTCTGTTTGCAGACGAGCTAACAGTGCTTGTGTCAGATCCTATTGCCTCTCTCCCCCATCTATTTTCCCTACTGAACGAATTCTCCTTAGTCAGCTACTACAAACTAAATGTTCTCAAAACAGAGGCGAACGCAATTAACATCTCGGAAAGGACTCTCAATACGCTGAAATGCACTTATAAGTTTGTGTGGTCTACGTCACACATCAAACATCTCGGGGTCTATCTCTCACATAGTATTCCGAAAATGATTGAATTGAACTTTAATCCCCTGTTATCGACTATTGAAAAATCGACCGACACATGGAAATTCCCGTCATTGTCATGGCTGGGTCATATAGCGGCCTTCAAAATGAGCCTTCTACCAAAGCTTACCTACCTATTTCGTTCTCTACCCATCCCGATTCCTAGATCTACAATTTACAAATTTCAGCAGCTATGCAACAAATTCATTTGGCGCAATAGGGTTCCGAGACTTGCTACTAATATTCTACAACAGCCTCTATTGGCTGGTGGGGCGGCTGCCCCCAATATTCTGAAATACCATGAGGCAGCCAGGCTCTCTCATGTAACTCAATGGAGGTTGCCGTTGGAGAGCCGATGGGCAGAGATTGAACAAGCATCCCTCCCGGCTGGGTTCACCCTACAGGATCTGGTGTGGATCCCCAGACACTCTAGGCCGCCAGCCCTTTTGGCTAATCCTATTATAAAATCGAATTTGAGGTTTTGGGATAAGGTTCGCAATCTTTCGTCCGTAGCGCCGCATCCTTCGCCATCGCATTCCTTGAGAGGACTGCTACTGTCATTGCCAGACTCCCACCCCAATTCATGGCTTGCTTTGGGTTTGACTAGAATAGCAGATCTTTATGCAGGGGATAAGTTACTAACTTATCAGGATTTTCTTCGGAAGTTTAGTCCACCTCCTCGGCTGCACTTTGAATTTTGGAGATTACGTAGCCTCCTCATATCGTGGGGCTTTGGTGCAGGCCCATTGAGGACTAAAACTACTTGGGAAGTACGCTGGGATTCTATGACCTCTCCCGCTAAACTTCTGTCCATCTCGTATCTCATACTCATGAAGCCTCCAGTTTTCTATAAGTCTCCTCCAATACGGCACTGGGAATCTTCCCTGATGGTCTCGCACGAGCCACAACAGTGGCGGATTGCAGTCCAACTTACCAAGAAAGCTATACACTGCACAACTCTGTACGAGTTATTCCTCAAGGTTATGCTCCAATGGCATATGACTCCTATCCGTTTGTTTAAAATCTCGGCAGTCAATTCATCCAAATTTTGGAGGGGCTGCGAGGAGATGGGAACGCCTCATCATATCTGGTGGTCTTGTCTGCAGATTCAGCCACTTTGGCAAAAAGCAATTCGATATTGCTCTTCGGGGGGTATTCACTTACCCTTGTCCCCCAGTTCATGTCTGTTTCACATCTTACCCAGAAAACTGACTCTACCTCAGAAACTGTTCTGTATCTATCTATTTCTGGCTGTTAAACTAGCTGTAGCCCGTATGTGGCTACAATGCGTCACCCCCTCTTGGGAGCAGGTGACTGACATATTGGACTTTGTTAAAAGAATAGAGTCCTATGTCTCCCACGTCCATGGGTCAGCAGACCTCCAGACCAAAATCTAGGCATATCGTCCAGAGTAATTCCTCCTGCAAACACTATGGGGAACTTGGGGTTCCTCGTGTTGGTTGTGTCTGATATTACATAAATACTCCTATCCATTCCCCTTCCCTCTCCCCTATCTGAACCCCTCCCAAATCCCCCCTCCCATATCTCTTGTCGGTGTGTGTTTCCCTCCTTTTTTTTTTTTTTTTCCCCCTCCCCCTATTTGATAGCTTAACACAGTTTTTCTATATAGCCTGGTTAATATCTCTAATTGTAATGTTCTATGATTAAGTTATAATTTTGGTATGAACATCTATGATGAAACCTCTACGTTCTACGGAGTTTGCTGATCTATATGGGTTAATAGCAATATGGCTCTCTTCTCATAGCAAATGGTCTTTAGTACTCTCACCTGGAGAGGTGGGAGTAAGATTGCTGATCAACAGACACTGAATATGGACTCAAACACTCAGCATTCTCTCTTGTATCCCTCATTATATGTGACTGCTTTATATATTATAATCTTCGGTTAATCTTGTTAATGCTGTTTTATGTACTATTGATATGTATGTACATGCTTTTGATGCTCTTATGTTCATTCATCTTTCAAAATAATAAAAATTATTTAAAAAAAAAAAAAAGATATGATGTCTGAAGTAAAAGGATGGTATAGTGAGATGAAAAAAGATATCACGAAAATATCAAAAAGGGTCACTACACTGGAAGAGAATCACAATACTACCGACAATGATAAGCAACACTTACCACGCCTAGTCTATGATCAAGATGAGACAATTTATCATCTGTTAGAGAAAGTAGAAGATCTCGATAACAGAGGGAGAAGAAATAACCTGCACAAGACAGAAGCAAAACCTCATGCAGGCAACAGAATACAAATCTTTGCAGATCTAAATCCAACAACACTACAAAAGAGAAGGGAACTCCACTATATTACCTCCTATTTATGAGATCCCAACATAGCATTTTGCTGGGGCTTCCCTGTGAGCATAATCGTGACTAGAGGTGACATCACAGCTGTTTACAAGTCAGCAGATGACCTACCACACTTCTGAAAAGCTATGAGACTTACCATCACACCACCAGGATCTGCATTATCCTCTCAAAAGGACTTACCCCCTCCATGGGAAAAGCCTGTTCCCGGTTCATCAGAACCTAATGCAGATGACACACCTGCACCTCCTGAGGCAGACAATCTCTCACCTATTGCCAGGGACAGTGTATAATGGACTGTGCTCTCTTTTCTGCCTGGATATTTCATGACTTGACAAGGTTACAGGTTGTATGTTATACTTATTAGTGTTTATAAATATGGGCTTGGTGGTTGGGATAATTACCTCATTGCTGTTATATTTCACAGTTTTTTTTTCAATTTCACTTACTGCATCTCAAAGAAATGTCAAACTCACCCAGGGCATGACATACAAGAGGAGATCCCTAATATCCCTATAAATTGGTTCCAATGCACTCAGCTAACCCATTTCTTGAACACCATAAACACAAACTTCAATTTATAAGGCAGACAACTCCCTTTGAAAAAGTTTGCATCCAGGATTCGCGCTTGAAACACACTATCTCTATATTATACAAACTCTCACTAATAGAAGACACACAAATGCTACCTTCTTACACTAGAGCCTGGGAAAAGGAACTTCACACATTTATAAAATTCCAAGACTGGCAAACAGCATTCTTGATCACTAAGAAGGCATCCATATCAGCAAGAATACAAGAATCCAGTTACAAATGTCTTTCCAGGTGGTATTTAACCCCCACCAGACTACAACATATATATAAAAAAATATCTGGGAAATGCTGGAGGAACTGCGGGAAAGATGGCACCCCCACACATATCTGGTTGGAATGCTCCAAACTAAATACTTACTGGGTAGCAATCCTTACACACATTAGGAGAACAATAGGGGTAACTTTACTCAACAATCCCAAAACACTTCTTTTCTTGTCCCTGCCCAAGGTTGAAAATAGAGCACACATGGCCGTGATGCTCATTATGTTGAATAGTGTCAAAATTTTGATTCCAAAACATTGGAAATCACTGACAGTTCCAACTATAGCGGAATGGCAGTTACAGGTTTACGCACTGGTACACTTGGAAAGATATTATCATATACAGCACGAGAATTTAGACATCCTTGAAAACATGGTAGACATCTGGGAACAGAGTAGAGTAAGGATCACAAATTTATGATATGACTGAGTTGATAATAATAGAGACAGACAGATAGATCAGAGATATAGGCTGTGCACCTCACTTCTACAAACTAATTAAAGATAAGACTGGGTGGATTGACAGACATCTCTCAGATATACAAAATGAAGGGACACTTGGCTCACACCAGACAGAATACACCACACAATTAATAAATGGGGAAGGAAGATAACCCTGCCACTCTTCGGTGCCTTGGTTTGCTCTTCTTTTCATCCTTCTGTTAAACTGGAGACGGTTTATTTCATCTTATTGTTATATTATGACACTGCGGCCTATTTATCAAGCTCCGTAAGTTATGAAGCAGCGGTCTTAAGACCGCTGCTCCATAACCTGTCCGCCTGCTCTGAGGAGGTGGACAGACATTGTGGGAAATCAACCCGATCAAATACGATCGGGTTGATTGACACCCCCTGCTAGCGGCCGATTGACTGCAAATCTGCAGGGGGCGGCGTTGCACCAGCAGTTCACAAGAGCTGCTGGTACAATCCTGAATGTGGAGACCATAGTGCTCTCCGCATTCATCGATGTCTGTCGGACATGATCCACTGATCGGATAATGTCGGACAGACATTTGTTAAATAGGCCCCATAGTGTCTGTTTGTTCTTCACATGGACATTGGATTATTATAAGATGATCAGTAATTACAAATGGACTTTTTTCGTTCTTTTATCATCACCATTTATTTTAAATGCAACGTTAACAGATAATGCAAGTATGTAACTTGTCTATGCCTTTTGTTTTTACTTTTGCATAATATTGCTCATGGAATTGCTCTGTACATTCATTTGCATTCAATAAAGTATTTGAAAAAACAAAACAAAAAAAAACACTAAGCAGTACAAAACATATTATGCATTATTTTAAAAAGGATTTGACCTATTATTAATTTTTTTCAACTTCACTACTTCCTGTCACAGCCCAACAAGCTTGCTGGATGTTATAAATCAACATCAGGTTGTTTACTATTTAGTGAACACTAGAGAAACAGAAAGTCTGTTTTGCCCATGCTCAGAAGAGGATAAAATGCAACTTAAGTTACAAACATGTCATCTTCCTCATTTACCTGAAGGAAAGTAGCTACACTGAGAATTTCTAAGGAATATAAAACAATTTGAGATTGTAAATAACATATTTAGATGTAGTAAAAAAGAATAATCTTTGCAAAATACTTTTATTATTTATTTTGCCCTCTTTTCCTTTATTTGTATTCTAAACATTGTGGGATTTCTAATTCCTGTAAAATTAAAAGCGCAGCCTCCAGACTTAACACTGCCATATTCCCCATGTCATCGGTTGGTGGCCAATCAATAGGCGTTAGGGTTTGGAAAGGATTTGTGGCTTAGAAGCCAAGTGTCGAATTACACACTATGATATACTAAATAATAAGTAAAAAAATAACACTTTATTAAACATATATGCAAGAAACACAAAATAACTAAAGTTGGGATATTAAAGGGAGTGGATATATCACAAACACTTCCATGTATCATATATTCTCAACACTAATTAAAAACATATAGGCCGGAATGCCAAAGAGTGTTTGCGGTATCAATTATTAATATTATATTTGATAAAGCGAATAAGCGAAAAGTAAATCATACATTCATGCAGCAGGTACTCCTATGCACTCAAAGGCGTCCTCCTGCCTGCAAACTTTCTGGGGGGGTTACCCAGCCAGCCGATTTCTAACTCACTGATGCCCACTGGCACATTTCGTCACTCTATATATTTACATTGGTTGTCATGGCAAACATAATTGAGTTTGCGGAAGTTTCAACTGCAGTAACTGCAATCATATCTTGAGTATTGAGACTTTTTCTGAATGTCTACTTTTGAAATTGGTATACATAATACATATTCTAATGTGCACCAAATTTCAATGCAGATTAAAAAATATTACCCGCGATCGTGGCAGTCCAACTTCGTCTTTATCAGTATAGTATGTCCTTAATCGTGTTTGATGGATTATAATGCAGGTAATAGAGATATGTACCGTGCACAAAACTGTAAAAAAAAGTAATTCAGTATCCATACGGATAAACCATAATCTTGTTTGATAGTCTTCAACAAAGCTATACATAAATTAACATTTTGTCCCAATAATCGAATATCTGAATAGAGACTACATATATTCGCATTATCTATGTGAATGTCCATTTCTTCTTCAGTATTTCATAACCTAAATAGTAATTGTTGTTCATCACATTTGTATTCTAACAGCTGCCCTAGTGAATGTTCACAATTTTTCTACCTGATCAATCTTAATACTTTGTGTTGGAACACTACTATTTTCTATTTAACAATAAGGTGTATCTAAAAAAAAAGAGGTACAGCAATGGGCACGTGTTGTGCCCCAACATATGCAAATCTCTTTTTAGGATGAAATTAAAAAAAAATAGCATCCTAAATGAAGAAGAGAATCCATACATGAAATATATGGATCTGTATATTCGCTACATTGATGATGTGCTAATACTATGGTCTGGTAATAAAAATGACTTTGATCAATTTACAAATTGGTTAAAAAATAATAAATTTGGCATGAAATATACACATATAATTGATGATAGAGCTATCTCATTCCTGGATATACTAATACGTAAAGAAGATGATGGGTCTTTAAATTCTATCCTATAGGAAAACTACATCTACCAATAGTCTACTAAAGGGGGAAAGTTTTCATCCAAAAAGCCAGAAACTGGGAATGCCAATAGGACAATATTTAAGTGCAAAGAGAAACCGTAGTACAGAGAAAGACTTTGAAGATGAAGCACAAGAACTAAGAAAGAGTTTTAGAGAAAGAGATTTTCCAAATAGATGTCTCAAAAAAACCTTATGATGGCTAAATAAACCGACAGGAATTCATTACTGAGGAATACTAAGACCACTACAAAGAGTAACTCATCTTTGAATAATCTCATCAGAATTATTGGTACATTTGATGATAAAAATAATAAAGTTTGCAATATCTTTCAGAGACATTGGCATATGCTCATGGACGACCCAGACTTGACCCAGAGGTGATCGCAGAAAGACCAATGATTACTTATAGAAGATCACAACATTTTAAGGGCATTGTCACTAACAGCCATTTTGTAAGATCACAACCTAAAACATGGCTGAATGACACAAAATGTTTCTTTAAATGTGGGCACTGTAAAGCGTGCAAAAATATGGCCCAAAAAAATTACTTTACACATCCAATAACTGGAAACATATATGAAATCAATTATTTTCTTAACTGTAGATCGGCGGTCCATTAATTTATGTAGGTGAAACAAAAAGAGAACAATGTGTCAGAGTATTAGAACACCTGGGTGACATCAAATGGGGTCACCCAGTTCAAATTGCACAACACATGAATGAAAAACACTCAGAAAATAAATATTACATTTTTCTCAATTGAACAGATAAAACATAATGAATGGAAATATTAGCAAAATGTTACTTCAAAAGGAATGTAGATGGATACAGGAATTATAGTCATAGTCAGTTTCCCCTAAAGGACTAAATGAGGTTATCTTATTCAAATGTTTCCTTTGAGAATCATAATGGATTATTTGATTCTATGGTGTAGCATTTCTGTTCAACATTACCATAGGTGAGAGAAAATGGTTAATAATGTTTTTGCAAAATTTTAACAGTATATATGTGTATATATATATATATATATATATATATATATATACAGGGAGTGCAGAATTATTAGGCAAATGAGTATTTTGACTATATCATCCTCTTTATGCATGTTGTCTTACTCCAAGCTGTATAGGCTCGAAAGCCTACTACCAATTAAGCATATTAGGTGATGTGCATCTCTGTAATGAGAAGGGGTGTGGTCTAATGACATCAACACCCTATATCAGGTGTGCATAATTATTAGGCAACTTCCTTTCCTTTGGCAAAATGGGTCAAAAGAAGGACTTGACAGGCTCAGAAAAGTCAAAAATAGTGAGATATCTTGCAGAGGGATGCAGCACTCTTAAAATTGCAAAGCTTCTGAAGCGTGATCATCGAACAATCAAGCGTTTCATTCAAAATAGTCAACAGGGTCGCAAGAAGCGTGTGGAAAAACCAAGGCGCAAAATAACTGCCCATGAACTGAGAAAAGTCAAGCGTGCAGCTGCCAAGATACCACTTTCCACCACTTTGGCCATATTTCAGAGCTGCAACATCACTAGAGTGCCCAAAAGCACAAGGTGTGCAATACTCAGAGACATGGACAAGGTAAGAAAGGCTGAAAGACGACCACCACTGAACAAGACACACAAGCTGAAACGTCAAGACTGGGCCAAGAAATATCTCAAGACTGATTTTTCTAAGGTTTTATGGACTGATGAAATGAGAGTGAGTCTTGATGGGCCAGATGGATGGGCCCGTGGCTGGATTGGTAAAGGGCAGAGAGCTCCAGTCCGACTCAAACGCCAGCAAGGTGGAGGTGGAGTACTGGTTTGGGCTGGTATCATCAAAGATGAGCTTGTGGGGCCTTTTCGGGTTGAGGATGGAGTCAAGCTCAACTCCCAGTCCTACTGCCAGTTTCTGGAAGACACCTTCTTCAAGCAGTGGTACAGGAAGAAGTCTGCATCCTTCAAGAAAAACATGATTTTCATGCAGGACAATGCTCCATCACACGCGTCTAAGTACTCCACAGCGTGGCTGGCAAGAAAGGGTATAAAAGAAGAAAATCTAATGACATGGCCTCCTTGTTCACCTGATCTGAACCCCATTGAGAACCTGTGGTCCATCATCAAATGTGAGATTTACAAGGAGGGAAAACAGTACACCTCTCTGAACAGTGTCTGGGAGGCTGTGGTTGCTGCTGCACGCAATGTTGATGGTGAACAGATCAAAACACTGACAGAATCCATGGATGGCAGGCTTTTGAGTGTCCTTGCAAAGAAAGGTGGCTATATTGGTCACTGATTTGTTTTTGTTTTGTTTTTGAATGTCAGAAATGTATATTTGTGAATGTTGAGATGTTATATTGGTTTCACTGGTAAAAATAAATCATTGAAATGGGTATATATTTGTTTTTTGTTAAGTATGCACAGTAATAGTCACCTGCACACACAGATATCCCCCTAAAATAGCTATAACTCAAAACAAACTAAAAACTACTTCCAAAACTATTCAGCTTTGATATTAATGAGTTTTTTGGGTTCATTGAGAACATGGTTGTTGTTCAATAATAAAATTAATCCTCAAAAATACAACTTGCCTAATAATTCTGCACTCCCTGTATATATATATATATATATATATATATATATATATATATATATATATATATATATATATATATATATATATATATAATTATTGTCTATATAATGACAATGTAATCATTAACAATTACATAGATGTATCTGGATATTGATCAGGTAGAACATTTGTAAACATTCACTAGGGTAGCTGTTAGAATACAAATGTAATATACAACAATTACCATTTAGGTTATGAAATATTGAAGAAGGAAATGATGGACATTCACATAGATAATGCTAAAAGAATATATGTAGACTCTTTTCAGATATTTGATTATTGGAACATGATGTTAATTTATGTTTAATTTATATTTATGTTAATTTATGTATAAACTTTGTTGAAGACTATCATAAGATTATTGTTTATTCGTATGGATACTGAAATTAAAAAAAAATCCATTTCGTGCACGGTACATATCTCTATTACCTGCATTGTAATCCATTAAACACGATTAAGGACAATCTATATTGATAAAGACGAAGTTGGACTGCAGCGATCATAGGTAATATTTTTATAATCTGCATTGAAATTTGGAGCACATCAGAATACAGTATGTATTATGTGTACCGTTGTCAAAAGTAGACATTCAGAAGAAGCCGCAATACTCAAGATGATCGCAGTTACTGCAGTTGACACTTGCGCAAACTCAATTATGGTTATCATAATAACCAATGTAAATAAATAGGGAGAAGTAAGGTCAGGCCGGCCCTATGCCCTGACAAAGTCGCGTATAGAGCGATGAAATGCGTTGGTGGGTGGGGCCAAAGGGTCACAGTATCTGTTGATTCACTAAGTAATATTGGATAAAATCTTATTAAATTGCTACGCTTCACTATATACTCTATATCTAAGTGAATGTGTGTACTATAGACATTGTATGAATCTTGAAGACGTCTGTTAAATGTATGCCTTTGATAAGGAAAGCTGTTTATGCAATAGTATAACCTCTAATAAGAGGACTTCATATATAATTAGAGTGGGAGCTGTATGCGTAAGTGTGAACCAGAAGTGAATATATACATGAATAGAGAACTGAATTAGAAATCAACTGGCTGGGTAACCCCCACGAAGCTTGCAGGGAGGATGAGGCATTTGAGAGCAAAGGAGCACCCGCTGCATTAATGTATGATTTACTGTTCACCTATTCGCTTCATCGAAGATAATATTAACAATTGATACCGCACACACTCTATGGCATCCCGGCCTATATGTTTTTAATTAGTGTTGGGAATATATGATACATGGAAGTGGTTGTGATATATCCACTCCCTTTACTATCCTAATTTTAGTTATAGTCTTGCTAAATATTATTCAACGTTTAATTAGATTATATTTAAAATGTTAAAATGTCACATATATATATATATATATATATATATAAATATATATAAACCAGATAGATGACTGAGAGCACCTTTTGTTTACAAAATTTATGGTTCTGGTGTCAGATGTCTCAGATATTCTATACAGTAATCTTTCCAAATATAATTTTAGTGTATTGTTGCTTCCAAAACCTGGCAAAGTGTGGTTGCCTTCCAGCTAAACCTCCTCTGGACCCTGACTGTGAGCAT